>NW_024882122.1:0-411094 GCF_019059575.1 Amphibalanus amphitrite
TACAATATCATTCAGAGGTCAAGGTCAGGTCAGGTCAGGTCAGGTCAGGTCACCAAAAAACAAAATATAGAAAAGGGCATGTGCGACACATGTTTTATGGGTCATTTTACTCATAGAATTCAATAGGCACACTCAATAAGTGATATGGACCACCTCTGGATGATTTTCAGGTCGAGGTCAGGTCAAGGTCAGGTCAAGTGAGGTCAAATTTTGAAGCTGGTTGTTAAGGCCTAAAAAGGCGTCTATCTGATGCAGTTTTTCACGGCGAATCGAATGGTGCTATTTTTGTTTTCGTACGAGGTCTAGAACTTCCAAAAAAGTCATTTTTCAAAAAATTTGTGTGTCGTGACGTCATAAAATTTTGAATAACTCCCACATTTTTGAACCGATTCTTCTAAAATTTGGTATGTAGGTGCACATAGACCACTTCTCTGACATTTTTTCCGGTTTTTTCGATAGACTCAAAATTTTGGATTTTATAATGATTTTCCCAAAAAAGTCAGTTTTTTGAAAAAATTTAGGCCAAAATCCAAAATTTTCAAAAAAACGAGATAGCCATTTGATAGACAAAGTAAAATTACGTATAACCTTTTTTGTTACGTCTTGATTCCTTTAAAAATGAAGATGTTAGCGGCGTTTGAACTTTTGCCGTTTTTGAGGCGAAAATGGCGAACATGACGTCACTAAAACGTCAATATCTCAACAAATTTCCGACGGATTTCGCTCAAATTTTCAGGGAACGTGTCAAATTGATGTAAGAAAAGGTACTGAAAGTTTGGCGGCGCTGCGCGCCGCCGTTTTTGAGATATCGCAAAAATTCGCGAGGGGGGGGGAAAATTTACCCCCCCCCCGCGCGGGTTAAGATGAAAAGAAAGTTGTCCGACATTTTCATGGGGTTATTTTTACGACTACCCAAGGTAACAGAAATGCAGATAATGATTAATGAATTGAATGAGAGTTGTGGACAGTTGAGCTGATTACAAAGAAGATCTGAATTTATCAATTAATGCACATGTTTGAATTATGAAATACACATGCACAAGATTAGCTTTACTAATTGAGACGCTCGATGCTGCCTTCTCGAGTTTTGCGCGAGAAATCATTGATTATATGTAATTTCGTCTGGTTAGAAACGCATTAGATATTACATTACTAGAAGTTACACGCAAACGATACAATTTCTGCGATCAATATAAAAATACAGCACGGTCAGTTTCCGTAGTTTTACTTGTTAAAGCTCACAATTAACTACAGACTCTGGAGAAACCGATGTTTCAATCTGAATCTCCCTTGTCTGCTTGCTCTCACGCCGCCGGGCTCCATTTTGTTGTACCCATACCCAAATGTAATCAGCCAGCTGGGGTATTGATTCGCGTTAATTGAACCTGCTACCAATTAGCCCGAGGACTGTCGAACAACAGCCGTCCGCGCCAAGCCAGTGAATACCACCAGAGCCACCGTAATTTGCGCCAAGTTTGTCCCAAGTGCTGCATTGTTGTGGCGTGCAGCAGGACGGCAGAGCGACGAGTCTGCGTCACGCCGGCGGCTGGCCCACTTCAGCGGATCAGAGGGTCGCAGGCGCCGCTGAGCCGCTCTAATCCCACCCCTTTTCGCATAATTCATCAACTGGGGAATTATTTGTTCTTCATCATAACAATAAGTCGGATCGGCTCCCCTCTGCCGCCGCTGTGCCGAGCAGGGTACCGCGGGACGACAGCGGGCGCGCGGCGGCGGCAGCGGTGGCGGCGGCGGCTCCCCACCCGGCATCCGTTCTGCCTGTCAGCTGGCACGGTAATGTCGTCTGATTTCTTCATCGGCGAGGTGGCCCGATGGGGCGGCCGGCGCGGCGCGTCGAAATTACACAGGGGCGCGCCGGGAGCGGCCAAATCAGGGTGAAATCTGGCGGGGCGCGGGGTTTGCTCTCTGGCCGGCCGATTATGCAGCCTGGTCAGACGAGGGGATTCGGGGATAAAGAACGGGAATAAAAGGTCGCCAATGACAAAGAGTCGCGTGGATGGATTTTAGATAAAACGAATCGATGCGGGATAAATTATAAGGGGGAGCGCAGATAAAAGATTAGGGGCGTGCGCGGGGAGAGGGACGCCCCCGGCGGTGGGGAGCGTGGCCAGACGCTCGCCGCGCTGCCTTTCAAGTGGTGCCGCCGCGGCCTGGCTCCCCAACCGGGCCGGGGAGCATGCGTGCTTTTAGGCTTAAAGGATCTCCCCAAAAAGTGTTTCATCAACAGTCGAGGCCCAAAACACATAATGGGACATGGTGTTCTTTGTTCTATTTTGCTGTTTTGACGCAGTATTTTCCAGGTGCAGTTTAGATGTGAAGAGTATGCACATCCGACGCACAGAACACGACGATTTTTTAAATATAACCCGTATGATTTCACGAGAATGGTATCGCCACATAAATACACCTCACCTGACTAGTCAGCTGCGAAGCATGTAGCAACCTTTAAAACGAAACTAGAAAATGCAAAGGTGAATTGCAAAATTAATCTGTATTCCTGCACACACTGTGTGAAATCAAATGTTTCAATTTCAAATTTTTCACCATATGAAAGGCGCCTCATAAGAACTATGTAGGTAGATACGGCTCGTCAAGTTTCATGATAAATTTTCAATTTTCAAATGCATTTCTTAGTAAATCGACGCTTTGAAAGCTCTAAGGTAAGCTATAACGTTAGCCTAGGATTATCATTTGACTGATATCATTTGTCAAGAGGCCCCAAATCTAGTGGATGATGTCTACGAGCGGTCAGCATAGTCAGCTGTGGGCTAATATGTAAGAACGCCGCTGATATCCAAATTCGTAGTCCCGAAAATAATATATGTCACACCCTTCTAATCTCGGTTCGTGTTTATATTGCACGCAGTCTATTTCCTTCCTCTTCTCCTCCCTCGCTTCTCTTCGCCACTCCACTGGCGGCCATTCGCCGTCTAATCCACGCTATCGTCTCCACCAGGGCTGCATATTTGGTGACATTTTCGCCCTGGAAACCCGTCAAATTTCCCCCAGCACGCGCGCTTCAGGCTTCCCAATCTAAATACCAATCAAGAGTTTTAATTCATTCGTATTGTGTTTCACTGGACGGGAAAATCCGCGTGGCTGAAAAGGGATGTAATTTGCATGGCTGTCGTTGGCTGAACGTGGAATGTAAAAGCAGGCTGTGAGAAAGGTGGCAACCGAGAAAGCGGTGGCATTCGTTTTATTAAACCAGCCCCGCAACTTAGGCTGATTGTATGTTACACCGGCTGACGCTGGAATGAAACATATTACTGAATGCAGGACAGCGTGTGGCAGGCTTCAGGTGAGATTAGTCCAAATATGAGTACGATTGTCAGCAGAACTACGCTTTCCATAAGTTTAATGATATTGCGTCGCATTGCACTTAATATTTACGCACCGACGGTACTAGATTGTGATACGGATAAGCTTTATTTTAATGACAAAAAACTATTTATAAATAAGCACATTTATTATAACACCGTCTGCAGTACAATATCACTCCAACACACGCCTCACAATGAGATCTATTCCCTCCTGGACCCTCCCCTCCCCTTTCAGTCCACATGCGGCCTCCAGAGTTTGGTCGGGCTGCCGTCCCCGTCCGTCACCTCAGCCGTCGGCGGTGACCGCGGGCTGGCGGCACAGGGCGAGTCGGCCCCCTCCGACCCCCCTGCTGACCCGCCGCGCCCCCCACTGCTGGCCAGCAGCCGCTGGGCGGACATGGCACCCAGCAGAGCGCCCAGCGGCGACCATCCCGGCTCGGCGGCCGGCCGCGCCACGGCGTGGAAGGCGGACCGCGGCCCCGGCGCCCCGTATCCCCCGGCGGGGGGAGGGAGTGGGGCGCTGGTCAGCAGCGGCGCCCGGCTGGACAGGCAGGTCAGCGGCGAGCGGGCCAGACCACCTGAAACAGAAACGGGGTGTTGGTAAGTGTGGGAGGGGTCAGGCTGGGGACGGACAGTTTGAGATGGTGACAGAGATTCTCACTGACGACAAGAAATCAGAACTGAATACGCTATCATTTTCCTCCTATAGTCTCGTAAAGTGAAACCCTCAAGCTCTCCCTTTACACACTAGATCGAACCTCATACTTATTCGAAAAGCCCCTTATACAGACTCAAAACAAATGTTCCCCTCATGACGCATTCACACCATCCACTCTTCTACCTCGCACCAAACAACAAATTCTTGACTCTCCCCATCCAACCCGCGGCCCACCGTCTAGCTCACCGTTCAGGCCGTGCAGGAGAGCCTCGCTGAGGCGTGGGTCGGCCGCCGGGTGGCCCGGGAAGCCAGGTAACCAGGCGGCAGCCAGCGGGGGCAGGTGACCTGCCAGACGATGTTCCAGCCACGGGTTCGGGAAGCCCAGGCCAGGGTAGAAGTCGCAACCTGGAACAGAAGAGGGGTCAGGTTAGGTTGGGGGGGGGCCGGGGGGGGAGGACGACATCAAGAGTACAGCAAACTAGTCTCAACTTAGATCAGTAAGGTTAAAACTGCGAGATCATGTCATTGATTTTGGGAGAACACCCGATAGGGTAAGAGCAAGCTTCGTGGGTTCCGCTCAACTCATGTGACTTTGTTCCGCGTCGCCCTGGGTCAACTACCCGTGTCCTGTTAAACTCACGTGACTTGTTGCGCGGGTCCCTGGGTCCGTCCACGGTGACCTTGATCGCCCTGCCGATCATCACCACCTGCATCGGCTTGGTAATCAGCGTGATGCTCACGTTGAGCTGCTTCCCTGCAACACACACACACACAGGTAAAGAGAAGGTTACACGGGGCACTCGCACACGCCACCGACAATTTTTTTTTTCAGCTACCGCATTTTGTTTCGTTTATTTCTTCTTCTTCCTTTTAGTTTATGTATTTCGCTGAATGCAACACGTTTATGATCGCGATTCAGGGCTGTTATTCTCAAGTCCAGGGCTGAGAATACGCTCAAAAACTTGTTTTTTGTTATATACGGGCATAAATTCGAAAATCTCAATCGAAAGGACTGCAATATTCTACATGGCTAACTATATGTACTCGTGTACATATAGTACATATTATGGAATGTACATATTATTATGTAGTCGTACATATTATGGAAGTCAATAAATCCTGCAACATTGTATACATTTCTAGATTTTAATGCTTTGTAACATCATTTTGAGCTGTTTCACCGTTAAGTTAGACTTTTCAAATAGTGTTCTGAAAATGGGGATAAAATTTATTTCTGTGTAGCCTCATTGTTTATGTAATAGTCATCACGGCACATTAATCACGAATATAATTTACCATATTAGATGATTTCGTTTTTTTGTTTTACTTTAATGACCTCCTTACAATGATAATGAAACTTTCATCTCAATTCGTTTATTTTTTATATGAATTTTCGGCCACGGGCCATGATCACATATACATATAGTCAAAAGCAAAGTCAAAACTTGCTTTTGACTTTGCTTTTGACTATATGTATATGTGATCATGGCCCGTGGCCGAAAATTCATATAAAAAATAAACGAATTGAGATGAAAGTTTCATTATCATTGTAAGGAGGTCATTAAAGTAAAACAAAAAAAAAAACGATATCATCAAATGCCTTACATACAACGAGCCTTAAAAGAATATTAGATGATTGATGTTTGTGGAGCACACCAGTTTTCTTACGAAGAACAGTATCAAATGTGATATGCAGGTTATCATCATGGTCATTTTTAAACGGAAACAAGGTGTGATGAACGCAATTTACCAAGCCTTGAACCGCGCGTTATCAGCATACAAACTGCAATTTGAATAATGAGTAATTGAATAATCGCTGGGTTGTGTACGTCCGTATGTTCTGTAAAATAACAACACCTGGGCGATAGCCCCCTCGCCATATGTTTGGTTCAACCAGGTAGTTCCCAATCGACCACTGTGTCCTAACCCGACGTGTATTTACCGGCCGCCGAATCTGGTCCTACGCGGCCCACAGTCAGCCCACCGGTCATCTCTGCCCGCCGCTACCTCTCGCGGCCACCTGCACGCTAATTTAATTACCATGGGCCGGGCGCTGGACACGCCGCTTAGCGGGGTAAAACACCGGCTCATATGCTAATCACCTGATTATCCATCACCATTAGGAGCACGACGAACGCGCTCCAACGACAATTTGCCCATTTTAGGGCCGGTAATGCGGGTGCTATTTGCAGACGGCGCGTGTGCCTCTGTGCCGGCCAGCCGGAAGGATGCGCCCGGCCGCTGACACGGAACCGCGCACGGCCCGCCGGTGGTGGCCCTGTCTGTCCGTACTGTGCGGCAGAGGTGGACCGTGGGTCCAGTCAGACCCGCGGCCCGCTGCGGCTGGGGGCGGACCATGGCCGGACTGTAGAGCGCCGCGCGCGGTCCGTAATTTTCGTGTTGCTAATTGGTCTAGCATGTGCTGTTAGGACTGGAACAGCCCTTTCAGATGTCGTAACCGGGATGGATGAGTGCGGTTCACTATCTATCACGCCGCTACCATGGGGCGACGTAGAGCCTTCGTCGGCGTTATGGATCATTTAATGCGTGCTAATGGGGTTGAATGGTATCATTTACACATAAAAATGTATTACAACTCAATCCAGCCATGCGCGCTGCCAAACTAAAGCACTAAAGCGCACCTCAGCCCGTCTCCATTCACAAACTTTCCCAATATCGTCATTTTTTCTAAATTCTGCAAAAGTTGTCTATTGCCGGTGACTCAACTCGGGCGTTGAATATTTGAGTAACGGGTGGCGCCGTGCAATTCGTTACCCTCTCGGCCAATCATTGCCGCCAACAAAGGCCGTCATTACGCTGACCATAGAGCAAATTGCCTAGTCACATCGGCGCAGTATACAAGATTTATGAATTACGCAGTGTCGAGCTGCGGTGCGTGGTTCGGCGGCGGTCTGCGGCGGGGGCGGGGGCGGGGGCGGCTGCAGGTGGGGCCCCGGGATGCGCCCCGCTCGGTCCGGGCCACTGCCGCCGGTCACGCCAGCGGCCTGCCGCGGCCACACACGGCCCCCGTGCGGTGAGCGATGCGGCCGCACGGGCCATATTTCACGCCGGCTGCCACCGGTGCCGGCCCCCTAGGTGTGCCATACTGCTGCATCAACACCTGTGCAATGCAAATTAGTCGTGCGGCCGGTCGTTTCTCTGCCGTTTGGCAGGTCGGCGCGCGCTACCGGCGCCGGATAATTGCGGCCGGACCGACACGGCGCGGAGGCCGAGTTCGAACATCCCGCTGCCGGGCCCGCCCCCGCCGACCGGCGACTCCCCGCTGTCTGCCCGCCGGCAGCCGTTGAAGGTAATTCTAATTACACGCCGGGCAGAGTGGGCCCGCCGCCGGCGACCGCTCCCCGTTCACGCGTGTACGCACAGGGACAGAGGCAGCAGGGAGAAGCAGCGCCGGCGGCGGCCCACCAGCCAGCAGGAGCTCGAGAGGCAGCTGGCTGACACAGTGGGATCCCGGGGCAGTCCCCTGGGAGGGGTTGACTCGACGCTGGATGACGTCACGACCGATCTTAGAACGATGGGCTGAGTCGCGAACGCTGAGCGACTCGGGTCATACAACTTTTGATTTTTGTTGCTCGTGACCTAAGCCTATTGAATACGGTTCACTATTGTATTGCATTGCCTATGTAAAATACCCAAACATTTTCGGCAATGACAATGGCTCTAGCATCCTGCATCAATGAGGTATGGCTAGGGACAGTGGCGGCGGATTCGATTTTGGCGTGGGGGGGCAAGATCCCAGTCGAGATGATGTCATAGGCGGATCCAGAAAGGCGTTTTCGACGCTGTATGGGACATACCCCCCCCAAAAAAAAAGTGTCCAAAATCCAAAAACTCCTCGGATTTCGATTCCTTACGGACCTACTGCTGAACAGTATAAAACAAAAAAAAAATCCTGATAAAAGTGTTATTATTAGGAAACATAAGGAAGGTACGTTTTGTCTATTTCGGGCGATGCAGGGGCCAGGGGGAGGGGGAGTAAATATTTGCTTTAAATGCCCGCTCCCTGGATCCGCCAGTGGACGATGAAACGCTTTTCTTGTTGCTGTATTAGAAAAAAGCTCCAATGGGAAAAATTATGCCATACCCCGATCGCATATCAGATGTTGAAGAACGGTGCCAACCCTTTTGAAGTAGGCGAGCGCTATTCTTCAATGAGGTAACTCGTTACCATTTCCTCTGTTCATTTTACGTTCTATTTCCGTTTAACCTTCCTTTAAAAAGTATTTCTGAGACAGATATCAACTGAAACTAGCTCACAGCGGGAGGAGACCGCTCAAACATTCAGACACAGTCGGTCGCATCTAAACCTATTGGGACAGTGATCCGCCAGAAACCCTCCCCAATGGCAGTAGTTTGCCAACTAAGCTCACCGAGACGGGCTGTCTCGATGGGTTTATACAGGAAGCCTACAGCAAGGCTTAATAAGGCCCAAACGCTCGTCAAGCTGGGAACGGAGGGCTGAGGTGAGGGAGCGCGGCGGCGAGCTGGGGTGAAGGAACGGTGGCCTGGAACGAGAATCCAGAAGCTCTGGGTGGGGCGTTTCTTTCTTAGGGCTTTAGGGTGCGCTGACTGCGGTAAAAGGTTCAACTTATCACACCAAATCTTGCCACGACATCTACCGGTTCAGGCACTCGAGAATTAGCGGCCAGTGGTATCTGCAAAGACGAAGCATTTCCAACCCAGCTTCAGCCTGGTCAGGGCGCCTTAGGTGGCTTTAATTACAGTTGCACATACCAAATGACCTCAGTGCAGCCAGTCTGTGGCCGAAACCATTCGGAACAGACTTCAACGAAAAGTGAGACAAGGTTAGTGCTGTCGTTAAGTGCCATTAGGTATATGACTTGGGCCCCGTTGGCTTGACCCACTGGAAGGTGGTTGTTATCGAACGCTGCGGGGCATACTCATTTTTCCCAAATGCCTTAGATTTTGCTTTCGTATTCATAGGCGGCGGAACGGGGAGGGCACCGGGGCACCGTGCCCCCTTTGATTTTGGCATTTTAACGTTAGCGATATGGGCGTTGCAAGGAAAGAAAGGGACCAAAAGTCGGCAGTGCCCCCCCCCCCCTTTAATTGAAGGTGTTCCGCCGCTACTGTTCGTGTTTGATGCTCTTTATTCTATAGCCAGCCTTTAGACAGAGGGGGGCCCACTAATGATCAGTGCCCTAACCCTCAAAAGTTTCCAACATTAATATTTAATTTTTTAATAGTGAAATCGAAATAAAGCGGATACTGAACTGTGAACATCCAGTTTTTACACTGGCCCCACACAAGCCTCCGAATGCCCAAAGCAGATCTCTGATGACTGGCCTTTGGGTGTCATACCATACCGTGCATTGGTCAATGCGGTCAATGTGTACGACCTCAGCGTTTACCATTTTATGCGCTGGAAACTTGCGCTCGAAAAAAATCAGGGGAGTGGCTTATTATGAGCGCTCATTAGTCCTAACTACCCGCAAGCGAATGGCTAGAGCCCTTCAGTCTCCGCTCGCTTGCGATTCGGCATTTATGTAGGGACAAAATAGCGGCAAACGACCACTGAAGGTATGAGTTGCGTCTCTTGCACGCTTAAAATATCTCTAAATCGAACCTGAAAAGACAAAAAAAAAATGATATAAAGCGGAAATGGTTAGCATTTACACATATTCAAAAGGCACCGTTGGACAAACTGTAGGAGCGCATAGCTGCAATATCAGGTTATGGAAATTTTCCTCATGTTTAAGGCACAAATTATGGAGGGGCAAGAATATGCGTTTGCCCCTCCTCCAAAAGTTTCTTAGGGGACGATGCCTCCTCTGCCACCCCGTATCCGTCGCCCCTGTAAACGGTCACTGAAGGCCTGGGTTGCTGCTGCGTCACGCTGACGCTTATAATGCCTCCAAAACTAGGTTGAAGAGAGGAAAACTTCAATTGAACGCGAACGCTTGCCATTTAAGAAAGGCAACGTATGATAAAGTATATGGGCATCTGGTTACATCTTCAGATGATCGAACAGCATAATCAGGTATATGGTTTCTTTTCTTGGCTTTGTCACAAATTATGGGGGGGGGGCAAAAAGATACTTTTGCCCCCCCCCCACGAATTTGCCAGGGGGGCAGCTGCCCCCCCTGCCCCCCCGAATCCGCCGCCCCTGGCTAGGGAAGCGCAAAACTAAGAACATAGTTATCTACCGTGTTTTTGTTTGAAAACAAAAATATTCAAGCAATTTCTCAAACACTCGCCGAAACAATCGGTTTTCTATACATATGCGCGCCGGTCGAGGGTGGAGAGGGGTATGGCCCCCTCACCGTTTCGCTTCCAATTGAGTTAGTGCCTTGTGCAAAAAGCAGCGCGTGCGCAGTTACGAGACGCAGTTACTGGTACCCAAGCTTATGTAAGGTTTCAGATCAGACCTGACCTCTGAGGTCAGGTCAGGTGCCCCAAGGTGGAAGTTTGGTTTTTGGTAAATATCTTCGTCAAAAATCGTTGCAGAGCCGCATTTTCGCACCATCGTGTTCTTCATGCTTGAATGCCTTTTGTTCGGATGAGGTCAAGTTAAGGTGTTGACCCTAGGTGAAGGCTGGGTCAGTGCCATTCAGGTCACAAAGTTGGCCTTGAAGGGGATCATATTATAGCATACCATTTGATTTGGCGAGTCTTCTCGAGACCATGATGACTTTTCTGATTTGCTAGAACAATTTGATCAGGAGTTATTGACACAAAACACGTATGACCTTTGTTACGTAATAGATGACGTCACATGACGTCATGGTGTCTTTGCATGGCGTCAGTTATGACGTCATGCAAGGTCAAAGATGCAAAAGTGAAACATGGGACTTTGCAAAGAGCGCATGTAATCATGATTTCATATGTTTGAGGTAGTTTTAAATCATTCCCGGCGCCAAAATAGTTAGCAGTTTCCGTGATTTCTCATTGACTTATATGTAATGGTGAGACGGACAGACCTGACAGACCTGAGCCCCCCCCCCCCCTCTGTCGGCAAGGGTTAAAAGAGCAGTTGAATACATGCATATTTACATATTTACATGCAACATTACAAATTTACATTTTTGCTGCCAAACTCCATGCTTACTGACAAATGGTCAAGGAAGAACTTTCTTAGAGCATATGAGATGGAATCATCCTGAACCGGGTCAAGGCTAAATGTAAAATATGAGATGCTATTAAGCTAGTAAGTAATTAAATGCATTCTAGATAACTTGACTTGTGATTGAGAGTGCGGAAAAATAAGTCGGACTTATTTCAGTGGTATACAAATCCTATCTCTTCGTTTGATGTATTTGCTGATCCTCATCAAATAGGCACTGGAAGTTTAAAAAAAAAACCGTTGAGTTGGTTAAACTATAGCGAGCTTTTCTGTTTGGTTCACTTGACGTGACCTGGCGATCTTACCTTGAATGGCCTTAGACTATTTTTTTTTTTAAGTGAGTGTGGAGAGTGTATCATTATGTCACCGCCACTCGTTTCCATACATTCATTCATTCGCCCTGCCACGGCGCGGGCGCGGGCACCGTGACAGGGGCAAAAACATCAGCAAATGTAAGCACCTTCATATACAAAACATAAACAAATATAAGCAAGATTATAAGGGAGATAATTTTTGGCGGCCATTTATAAGAAAGCTCATTGACTCTTGAACTAAAAATGTATCATCAAGTTTCTTTTTTTACTGGATCTAAAGCACTATCATCATGTGAAAGTCAATCAGTGTTACATAACAATAACAATACGGTAAAAGATACCTGACATGTCCTGCTTCAAAATTATGAGTAATTGCTTTGTAGAAAAATACAATGGGGCCAATATTCATGCCTAAGTGGACTACATCACTACTGAGATATGAGTATAATAATACGCCACCCCAGTCAAACTGCATCGCTTTCAACCAATGCATTACGTGGGACATTGGACGCTCCTTCAACGAGACCCAATGGCAGTTATCACTGCATATTAAGCGCCACAAAGTATCAACATGCACGCCGTAATTCATAACCATGTAGTCACCAAGTCACCTTGCAATAGAAACTGTAGAAGATGATTAGTGCATTGCAGCGGCCTAACTGATCCTAATGACTCATTTAATTGGTCAAGCACGACATGGTGATGCTGCTATCGTTGTAAACCATATGCCGAGTATGTAGCTAGTATGTGGATGTTTCTGATGAGTGTATTTATTTGTCATTATGGCCGACATAAGGGGCAAGGGACAGCGTTTAAAAGCTGCAGGACATTCGGCCATTATTAGGGGTTGCTTTGAATTAATAACCATCAGACCTCTGCCTAAGGTGAAATGTTTAAGCATCTTGTTGTCGTATAAATGCATGAATAATTTACTCGAACGTCATTAATAGAACTGGAGTATTCATTGCGCATCTAATTCAAAACATTTCATTCCAAATTAAAGGTAGGTACTTCTTCATAACAAGGCACAACACAGCCACTGCGGTAAGAAGTGATATCTGCACTGCAACGCATTGCGCCGCTGTTCGTGGCGTTAAGTTTTACTTATACTTCATAGGGTAAATCCTTTTGACCCTGCTTGCATCATAACGAGTTGTTTTATAAAAATAGAGGAACCATTTTGATTTGTCGAAATTGTTCGTCGATGTCGATATTTGATTTGTCGAAATCTCATTAACCGTGTGACTATCTCGCTCGCCATCACTAATGAATTGGGCTGAGGATGTGACACTACGATTAGCTGAAAGTCCCGCACTTAATATTTCCACTCACCTCTACCGCTTCTGCCGACGAACCTCAGGTCGGAGAACTTGGCCACCTGACCCTTCATGACGGCCCGGTTGTTACGGACCTCGGCACACGGATTGTCCTCATTGCCAGCCCGCAGGATGACCTCCGTGCCGTCACTAATGCCATCTAGTGACACCACGCGGAAACACGTCGGTAGCGTCTTGTTGGAGCGCCAGTGGCCCGGCAGCCGCGTGCACAGCACGTTGGGAGCCTCCGTGGCCAGCAGGCTACCCTCCGACTCCAGGCGCTGGGCAGCCATCCCGGCTGTGACCAGATAAAGCGGCCTGGACCAGCGCCCTTCCCCAGCCGGAGGACAACTCAGGGCAGATACCGGCCGGCTGCGACGGTAGCGCCGCGCTGCGGCCACTGCGCGAACTGCTGTCGGACCGCCCACCGCGGAGGGACGGGCTCGCGGGGCGGCGCCGACGCGACGACACCGACGCACTGCCGACGATACCGACGCACTGCCGACGATCCGAGATCAGCCAGCAGCGGTGTCCGGGAGAGGATCCCTGAAATGGATCCGTGTGGGATCCGCAGAATCAGAATCAGTCTCGTTTGAGAAAGATGAGCGATACAATTGTGATATCACATACCGTTTGCCAAAGGACCCAACATGCCGTGAACTAATTTCCGCTGACAAAGGTGGGTATATAAGGCATTTGGCACACTGATGACAGCTGTAGACCTTAGGGGCTGCAGGACAGTCAAGTGTAGTGATAAAAGGTATTCGATTAGGTTCAGAAGTATTGAAGCTACTCAACACTTCCCCGACAGTAATAAATCGGAAAGACAAGGATGTTCAAGAAATCCAAGCGAACCGAACAAACCAGCCCCGAACGATCACATAAAATATCTGCGTAAGAAAGAATCGCTTCCTAAAATAGATAAGGAGCAGAACTGAAAAGCATCACCGATGCCGGCCTACTGAAAGCTAATGACATCCTGTTAGAGTCCCTGAGCCCCTTCTTCGGGGGACTGAACCGTCCTCGGAACCTGTCTGGTCGGCTATATTGAGACGGTATAGTTCCGCTCACGCTAAATATACACGGCGGAAACAAATCCTATTTTGAAACCCGAAAGGTCTTCCTCCAATTCACGATAAAATGTAAACATAAAACTTATGAGGGGGCCGCAACGTTCGACTATGGTATGTACTCACCTTTATATGTGCTGAAGTTGTGTTTTTGATGAGATATGCTCCTTTTTCGACAAATGATGGTGTTCTTCAGTCCGCAGCGGATCACTCGATTGACAGATTTGTTGCGCCGTCTCCAATGTTGACACTGGTGGTCTCCTCCCTCACTCTCACCTTCTCCCTTTAACCGGCGCTCTCCTCTCACTCTCACTCGCCCCGGTCCTCTGCAGCTGGTCCTTTCGGCTCGGAGGTGGCGCCACGTCTGTCGCCGCCGCGCCGCCGCTCGCCGCAGCGCGCCGCCACTGTCTCTCTCTCCCCTCGCCGCGAGGCCGCCGTCATATGATCCCCCGTCCTGGCCCATTGTAGCCCTAATGGCCGAAATGATTGGCGCACAGCCGATACCGGCCGTGTATTTAAATCCATTGCGCTTTGTGTTGGACGGGCGGGAGCTCCCGCAGTTCCTTTGGGAGCGGACGGGCGGGCATTGAGAGCGGTGCCGGAGCGGTGGGACAGCGGCGGGACGGCGGCGGGACGGCGACCCAGACACGCTAGTCACGGTCGCCAATCATGTTCGGATCGAGCGGCTCGCTCCCGATTGGATTATGTGCAAATGCGTCCGATGAGGGCACGCCGCGCGGCCGATGGGCGCTCAGCGTTTCTATTGCCGCTAGCAGAGCAGGCAGTCGGGATGGGTGGTGTAACGGTGTACCGACGGCGGCTGACAGACACGAGCGGGAAAAGGACGATGGACATTGATGGTGAGCACTAACACAGATAGTACGGACTACGGAGAGAGGGTGCACTGTGCAGGCAGGTGATGATGATGAGATGATGATGTGATGGTGATGATGAGTGAGGAGGATGGTGAGGAGAGTGAAATGAACGAATGCTGCAGCCCAGCCCAGCTGATCAGCAATCCCAATCATTACGAAGACAATAAATAAGAAAATAACAGAACAGCAAGATGCCTTGGACTTGTTGCCTTGCCAATGACTTGTCGACTGCAGGCACATGTCAATAGTGCCGTCACATGGCAGCGCATTACTGCACCATCGACTAAAACTATCTCCCTCTTTTATCTGATCCCTATTCATGTTATCTTTTGTATGTTATACGGACATTCGACATTATCGCACTGAGTGACCGACTGCCGAGCAGAGCGCGGCATAAAGCGGAGGAAAAGGGGGCACGAACAGCAAACAATCCCTACAGGAAGGGATGGAGGGTGTCGCAGGCCGCTGTGGGAGCCCTCCTGTCACCACCAACCGACGCCATGTCACCCTCGTATCGGCGGTGATAATAAAACCCGCCCGGCTCCCTTTCATGGAAACAAAGCACGGCGAGGGGTTCGCTGGGGCTGCGTTTAGTATGAGGTCGATGCACTGAACTTGAAAAATGGATGGGTTCAGTGATATGAGTAATTAGCTGTCCACGTTAAAAAATGAATTAGTGACCCGAAGTTATATGTAGTCGGAGAGCAAGCTGTTATTTCCAAGTTTTGTTTACAGTTGTGTGTAGTGTATAACTGTGGCAAAAGTTAACGAGTAGGTAACAATATCGACATCAGGGGCTTAGAACTTGAGTTATCGTTTATTCACTCGTCGAGCAGCAATTGAAAGTTGGCAATAAGCTGAAAAAGGTATGTCAGATTGACAGTTCAATGTTGGAAATTAGGTGATGCAGATTTTGTTGCTTGGTTCCTAAGAAGAAAGGAACGATGTTTAAAGTTATCATCTGAGGTTACCTCAAACAACTAACAAATACCTACTGGATGGTGTATATAGTTTCATCAATATGCATGAAATTTACGCCACCTTTGAGAGTAGCGTGTCAACTTCTTTATTTCCTTCCAACACAAGTAAAATTCACTAGATTTTATTTAGGACATTTTTCAATCGTGTATCACAAATAAAATACTCGCTAGTAAAATACTAGAGTTTTCATATTAAAATGCAATAAGAAATATAAGAGAAAAACGTTCACTATCATCATTGCAATGGATTGTATGTATGTACCTATGTATTTACGATCATGGGCGATCCACACATGGCGTGGCGATTACTGCCCACACATGGCTGCTGTGATAGCCAACGGTCGACCGCCGAGCTGCGGTGTTGAGCCGCTGGGCTTCTGCAGCTGGCTGCAGCTGGCTGCCGGGCTGCAGCACTCTCCTGCAGGGCTGCAGCCGTCTCAGCCCACGTCCCGAGTCGAGCTCGCGGCCGCTCCCGGTGGGAGCATGTATCACCTGCCGCCCACCGCCGGCGGCCCGGCTGCCACGCTAACACGGTTAGCGGCATATGCAGCGCGTCTGCGGCAGATTGCGGCGCACCCGGCCGCGGCTTAATCAGGCCGCGGCTGCGCCAGGAACGTCTCAGGGGTCGCCGGGCGCCGCAGGCAATCAGGCCAGTGAGACGAACCTTGCTCGGCGGCGGCACAGCGCCGGAGACGGCCAGTTGAAGGGAGGGGAATATCAGACCTGCTTCAACATGGCCAGCAGTGGTCCGCTGAAAACAGTATCGAGACCATGAAAATTGCAGCCAGATATACATAGGGATGTGTTTTGGTGGAATGAACCTGCAAGTAGACATTGTGAGCAAATAACTTGTACCATAAATATATGAGTTTTGCTTATTTATTACTCTTTCTATTCCTATGCCTTTTTTCCATATGGTAAAGAAACCAGCTCGCCTTACTGTAATGAGCAGGAGGCCAAGGTTCCTATATGACAGAAGACATATTCTTCGCTCATTTCTCACATGCGATACGAGTATGAGGGGTTGAAGTTGGAACAATAGGTCAAATGAGGGGTTAATGTTTAATGATGTATTGTTAACATAAATTGATCGTAAGGCACGAAATATCAGACTGCTCCGGCTCCTCTGTTCGGTATTCCAAGTTCGTTGATAGGTACAGTCCACAGCAGAAGTAATGTGTGGTTTCAGTCATGGGTATGTTCTTCTTCTGAAGCTTAGGAACGATTAGCCAGACTACAATGAAACTTTGAATGTAGCTTATATGTATCGTCACCCTTGCAGCTGCAACTTTATCTATTGACATCTTCTTTTCGATCACTCTGCATTAACCCTAGAACGCCTAGGGGGGGGGGTTGTATCAACCCCCCCCCCCTGAGGTTTTTTCGAAGTGCACGCTAAACGGCTTGTCGTAGCGGGCTGAAATTTTCAATACCCTCTGGGTCAACCTTTGCGCATCTTTTGCCGAAAAAAAAAATGATCGGGTCATGTCAGGTCACGGAGTTATGACGTCATAAGAGGTACAGCCTCCGGCCGACAGTTACCAAACGTGTGCGCCGAATCCCTAGGTTTTCTGCCGGTGATACCCACATTGTTTGATGGATCATGATGAAACTTCCCATGCATGTTGGGGCAAGCATTGGCTATCGTGTGGTGCAAGAAAATTGACCGGGTCAGATCAGGTCACGGAGCTATGACGTCACAAGAGGAACAGCGTCCGGTACTATTTTTGAAAAGCGCCCGAACCACTATTTTGCTAATTCTTGTCACCTCAATGGGAATATGCAGCAATATTAGCTTCTATAGGGAGCAAATGGACCTCCCAAATCCAAAAATACAATCAGATTTCAAAAATTTAAATTTTGATTTTTCGAATTTCTGCCGCCGACTGTGACCTTGCCGACTTCCGGCGCTCCCAACGCGCCATTTCTAGAGCTAGGGAAACGAAATACATACCAAACGATAGAGAATTGATCAAGGAATACGATAGTGAAGGTTTCAAGTCGATATCTCCCACCGTTTTGCTGCAATCGCCGCGGAAAGTTGAAAAAGTTTGATTTTTTCGGAAAATTTGACCTTTGACCGGTCATAAGTAGGTCAAATGTTGACCTAGGACCAAAAAATATACCACCAATCGCGAGATCTCGTTGAGAGCAATCCGTTGGTTTTTTCCGCTAAGCTCTACGACCTTCCGTTTCGAAACGCCAGGGGGGGTCGTAACAACCCCCCCCCCCGGTCGTTCGTGTTATGAGAAATGGCCTGGTCGTGCGAGGGTTAAACAATCGCCAGTCAAAGCCAACCGTTGAGATTGGTAAAACCCTACATTACTTTAGCGGTGGGCTGTACGTACGTCAGGGGTCAGCACTCAGCACAGCCAAATAGGTATACCTACCTACCTACTCATCCGCAAATGACATGACACATATTGAAATTGACCTAAGGTCGTCATGCTCTCATACAGAATCCATGTGCAATGGCGAAAATGCCTAATGGATAATACAGAAGTCAGAAACAGATTTGTATAGACCGATAGTTATCCCGGGCTTCGGCAATCGGCAGAGTCGAGTCTCTACTGGAGGCGGACGATACTTGAGCTGCTCGTACTGTCCGATAGGTGGCAGGACGATATGCGCCTGAAGTTATGCTGCACCGCATGGCCCGTTGTCGACTGCTCGATCGTGATAACGGGTTGAGAATGTTAGTTATCATTTGGGAGTGTGGGGCTGGGAGTGATTCTTTTGTGAAAATGAATAGAAGATATTGAAACATATTGCACTTTTTATCTCTCAAAGTTATACGCTTCACCATAACAGCAGCCATTGGACGTCAAAAGAAGAGGTGTACTTACAATGTAGGTACACACCTATTGGGCTCTTTCGATACCAGCCGATTGTATCGGTTATTTGTCCGACGACATGCGTATTGCGTATCGTAGCCGTGACACTGCGTACCATGCCGCGCCGTGTCAGGGTTGCGTAGAGGGCCGCATAAATGCACCGTCCCGTCCCGTCCCGTACCGATCCGGCGCGCGTGGGGAGCCGGATATATGCGGCGTACCGTCCCGAACTCTCTCGGTCTCGGTTGCTGCGCCGCCGGCCTCTCTGCCACCGCTGCACGGCCGCACCATTAGTGACAGGGCACGGACGACAGCGGCAGCGTGTGTACAGGTGTCCGGTATTGTGGTCTATCAAAGGAGGGCGACGGCCCACACCTGTGCCCCCCCCCCCCCTCCCCGCTCCCAGCTACCGGCGCGGCGCCACGGCCGGCCTCGCTCGGCAGACCGGGCCAGACACACACAGCATACAGACGAACAGCGAGAGAGAGAGAGAGCTGGGAGGTGAAGCAGAGGAGAAGAGTGGTGTAATTTTGCATCAACAGAAGAGTTATAGTGGAGAGAAGAAGAGGAAACAAAGGTGAGTCGTTAAGTTTGACAGCGTGCTGTGCTAGTATTCTGTAAAACAGAGCCCTATCTCTAAGCCCAAATTGAGTACGGGATCAATTTATCTATCAATTTTAAAAGCATTGTCCATCACAAGAAGTCATGTTATTATTTCATAACTATGAAACTACAGTTCTCAAATTACACACCATTGAATCATATATCTCGTTAATATTTGTTAACATAAACACATTACTGTCATCCATTTCCTTCGATCAAATACGGTAATTGTATTCTGAATTGATCGCGCCACAAGGCGATACGGGTGATCGATAGAGTCTTAGCGTGCCATGTAGCTTTCATCGAGGGAAAGCCAAGGTTACACACGGCGACTGCGACAATGCCGCATGCCACTCACTGACTCAGGGAAGATGGCCTGCCACGGTGCGTGAGTACGATATTCCCCCGTCTTTGAGGGCCTACAGTGGTACTATCTGGGCCCTACTGTAATAGGTAATTTAGTCTCGTCCGTCAATTATATTTTTAGCTAGGACACAAAAGTAACGTTTTGTACACAATCACGTAACTTTGTAACACGTCCTCAAAGTGTATATCTAGTGGTTGCAGAATCATATATACGGTTTCAGTATATATTTCACTATGCTCTGGTTATGCTCGGATGCGCTGCACTTTTAAGTAGCCCCATGGCTTTGTCGCTGCTTCAAGTTTACAAATTAACCGAAAAGTTTAAATTGTTCGCAATGGATGAAAGGAAGTAAAAGAACGCTTCTTTTGCTAAATATAGGCATGCGAAACATAATTGTACCTATTGCAGATAGACTCTGGTCGGGCAGATCATTTGGATGATTTGCTTTACTGGCATCACCTTACTGTTGCACCTGATCATACTCGTATATCGTGAGTGTTCCGAGATCTTTCCGATATCTTCTAGTGTGTCGTGATATTAACCCGCCTAAAAATTGAGTTGGGCTCTGCCGAGCAACGCGCTCTGTTGGGGGGGGGGGGCAATTTGCCCCCCCTAAGATCTCGAGAACCACGCAACCTAGCGACAAGCGGCAAACGGTGTTGGATAGCCCTATCAGGGAACTACCTTGTGACCCAATTTTATTGACCTAGGTCAAACCGATGACGTCACAGGTCAGGTCAAAGGTCGAATTTTCACCGTTTACAGGCATTTCAAGAAATGCGTTGTAAAATCGAGTAAAATGCATTTCATTGAAAATCATCGATGGGGAAATGTTCTTCAAACACATATTTTGCTATTTGAGGTCACTGAAACCAGGTCAGGTCACAGAGATCAGATCACTGAGGGTCACAATATGAAAATATCATGTGATGCATGCATTATGGTCCATTTTATGTCAAATACGATTATGTGGGTCAGGCAGCCTTTGGGGTCACTTAAGATTATGTTCTGGTGAAGGTCAGGTCAAGGTCAGGTCAAGGTCAGGTCAAATTAGGTCAAATTTCAAAGTTGATATTTTTACATAAAATGGGTATCGATTCGATGCAGCTCGTCACGGGGAGTTCAATGGTGGTCTTTGTTTTGCCCTACGTGGTCTAGAATCGCTAAAAATTTAGTTAAAAAATTTGACGTCATCATTTTTGGACATGTTTTTTTCGCTATAACTTGGCCAGAAAACGAGATATCGATCTGAAATTTGGTATGTATATAGAAGAGCGCAGGGACTATGACATATATACCGTTTTTGCGAAATTCGGAAAAAATTTGGGATTTTTTTTAGTTTTTCTAAAAAAAAAATTATTTTGGGGGGTCAAAAACCCAAAATTTTGAAAATCCGAGATAGCAGTTTTCTAGCACCGCTTTTTGTCTACTAGACCATATAAAGAACTTTGAAATTGCTTGGTAACTGTAGATTTGGTGAGCGTTTCAAGATTGCGTGTTTTTTTGCTCATTTTTGCTCGAACATGACCTCAGTTTGACCTCAATAACTCCTATCCTAAGATGACCTAAGACTTGAATTTGGTGTGAAGGTGCCAAATTGATGCCCGGGAAGGTACTGAAAATTTGCGCCGCCGTTTTCTTGCTATTCAGGAAATAACACAGGGGGGGCAAATTGCGCCCCCCCCCCAACACAACTACGAGGGTTAATCATCAACCTACCAACTACGCTTACAATTACCAAATGCAAGCGTTCTAAGAGAAATCCTCTCCCTAAGGCACTCATACCTAGAACCAGAAGTGTGATTACGATTGGTTTGGAGAGTTTCGCACTTCCTGTTAAATGTCCTATCATCTGCAGTTAACACTTTCCGTGTAGGTATCTGATTGTAACTGCTGATTACGTTTAATGCTACTCCACGACCACACCGACTCTGAACATCCTTATGCCTCTATGCCTCGTGTATCTACAATTTACATTCGACGTTGTGCACAACGCTGCACGCAGCATGTATGACGCACCGCTCCGCCGCCGAGCTCTGCCACGTCAGTACAATAGCGGAAAACCCGCACCGACAATGGCAGAAGCCGCGTCCGACCGACACCCGAACACCTGTGGAACACCCGCGTCCTGCTGAACGTCAAATTCGTCTCTGTCTCTGAATATTCCCAGTCATTCCACTGAAGAGCCAGCATCTGTTCCGGATGACGTCATGTTTGCTGTTCTTTGTAGCGAACAAAAGTTGGTGTACAAAAGAGGACACAAGAGCATACAGTCTCTTCAAGCAGCGTCGCCTCATTTTACCATAAATGTTCCTTGGATGCCTTGCACGTTTCACAAAAAAAATGTTAACATTTCATTTCACCACCAACCAAAAATGAAGAAGTATGCCTAAATACGTATGCATATATAGCAATCGGAAATAGCAGTGACCACTGACCAAATATGCCAGCTTGAAGCTTCTGTTGCTCGTGCTCGCCGGTCGGCATATAACCGTTTCGTTTCGTTTCCTCCCACTCCTGTATCCGCGCTCGCTCACTCACTCATCAACTCAACTAAACTCACTTCCCCCCCACACACACACTCACTTACTAACCCCCCCCCCCCCTCTGCACCCCCAGCCGCTGAGATGACGGCGCCATACGTGGCCACGGTGACAAAGCAGCCGGCGGGGCCGGCGGGGAGGTCCCGAATGCAGCGGACCCTGCTGATGGTGGCCCTGCTGCTACCCCTCCTGCTGGCCATCGCGCTGCTGGCCTGGATGGCCGTGCCCAAGGCGGGCGAGGGCACCGGCAGGGCCGACTGGATGGACCGCATGTTCGGCAAGGAGGAGCACGGAGCCGGCGTCATCCGGATCGACGGTGACGGTGGGTGCGGGAATTCCGGAGTCTGGAGAACAGCCACAAAAACCACTGAGATGTCTGCACTCTTATCACGGTTATAATTTAAATAACAGTAAATGTGTGTAAAACGGCGCTTCATTCAAAGGATACCTATGGAAGAATGTATCCTATCGTTGATCGTATATTGTATGAGCATATCATGTGCAACATGCATCACTAACATCAAAGCACTCCGACGTCAGTAGGACCTCCAGAGTCCAGACTAATAACCATCATCGCCACACCCCATCTATTCCGCAGAGGATGTCTGTTCACTGCCCCGTGACATCGGCCCGTGCCGGGGCGCCATGCCACGCTACTTCTTCAGCACCCAGACGGGCGCGTGCGAGACGTTCCTCTACGGAGGTTGCCATGGCAACGGCAACAACTTCGAGACGCTGGACGAGTGCACCGGTCGCTGCGGAGGCCCGGCCGCTGGAGCCGGGGAGAGACAGACGGAACAGAGTACGGCCCAATGTGTTTGGGACTAATTTGCAAAGGAATGACTCATGGACATAGGATTTTGCGTTCAGTTTAGCATGAACTCGTATACCTAATTGACATCAAACATTGCACTACGGATATATGATTGGAAGTTAAATGTATATTTCAATAAACAATGCTATAAGAATGAATGCTACCACAAGGTAAATTTATTCAAGGTTTTCAATCATCGTGAAAATGAGTTGCTACCATCCCGGTTTTCAACTTCTTTATCTTTGGTTTCTAATCCTGAAATCCATTCCCAGGAGTTGAGTGCTCTCTTCCGAAGACGATCGGCCCGTGTCGCGGAGCTATGCCGCGGTTCTTCTACAGCACAGAGAGCGGCGCCTGCCAGTCCTTCCTCTACGGTGGATGTAAGGGGAACGCCAACAACTTTGAGACAATCGAGGAGTGCACAGACCGCTGCGGAGGCCCGGCAGAGAGCTCCAGCGAACGCCAGCTCGCACAGCGTGAGTCATAAGGATAGGGTGGCGAGTGCTCGTTATCCCAAGTTTACGTTTTGCATTGAATTGCTGTAAAACAGGAGACACAAAGCGAAAATAATGTCATGCGCCATATACCACTAACAACTGCACCTGGATTTTAGATACGAGTAGAGAGAACACGCGGATACGCTTAGATGAATTCGAGTTTGAAAACACTTCATTTATGAGCCGCAGAGCATGACTGAGATGGAGAAACGAAACGATCACCGCGATTTTGCCACAGGAGTTGCCTGTTCTCTGCCCAAAACCATCGGACCGTGCCGAGGAGGCAAACCACGGTACTTCTTCAACACAGAGAGTGCCGCATGCGAGTTCTTCCTGTACGGCGGGTGCCAGGGCAATGCCAACAACTTTGAGACGATGGAAGAGTGCAACTCTCACTGCGGAGTTGAAGAGAGCAGCCCAGATAAGGATGACCGTGAGTAATTGTACATATGAGCAAGCATATGCGAGAGAGCGAGAGAGAGAGAGAGAGAGAGAGAGAGAGAGAGAGAGAGAGAGAGAGAGAGAGAGGGGGGGAGGGGAAAGAGAGCGAGAGAGAGATTTAATTTTTCTAGTAGGTATCGTATTATTTCGCTTTTGAGAGGTGCTGTGAGACGTTTCGTCTCGATTTTTGGCAAAACAATCTAAGTTCAATGACATTAAATCGCAAGGCCCTAAAACATAAAATCGTTTGTCAAATGAGCGTTGTCTGAAATCGATATTTTCTTTTAATTTGCTTAATTTAAAATGCGACTTTTATTTTAAATTCTTAAAGCAATTCACGCAGAAAAAGCCTTTGGAGCATTTATTCCTCTTCATTTATTTTTTTGTTTATTTAGATTCATTTTCTGTCAGGGTCAATTCAGTACTGTTTTTGCAATGCCTCTGTTTTTCACTATTCCTCTCATACTGGTCATAAGTGGTGAAGTCCATGGCTGTGCTTTCCGTCCAATGATGGTGTCACACCATCCGCCGTGTGCAGGTCACGAGGACAGTGCTGCCATCTGTTCACTACCGGTCAAAGCTGGCGACTGCCGGGGCGTGATCCCTCGCTACTTCTATAACACGGAGAGGTCAACCTGCATGGAGTTCAACTACAGCGGCTGCGGCGGCAACGGCAACAACTTCGAGACGCTGCACGACTGCGAGAAAATGTGCACCACGGAAAAAGGTACGGCACCTGTGTTGCAGGGATGCCGACATTCAGTAACGCCTGGAATGTTTGATTGTCAGACCTAAAAAGGTAACAGTTAACAGCTGAAAGTCTCTAACTTTGATCAATTCCTAGCATAACCAGAACCTTTTCAGCTCCTGCTGTCCCACACTACTCGCCGTAACCAGCCCCCCCCCCTCTCCCCCCGCCAGCCGGGGCCGGCAGCACCAACACCTCAGACTGCAGCTCAGCTCCCGACGGCGGCCTCTGCATGGCATACATGGAGCGCTACGCCTTCAACCCCTCCACCGGATCCTGCGAGAAGTTCGTCTACGGCGGCTGCGGCGGCAACGGCAACCGCTACAGCAGCGTTGAGGAGTGTGAGGAGCACTGCGGCTCCGGCGAGCACAACAGCACGGGAGAGCCCGGCCTGCAGGAGGCCACCAGCGAGGCCACTCAGCAGGAGCAGCAGGATGTCAACCAGACGGAGCAGCCGGGGGACAACGACGGTGAGAGCGAACGGGAAAGAGAGTGGGCGAGTGCTGATGCGTGCTGGTTAGGTGTTATAGTCGTAAATCTGACTTCAGAGCTAAGGCCAACATTGTTTTCAAGCATGTTTACCAAAAGTAGGCAAAAGGCATATCCACCGAATATTAATATGAAATGTCGTGACAACCATCTTCCAAATCAGTCAGTCGGTTTCTTGGCTCGATGCTACCATCCTATTCGATGATCCTGACTCTCAAACCAAAAGACTTTCTCAGCACAAATCTTAATGGCAAACAAGTCAAAAGAGATTGGTGATTTTATTCATAACTGAGGAAAGCAGTAGCCAATAGGTACCCAATCCGTTCTTATCCTAACCCAATCATTCTCCACATCCTCCCCCTCCAATCCATCCTGCAGTGGAGATGTGCCTCCAACCGAAGGTCATCGGCCCCTGCCGAGCGTCCGAGATGCGGTTCTACTTCAACGCTGAGTTCGGAGTCTGCCAGGTGTTCCTCTACGGAGGCTGCGGAGGCAACGCCAACAACTTTGAGACCATTGACGAGTGCATCCGGTTCTGCGAAGGTTAGAGAATGACTAATTCAGCAGCTGCTTCAATTCTTCGTTGTTTTATACGACACAGTGTGATGTCGGTCTTGAGGAGGGTCGTTGCCGTTTCAAACACTGCATCTCCTTCACAAGTTTCAAATGCAAATGTCAAAATCTGTTTGGTGAGTGCAGCAATTTACCATAGGCTTTTGCATTAATCCATGCCCTGAATGTGCATTGTGCACTGATTTAGTGCTGAATGTTTTTGCAGAAGACGACGCGTACAAAGTGACCTTTCCACCGCTCCTTTAGTCCGAGAATGACACCAGTGGATCCCTCACCCTATCTACCGTCAACATCTCCGAAACTTTGGGTATGTGTAGACTACCACTTCCTAACTGAACGAGGCATCATCTGTGTAGTTTGGGAGTATTTGCTCATGCACTAATCTGAAGTTCAAGTTCACGATCAGGACGGTTGACAATTAGGTACCAAATTTTTTAACCACCATGTTCAATAATTATTCGCTAATCAATTTCGCGATCTCGCTCATACAACACCGTGAACAAATCCAAGATATGCATACCTTTACAACTTCTGTCCGTACATAGAGACATATTGAAAGCCGGACATGCTTCATAACCAGGAAACAATCCCAACACAATCTAAAGTTATGAAAGGCAGCTTGTCCGTGAGCCAGTATCATCTCCCCATCCCCTGTAACCCCAGTTTCACCGCAGTATTTTCACTCATCGAACCCTGATCGCCTCCGGCCTCCCCCCAGACTACGACACGAGGGTATGCGGAGTGACCGAGTGCCCGATGGATTGCGGTTTTGTGCGCCACGACGGCGACTGCGTGCTGTGCCAGTGCGCGCCCTCGCCGCTCGTCCAGGAACCCGGTAAGGAGCACCAGGGTGGGGGTGTGGGGGGAGGGCACAGGTAGGGGAGAGTTACAGAAAGCTGCAGAATGCGGGTCAAACACGAGCGGAAGGGAGGGATACGGCTTTATCAGTTGAGGTAGGTTAGTGTGAGGCTACGCTGTTGTTTATTGGGGCTTTTGGGCGCGACGACTACTAACGTCCTTTTGCGCCCACTGAGTTAGAATACGTGGATTCAAACATCCAGATGGAAAGGACAAAGGTATACAGTTACAGTGTGCTCCATAGAAAGCACTATTCTGAATGATAAACGCACCATGCATGTTCTAAGCTCCCATGTGTTTTTTATATAAATGTTTCCAAGTCATTAAGTGACTAAGTCGTTGTCAGCGCTGTGTCGTGTCTGTATACAGTGTACCAGCGCTGTGCTGTGTCGTATATACAGCAAAGTATCACATCACCGCGTCTGTGTGCACTGCGCAGCGTAACACATTGCTACGCCCCTGTGTGACCCTCAGTGCCGGTGCCATCTGCCTAAGTCCCTCCCCCTCCGACCCACGCCGGTCGGGGAGGGGCAGGGACGGGCGCCACCTGTGCCGCCGCCGTCACAGCGCGCGTCGCCGAGGTCACCGAGGTCGCCGGAAGGTCAACGAGGTCACCGTGACTTGGCGACCACGCGCGACGCGCGTAGGGTGAATTATACATTCATGCAATCACGTGTCGCAAGCCGAAAGGTTTTTATTTATTTAGCGTGTGAGGGGTGATTATCGTTGCGTACGCGGTCACTTTTTTGGGTGTGCTAGAGAATAGCGAAACACGATTTGATCACGAGTCGTTTTATTGGCGCGCAGTTGGGAACGTGTTTGGCGCGAAGAGTAACGCGGGCGCAGTCACAATATCATTAATTTCGGCTGGGAGAGAGACACGGTAGGTACCGCTTTGTTACATGTGAGACCTAACACGGGGTTGGCAGTTATCATCGTGCTCGAATCGCCCGTGACACTGCTGAAGTATCAACAGCTGAAGAAACATATTTATCAGTAACTGAAATACTGATTGAATATTAATGGAACATTATTGAATTTCAATCATAAACTCTGCTATATCATTCAATTTCTTAAACTTAATCAGTAACTGTTAGAAGACACCGGACAAAACGGAACAGCAGATCAGAAACGAGGGCACACATCAGCTCTGAGGTCATGTACACACACTCACACGCTACAGACGCACTGGCGCGCTTACATCCCCGCACACGCACACAAACAGCCGTAACACATTGTTCGCCACGCGCCGAGCGAGCCAGGCACCCGGCCGGGGCCCGTGAACCCGAGACGGACCCGACACGACACACAGACGCACCTACATCGCGCGCGCTGGAGGTACACAGCAGACCCAACGGCGTTCGGATAACCGCCCTCAGCGTACACGGAACAGCAGCCAAGCATACCTGGGTCCCCTCCGAAACATTATACACTAAACGAACCGCGGCGGCGGGGTAGAGTTCGGCCGCTGCTGATTTGTAGCCGGGTCATACCAATCGGAGTGGTTAGAAGTTGAATCAGTTCGAAAGACGATTTACTAACTACGGGAATCGATATCTGAACGGTGTGGAATAGACATCTTGCTCCAGCCGAGAAGCTTCTGTCATTGAACGATATGCGATTCGGCTTAATGGAACCTGACGTCCTACAGTGCCCGTCCCGAGCGAAGGTTCATCTCATCCACCTCCTAACAGGGCTGCACGCCCCCGACACACACTCAAACATCCACCACCAGCTCACCAGCCTAGAAACCCCACCATCCGCCCACCCAGCCGCACCTCCCGACCAGCAGCGCCACGCGGCGGACGGCGCGCGCACTGCTACTTACAGAAAATGCCGTCAGTTGGCGCCACTGACGCGGTTGCCGCGTGGCACGCTGATTGCCCCGTGATACAGCTGTGTTCCCAGTCTTTCTAGCCGGTTCTGAGTCGGTGGCGGGCGGCGGGCGACTCACCGGGTGGAGCGGAAGCGGCGGCGAACCGTTCGCCGGCCGCGGAAAGAGGCAGGACACGCCGCTCTATGGCCGTTTGCCGTTGTAGTTGATGGCGCGTAGCGGGGCCTTGTAGTTACAGGCCGCCTGCTGCTGGATAATGTAAGCCATGGGATGAATCTTGAACCCATAGAGCCTGTCGAAGAAACAAATAACAATGTCAGTCTTACAGTGTGACACCCACACGAATCACAACTTACCACATAAAACACGATGTTTCGACGGTCAATAATCTAAAAAAAAAAGTTTCGGGTAGGTGCACTCAACCATTCAACAATCCGCCCAAATAGCCTAGCAGTTAACTAGGTGTCAAATCTGCGATCATTGAGGAAAACACAGCTGCTAAACCGGCCTTCGCCACCCACCGCTATTAAACCGGTGCACGTCCATATTTGGTCATCGTGTGAGCGGCCAGCCGTCAGGAAAAACGGTCCGTGGCCAGCCCGTGTCTTCACGGCAGCGGCGGCCGGAAACACGGCACGGGTCTGGCCATCCCGGGTAGAAACGCAGCGAGGCGAGACGCCAGGAGATGGATAGAGGGACGCTTGACGCACAGGGGATAACACAAAGTGAATAACGCTGAACGAATAGGACTAGAGTCGGTAGAAACTAAAGATAGTCGCTTATCTTTAGTTTCTCCCTTATCATTTATCTTTAATCCCTTTAAAGGGACCCTCCCACCTTCAAAAAAGTTAATGAATTGGCATGAAAGTGATGTCGCTCGGTTCAAAAAGAGCAAAAACAAATATCTACCAAATTTCATCGAAAAATATTCACCGGTTTTCAAGATATTAGACTTTTACTTTTGTTTACTTTTTGGGATCTCCGCTGTTCCCAGCGACTTTATTTGAAAGTGCGGCATTTGTTGCGCGCAAAGCAGCATATACCACCGCGTGCTACAAAACGTTTTAGTCAAACATTTAAAAATCGTTAGATATCTGCGCTGACGTCACACATTCAGAGGGGTATTCTTATGCATTAGCCCCTCTGAATCAAAATGCTGCAATTTTGAAATTCAATATTTCCGATTTAAGGCATTTCTTGATGTTGTGAGTGCCGAAACCGGTAATTGTGAGCCAGGGACCCCATTTTGGCTATCTCAACTCAAATCTAATGTTAAGGTGGGAGGGTCCCTTTAATCCTTATCCTTTATCTTCTCCCTTAGTTTCTCCCTTATCTTTAGTTTTATAAGCTTCATACCAGCTTAAGGCAGCTTAACCAAGCAGTATGTAAGAAATGTAACTAATGGTAGACGCCGCTGCCACATTGGTAAAGTATCCCAGAACTGCAGTTTTCCCAGCTTAGTTTACCAGACAGGTAGCAAACGTCACCACCTGCCTCGCAATATCTGACTCCCAGGCACCTAAAACGTCCCGCTATCGCGCCTACCGAGCCTGATACCACCGGGTGACGGAATTCAACTCTATAAACTGATAGCACGGCAAAAACGATGCATGTCAAGTCTGCTGCCGAAACACAAGAAACGCTTCGTTTATCTTCGTAAACCACTGCCTCAACATAACGCTTATGCCTGAAACAGACTCTTTCCGCAGTCAGGAAATCGCATGCGAGAGCCTATTCAAATACATGGAAGCACGCTCGCATCAATCGCACGCACCTGGTACGTATCAATCGCACGTGGTACGTATCAGGGTTCCGCGCTCGGGCCTCTGCTATTCTCGATTTACGCGAACGATTTACCTCTGTACACGGACGGCGCGCACGTGGTGCAATATGCGGACGACACTCAGGTGGCGGTCTCTGGTGGGATCGGCGACATCGGCTCCCTGGTGCAGCAAATGGAACACAACCTGGCTTTGCTCTCTCGGTGGTTCAGCAAAAATGGCATCAAAATCAATGCACAGAAAACACAGTTTATCATTCTTGGCTCGCGTCAAAATATTCAACGTCTCGGACCAGTCAACATTAAATTCATGGATGCCGATGTCGCCGCTTCCGCCACTGTCCTCAACCTGGGTGTCACATTTGACCAGCACATGACTTTTACCCCTCATGTGGACAATGTAGTGCAGCGATGTACCGGAATGTTGTGCGGACTGAGCCACAGCAGGCACAGTCTGCCTCAGTCCACCCTGCTGACACTCATTCAGGGCCTCGTCATCTCACGCCTTTTATACTGTCTGGTGGTTTATGGTGTGTGCGGCAGCAGTCAGATGAAGCGTATTCAAAAAGTGTTAAACTTTGCCGCACGCGTTTTATCGGGACGGAGGAAATCTGCGCACATTAGCGATGTACTTTATCAACTGGACTGGCTTACTGCCGAGAACATGTACCTCTATCACGGCCTCGCCCTGCTGAAACGGATGCTGCTGTCATCGCAACCCGAATGTATTGCTGGTGGCCTGGTCACACGCAGGGACGTCCACCAGCGTATCACCCGTAACGCCGACCACCTTATCACGCCGGCGATTCGGTCCGAGTCGGGCAGGCGCCGCTTCCTGTACCATATTGTAGTCGCATACAACGATTTGCCAGCCGCGATACGATGTCGAACAGGAGCCCAGTTTAAAAAGGAGCTGCGGCTACATCTGCTAGGGAGGCAACGGAGTGGAATAGGCTAGAAATGTAGAGAATCTGGCTGGTCATTTGAGCTTGCATATCTTACCTGTGTATGACTGCAAAGCGTGCATGTATGCGTGTGTGTGATTGTGTGTGCTCGTGTGCGTGCTTGTGATGACCACAATGATCATTCGTTTAATCATATTGACAACGGGGCACGGAATAGCCACATAACTGTGTGGAAGTGCTTCATGATGTGTAATACAATACAATACCTCCCGGATGCGATTGATGCGGGAAGAATTATAATGTATTTGAATAGGCTCTCGCATGCGATTTCCTGAACGCGGGAAGAGTCTGTTTCAGCCATTAGATAGCAGCCACAATGTCAATCAATACTGTCATTCATGGCTCTTGTTACGAGCGAGCGAGCGCAGCGAACGAAGTGAGTCTATTCAATATAACGGAAAAATCTCAGTATGAGCGGCCCGGCCCGGCCCGGCCCGGCCTGTAACGCTTTTGAGAGGCTTATATCTCAGCAACCGCTGGACCGATTGGCCTGCGGTCTTTTTTGTTGGGTAGCCCAATCCCTTCTACCCCGTAATTGACTACTTTTGATACATCTCAGTGACCGTCGTGGCACGTGCCACGTGAAAAGTCAAGGGTGTTCAAGCTGTTTTGCAAAAGTAGTGATTTTGATAGGCTCATATCTCAGCAGCCGTTTTGGCGATTGACTTCCGGTAATTTTTTGTAGGGTAGCAGCATCCCTCCTACCCAAAATAGGATACTCTCGAAGCATGTGGGTCACCCCCAGTGCACGTGCAAAATACAACAATAAGAGGTGCCAAATTTGCTCCCATCTCAGTAACTCGGTAATTACTGGGGCGATTTCGCTGAAACTTGGCATACAGGTAGGCACCCACCAGGCAATGCATTCCATGTGTTGCGGTTAGGGTGCTACTGCACGTGCGCACGTGCAGGGGGCGTTTCCAGATCTCGAGAACGGCTGGGCCGATTGCGCTCAAATTTGGTACACGGTTGGGGACCAGTTAGTAGGGTGCCGTGCAAAAGTCATTTTGGACCCCGTTTGCACGTGCGCACGTGCAGAATGCCACTTCCAGATCTCAGGAACGGCTGGGCCGATTGCGTTCAAATTTGGCACACCGCTAGCGACCGGTTAGAACTTAGAAGGGTGCTTTGCGCAAGCCCGTTGGAAGCACCCTCTCGCCCTTCCGCACGTGCAGGGCTCACTATCTCGCTCGCTCGTTCTTCGCCCAAAAGGCGTTTTACTGGTATTTTCGTGTGTCTTTATAATCCCGTCTTTGTAATTCCACTCAGCAGCAGGCAATAGTTATCCGCTTCCAACAAACGATTGCGCCTGGCGCCAGAGTTGAGACCTAGCGTCGGCGACCTAACTGAGCCACTGAGGCCTGGCGCCGGCGATCCGACTGACAAATCGCCAGCAACCTGAGGCCCGGCGCCAGCGACCCGCGACCTCACCGGCGACCTGCAACGCCACCAGCGACCCGAGACCTATCACCGGCGACCTGCAACCCCACCAGCGACCCGAGACCTGGCGCCGGCGACCTGAAACCTATCACCGGCGACCCGACTGAGGCCTGACGGCCGACTCACCTGGGCACAAACTGGTTGGTGGGCTTCTTGGGCCGGTACTCCGGGTGCACCATGAACAGCATGTGAGGGAAACCGGTGCCGAAGTAGGCACCGTCGATATGGTGGTGCCGCGACGACTTGGGCGTGTAGACGTCCATGCACTTGGGGCAGTAGAGCTTCACCATCGCCTCGCCGGGCACGTCAGACAGACCTGACGAACGAGTAAAGGCGTCAGAGCAGAAAACACGCAGCTGCAGTGCAGCGTCAGACCACAAGGAAACACCCAGTGCAGCGGCGTCAAATAAGAAAACACGCTGCGACGCGTCAAAGCAGAAAACAACCGGCCAATCAAGGTGTTTTGTTTGTTGGGGATTAGGGGCGCGCCGACTGCGAGGTCATTTTGCGCCCATCCAATCAAGGTGTGAGGCAGACGAAAGTCTGCATTCTTAAAACACATAGCAGGAGCTAATAGTCAGTTGGCGGCGGCACCAGCAGCATCGGTGCGAGCAGCAACGGCACTAGATCACACAGGCGTTCAGCCGTACTTGAAAACAGTGCTCTCCACGGTCAGCTTCGTTCCTGGCCCGCACTGAACAATGGACAACTGACAACATGGGGTGCTTCTTTGAGTAGTAATCTACTCACTAACAGTTCCTTGGGCAATAATACTCACCAATGAGCAGCATGGGGTGGTTCTCTGACCGGTAACCGACTCACCAATGGGCAGCATGGGGTGATTCTCGCAGTAGACGCGCGGGCAGTAGCCAAACTCTCCCGACTGGTACTTCTCAATCATCTGGGCGATGCCGCGGTTGGTGAGGATGTAGCGCGCGTGGATCAGGCCGTAGAGCATCTCTGCGGCCTGCTCAATGAGGTCCGACTGGTTCGGGTTCTCCTCCAGCTCATCGTCTGTCGGCGTCAGGGGCCGCAGCGTCAGGGTAAAGGCGCCAGGGGTCGGAGCGGCAGGATCAGAGTGTCAGGGGCCGGAGCATGATGGACTCAGCGTCCGGGTAAAGGCGTCACAGGCCGAAGCGTCAGGGGCCGCAGCGTCAGGGCTCAAATGCGTTTGTACAACTTGGGTAATGAATCATTGTTGTCACAAATATTTCTAACGGATGAAAGGGGGTCATTTCATGCCATTAGTGAATAAAAAAATATTGATGTCAACTTTACGTTATAGGACTGTTGGTCACTACATGAAATAAACCGGCAGAGTTTATCACTAGTGCCTGGAGCTACGACAGTCACCCTGCCACCATCTACACAGCACCCGCGGCGGCGGCGGTCTCGGTCGTACTACCACCGGCGGCGGCCCACTCACCGGGCTCCAGGTCGAGGATCATGTCGAGCGCCTGCCGGTAGTGCGGCACCTGCTCGTTGAGGCCCGTCAGGTTGAACTTGTCCTGGATGTAGTCTTCGTCCACCTCGCAGAAGAACTCATTGCCGCGCAGGCCGCAGAACCACGAGATCCACGATACCTCCTCGGAGCTGCTCATTGTTCCGTCCTATCTGTAAACAACCGTGCAGGAGGCGTAGGGAAATTTACATCACATTGAGTTGCTGACAGTACAAGTAACCTCCAAGGCTCCAAGACTATAAGCTCAATACATGGCCGTCAACCGGCGCCCGGGTCGTTGTCCGATCCTTACTCGCAAGCGGGCGTTTTCACCTTGGCAAAGAGATAAAAGTGACGTGTGAAGTGACTTCATACTTCATAGTTCATAGCGATGCACGAAAGGCCATCATACATCATTTCAACATTGGTCAGGTACACAGATGACAGAGGTCTTCAAAATTCCATTTTAAATGGTAGAAAATGTTTAGGAAAAATGGTGCAAACAGCAGCTAGGTACTCCAAATTGCACATTCAGGGATCCAGATGTCAATGTTAAGCATTTGGGCAAAGATTAAACAATAAATGTTTTTTTTTTTTTAAACAAGGGAGTGGGAATTAAGCTTCTACCAAAGGTATAATATAGTTCTTCTTATATGAAAATATTTCAACATTTTTTGTACATTTTATTTTTTCACCTAAAGCATAATCATAAAACTGTAGAAAGAAATACTTAGATGAAAGTGGTATATTTCCTTTAACTAGTGATGCGATTTTAAGAGCACATTTTAAAAAGATTGTTCACTTTGTTGTACTGAGTGTGATATTCATTCACTGTTTATTTAATAAGCAGTCTGCTGATTCCCGATAAATTCCATATAAGCCTTTTGGAATTAGATACTAGTGATGTAATGCTGTAAAACTTGCACAGCATTGTAATGTAACTACCACGGACAGAACTGCTTACTCGATTCTAACCAAGGTAACAAAGAAAAATGAAGTTTTCCTAGAATTTGTTGGCAATTCATGCCATCATACAGATATTTTGTGCCAGCTGCCACAACTGACATCATCATAGTATGCTCATTTCTAAAGCAACCATTGTCCAATGTCCATTTCTATGAAATTTCCTAGCACATTTTGAAATTGAATTTTTCAGTAGGCGGAACTATGGTCAAGCGTACCCATTTTCGGGAACGCATTTTCGTTCCCATGTTTGGGAACGATAAACCCAAATATGGGAACGCCATGTAGGCATTATTTAAAACAAGAAAAAGAACCGTTAAATGACGTCCAAAAAATATAAAACGATCGTGAACCACCTGATATTTGTCTCAATATTGTTGGGAACGAGTTTGATATTGTAAGGCCCATCGTAGTTTCAAATCGTTCCCCTATTTCTAAAGCAGTCCATCATCCGGGCCGCGAGCCCAAATTTGGGAACGCTCTCATACACTAGCGCTGCAAGCGTTCCTTATTATGGGAACGGCGTACCCAAAATTGGGAACGATTTCACCGACGCCTTTCAGGGGCTCTTTTCATTAACAAGCATCACGTCCAACGCCGCAAATTATTGTTAACGCAACAATCATCAGATGACCTTTCCGGCAAGACCGTCGCATGTTTCGCCCGGTCTTCTGCGCTTTTATTCCCGTCGATCTCGCAGCGGGCACGCCCCCCTCTGCAGGATTACGTAATTCACAACGCTCAGCGATGTTCAACAAGGTCTTCCATACCTATATCCACCGTCCGCGCCGAGGGTGGAGACATGTCAAGCACCTGTCTGTTTATCACCGATAGTTGACGAGCACAAGGAAGTATCCAAAAATGGGAACGCTGAATATGTTACACCCTCAAAACACCTAGTCCCAATGAAAATCTAGTTTTTTCCTTTCTTGATGAGTGTAAGTGGCAAAAGGCCTGGTAGGATGGGCACGAGGAATGATCGAAATCAGCATAAAAATTATAAATAAGCCACACAGAGCGACCTATATAAGAGAAATTCCCCCAAAACGATCACGCTTAGAAACACAGAAGACAAAAACCACGCTCATGACGCTCCTCATAAAAAACTCGAAACAGCTAGCATCCAAATAAAATATGTCTATCTGGGATGATATAATACAGCTGAATAATTTAAAACCACTGAAACTGAGTTTACAACAGTAGTTCGGTAAAATCACTGACGTTCCATGCGGTCGTGCGCCCCGACACCAAATGTCACCAATATTACCCCCGGACTGTCCGCGTGTTCGCTTGCATATGTCAGCATCTGGTGTCGCTAGTATGAAACTTCATAACCAGGCGAAAATTATTATACTTGACCTCAAAATGTAAAAAACGCTTCATTTTCCTTAAAATTGCAAGTTAAATGTAGTATAACCCATGTTTTCACCAATCCGTCATTTCAAAAAATCATTAAAAATATCATTCGACGGTCAATTTCCTTGTGCAACGGTCAGATTAAAGATAATTTTATAGAGACTTAGTAGATACTTAAATTAGCGTGCACTTTTTTGAGACGTGATGCACTTATGAGTTTTAGTGGGTGAACGACCGAAAAATTACCTTCCGTTCCCATTAATGGGAACGCCCGTTCCCATATTTGGGAACTCCGTTCCCAAAAATGGGAACGTTCCTATATTTGGGTACTCATGACCATAGTTCCGCCTACTGTTTTGAGAGATAAAAAAATTTGGCCAGATGCTGAATTTGCAAAACTCACCAGACCTCAATAATTAACTTAGAGCCAAATCCCTTTGGAATAAAAACAAACTATAGCTGCCAGCATATCACAGAACCTCATTAGTATTACCAGAGACCACCCAAATTCCACCAAAGAAAACCTGAGAAACTGCAGCATGCCAATAAAATTACTTAGTATTGTAACTCAGTTACTTGATGAGATTATTTCACAGGAACAGGTCCATGTTTGCCAATATTTTATGCATGATTTGCTTCTTATTCTAGTGCTTGAGATCCCACAATCAGCATGCAATGTTTATGCTGTTATTTCAATTTAGTCACATTTGACATACTTTTGACTTGCGCTATTTTTGACCCTAAATGGTGCCATAATTCCAATTATACCTCATGACAAATGTTGAGTGCACAGTGAAACAGTTGTACACTTTTTTATGAAATATATCTTGATTTGATGAGCCTTTTGGATAATAACATATTGGAATGGAATAATAACATAATAAATCATGTAAAACCGAAAACCGAAGGATAAATTCAGCCACACCCAAATGGCAAACTGGTAGGTACTGATAGTTGTAGATAAATAACGAGTTCAGCAATGTCATACAAGCTGCAAAACCATACAAGCAACAACTTTAACTGCCTGAATTACTGATTTACTTAATAAATCTGAACTAAATGAAACTCAGTAACACACCATCAGAAACAAAAATAACAACTAAATATTTTAAGACTTCTAGTCCAAGTCATAAGGCTGAAGTCAAAGTTAACTCGTGAGTTAACCCCTCTACCAGCAGGGTCAGTTTCAGTCATAAATAACATTGACAAGTTCAAATTATGATGTTTTCTTTAACATTAGGCAATTGTCAAAATATTGAGGATACAAAGCCTGCATCAAACCGATGAAAATGAATAAAATTACCTATAGCAAGATGAGAGAAAGAAAAGGAACGCAAACCGCGTCGCGTGACAAACGTCTCAGAGCGTCAGATTCACAGGTGAATTCTTGAGCAAGGTTCGCTATTTGTAAGGAACAACGCTACTAGGCCGCAGCCTTTGCAGCTATTCAATAAACTGAAGAAGAACCCCTGAATTAATGTAGATGAAAATAGCCTCATTTCCTTTACAATAAGCAACTTTACCAGGCGTTCTGAGTATCATGACCTCAGTTGACCTCGGTGTTCTCAAAAGGTCAACTTGATGATTTTGCCTATTGCAGGCTGCAGCCATTCTATTGCTGTCTTCTCGAATCAGGAACTCAGGAACTACCAGGCCGATCGAGACGATAAAGCCACCAAACGATTTGCCGTATGCACCTTTTTAATATACCATGGCCGGCAGCGTCAGGTCAGGGTAGGGGAAGCCGGGGGGACCCCGGGCGCGGGGGAAGCCCGGCCGCCCCGTTTCCGGCTAAATTATTCATAATAAAATTTTAGAGTGTTTGTTTGTCCTTTCACTTTTCAGCGTGGCAGCTGAGGTAACGCCAGCGTAAAAGTTAAAGCTAACAAAAAAATTATTGTTCAAGTTATAGAGCAAAAATGATATTTTAGGGGTTTTTAGCTAAAAACTGAGATATGTTGCACTGTTAATGTTATAACATACAACCCTAACATTTATACGAATGTTATGAAAGGATCGTAACGTTTAACCCGCGCCCCGCTGGGGGGGCAGAATCTGCCCTCCCCCCTCCCGTTTTTCGCCAATAACTTGTAAACGCGTTACGCCAGCAACGTCAAACTTTCAGTACCTTATCATACATTAATTTGACACGTTCCCTGAAAAGTTGAGCGAAATCCGTCGTAATTTTTTTGAGAAATTGACGTTTTAGTGACGTCATGTTCGCCATTTTCGCCTCAAAAACGGCAAAATTTCAAACGTCGCTAATATCTTCATTTTTAAAGGAATCAAGACGTAACAAAAAGGTTATACTTGATTCTACTTTCTCTATCAAATGGCTATCTCGGTTTTTTTTTTGAAAATTTTGGATTTTGGCCCAATTTTTTTCTAAAAAAAGGGAAAATAATTATAAAATCCAAAATTTTGAGTGTATCGAAAAAAACAGAATATATGTCAGAGAAGTGGTCTATGTGCACTTACATACCAATTTCTAGAAGAATCGGTTCAAAAATGTGGGAGTTATTCAAAATTTTATTACGTCACGACACACAAAAATTTTGAAAAATGATTTTTTTGGGGAGTTCTAGACCTTATACGGAAACAAACATAGCACCCCAGCTAACAATTTGCCGTTGTTACAACGTCGTTTAAACGTTGTCAAATGGTTACCACAACGTCCCGATTTATCGTTGTGACAACGTAATTTTGTAGACTCCAGACAACGGCGTGACAACGTCATCCGACCATGCATTTGAATGTCATCACAACGTTTCTGTAACGTGGCCGTGACGTCCCAAAACTGTTCTTACAACGTCCCGCCAACGTTATGAAATGTTTTCTGTAACGTACCAACAGTGTTTCTGGAACGTTGTCACCACGTTTCCGCAACGTGACTACAAGGAGTATAGAACGCTTTGGCAACGTCTCTGCGACGTTTTTATCACGTGGGCACCACGTTGTCGCTACTTCGCATTGCCGTCCCTGCGACCCTGAGTAAACGTCCTAAACATTTTCGCAACGCCCTCTCAACGTGTTCGCAACATACTCAGAATGTGTTTCCGACGCTCTCTTCCCGTTCTCTAGACTTGTAAAAAAGGCATGTAAGAAGTGTATATTTCAATACATCATACAGGTCAATTTACAACAAACAAACAAAACGACGGCGGCGGCATCGGTGATGGGGCATGGGGCCCAGGGGCGCCCCCATGGGAGCGTGGGACGGAATTGGGTTCTACCGGCTCTGACGCTAGCCGCTAGCACGCCAGAACTGGTGGAAGTTCACTTCTTTACTAACCCTCGCTGGGAGGATCACTCGGCGGACCGTTAGGCACCGGCTCATTTGCGGCCTCGATGTCCCTAGGCAGCTGGCAGTGCCTGACTAGACGGTCTGCGCACCCCCGTTCCGGTCGCAGCTTCCGGACAGCCACTTCGCTACCGCATTGCCGACAGTAGGCCTGCCGCAAGGCGCGCTGACGAGTTGCAGGACGTCTGCGGGAAGACATGAGGGAAAATCAGACATTCAATTCATGAAAAAATCACAAAAATACCTGCACCACTTTCCCGTAACAGTGCGACCGGCTAGATCAAAATGAAACATGTCAACACCTTAGAGGCTAGAGCTACAATGAACTATAGCCTAGACCGCACGATATTACAAGGCACAATCTTGCAAATGCTACTCGTAAATGGTACTTTGACTTACCAGTCAAAACAACAATCGCATCAAACGCAGACAACTGGCGCTATCTTTCATCTTCCAGCTATCTCAGCCGCGCCCGCCGCCGGCCCTCACTGCTCGCTCGCGCCGCGTAGACTGCGGCTCGGCCGGCTGGCTCTGAGGCCAGTTTTACCAAAAAATACCAGCCGGCCGCCGAAATAAAATATCCAGCCGAAAAAATAGACGCCACACAGCCACGAGTTTCACCAACAAAAAATTCCAGCCAACTTCGGACGGAAATTATTTGTCGCCGGTAGTCAGCTGATATTCTGTTACGATATCAAATTACGATATGTCAAGGAGATTAATAAATCATTTAAAGCATGTTTTCAATCAAATTGAAGCGTGATTTCTAATGCAAATGCTATATACATTTAGAAATATTATAATCGTAAATTATTACATTATTTTCAAGAGTAATAACAGCAAAGTAGAGCATTATAAACTTTCATATCTATATTAACATTCTGGTGCCCAGGAAAAGCCAATACAACACAAAACTACCAAATTGTAAACGTAGGCACGTCATTCATAAAGGTGACGTAAGGAAGCTTGCATTTAAGGCAAATTTAAGATGGATCTTTTTTCCTGTCAGCCTATTATATTAATTTTTACAATACCTTCAACTTGTTATGTACCTTTTTGTCTGTTTTTAGTCGCACCTTGTAGAAAATCATCGTGTAGACCGAGAACGCAATGTGTGGACCTCCAGCTATGAGGTGGGGACTAGATGAGACCCACTCCAGTGGCAGCGGAACACCTTCAATTAAGGGGGCACTACCGACTTTTGGTCCCATTCTTTCCATGCAACGCCCATAGGGCTAATATTAAAATGTAAAAATCAAAGGGGGCACGGTGCCCCGGTGCCCTACCCGTTCCGCCGCCTATGAGTCCCGCTCCCGACAGATCCGGGAGCCGCACCTCTTTCCTAGCTTTCAAAAGAGCGGCAAATAAGCGGTCAGCATTGCTCCCAGAGACGCCACCTGAAGCTGGACGGACGACGGACAGTTCCGCTGCCGAGCGATTGAAGTTGAAGTGCGGTGCTACGAGGCGGATTCGCGTGCACTGCATTAGCACCTTCTAGCGGGAGTAAGAGGGCTAACGAACTCGCCAAGGCCTATATATGTAAAGCATTGTGCAAAGGCGACTGTCTTACCTTAGAAAATACCTACCCAGATTAACTGCTGCACCGCGGTCGTTGCAGGGCTGAGGGTACGTCGTTCGCTCCGCTTCGGCGAGGTGGAGGTCAGACTGCCCGGCTAGGTGGTTTTAGCCGATATGCAGGCCCCGTTTGCCGGGCCCGGTCGAGAAGAAGGAACGCCACACAGCAAAGAATATTTGCTCCGGGCCCGCTACACTGGTCCGGCTCGTAACTCGTAACAAATTAACAATACCTGCGCTAGCGTCGTCGACCGTCGTTCGACTGCGCCCAGTACCGCTCAGTGGAGAGTCCTGCCGAACTCCTCTGCGTGTGCCCAGATCATTCGTTGCGCGCGGACACAATCGTCCGACGGAGACCGCTGTGCATTATGATCGGGTGGTCACCACCTTGGTCGCCGGCTTTCACACCCAGCCGAGCCGTCTGGCTACGCCCCAAATGATCGTCTAAGCCTTTCGATTGGTTTGTAACTCGGGTCTAATATCGAAATGTTTGGGAGTTAGGACATGTTAAATCCATGTTCATGAACAAACATACATTATGCAACTAAAACGCTTTACTTACTTTAAGTTTTCCAGGCTGATGACAAGGCATACATCTATTTCATTGCAATATTTCTAAAATGTAAATAAATCATGAGCAATGAGCATAAAAAACAACAGCGATCCACTAGAAGCTAGTGTGGAAATGCACTGACGTAGGTCGCCTCGTACTGGCGCAGCTCGTAGCTCGTCCAGCAGCGCCAGCGTCTCCCGCACGCGGCCGCCCGCCTGCACCATCAGCCGCTGGAAATTGCTGCGCTGCCGCTCCAACATTAGCTTGACCGCCTGGCCGGCCCGGCGGATGCGCGCCGTCCGACGCACGCAGTGTACGTCTTCAACAGCGCCGGGATGTCGTACGACACGACCGCGTCCACGGCGTCCACGTCAATACCGCGCGCTATAGCCTCGAGCACACCAGCGCGGCCATCTCAGCTAGCGCGCGCCGCCGCCGGCACGCCGGCACTACCCCACAGAACTCAGTCACGCGCGCGCCCAGCACAGACAGCGGTAGCTCCAGCTGGTGCGCCACCTCGTTCCAGTTGACCAACACGAGCGAGCGTCGCCAGTCGGGCTGTCGGAGCAAATGGTGCATCAGCAGCGGCTTCAGCGGCTGCGGCGCCACCACGTTGAACGACTCGCTCAGCTCGGCCGGCGTGGTGAACCTGCCGACGAACTGACCGGGCAGTGCGACGGCGGCGGTGAGGCGCGCAGACGGCGGCGGCCGTCAGCCGGCCGGCGATGCAGGGCGGCGGGCCGTGGCCGCCGCCACCCGCTCCACCGCTTTCAGCCAGCCCGTCTCGGCCATCTCGATCACCCGGTCGGCTTCGTCGATCACCAGGTAGCGCAGGTGCGGTAGCGAGAAGCCCTCGGCGCTGGTTATGTGATCCATCAGCCAGCCGGGAGTGCTCACCACGATCAGCCAGGGAGGCCGGGCCGCGCGGCCCCACCGCCACCAGTTGGCGCCCCCTCGTGCCACTGTGTCTCCACCCAGCAGCTGGACGCAGAGCGGCGTGTCGGCGTCGTACTGGCGGAACACGGCGGGCACCGAGCGGCCGGCCGGCGCCGACTCAGAGGTCGGCCGGTGGCAGTGGCGACTCTGCGGCCGCCAGCAGCTCGGGCAGCACGGTCACCTGCACCAGGAACACCTGTTCGATGCCCTCGGCGGCCAGCCGGGCGCGCAGCTCGGGGCAGAGCGCCGGCAGATTGGCCGGCGCCGGCCGCCGGTCGCCAATCGGCTGCAGGTGCGCCAGCCAGTCGGGCAGCGCACGCGGTGCACGGTCTGTCGGCTCGAGCGCTCCACCTCGTCCAGCACGGTGAAGTCGTCAGCGGCGGCGTCTCCGTCCGACTCGGAGGTGTCCTCACTGTCGTTATTGGCGACGGCGGCTGCCGCTGTGCGCTCAGTCAGGTCGGCCATCACAGCAACACTCGCCGATGATTGGCGTCATCGAAACCGTCGGACGATGGTGGATTCATCACCGTTTTTGCAGCAGAGACTGGAAAAACCTCAGCAATAAACAAGGGAAAACCTCACAACATGCCACAGACTGCAATTGTGCATATTGTTATTATATTTCTCACATGACAGAAAATATTGGCTGCTTTATTCTAGGAACTGGCATGAAAAACATAAGCTAAAATCAAGCTAAGTGAATTATTATTGTATTTCAGCATGAGACTGGGAAAAAATCCTTGTCACTGTCAACATGACCAGTGTAACGGATGGGCTGCATGAACATTTCGGCGCATGATCTGAAAACTCTGTGAGCAGAAATTTCAGCGCTGAGGTGAACAAGTAACATTTCGGCCACAATTTGCCTGGTGCCTCCACAATTTTGCAAAACTACTCACAATACTTACAGCCAGTTTTAACATGATCCCTGCATGACTCATGCATGCAAGATACACATGCATTCAATATCAGCACAGTGCACACACAACAGTTATGGATTCATTTACATTTTACAACATTACATTATTTTCTTTTCCTTCAATATTGGCAGCATGACTTGCTGAGCTCAGTGGCACAATCTTATGACAGCAAGTTTGTTCGGGTTCGCAACCATGCAAACTTTGCATGTTTGGCTTCAAAAACAAGCCTTTATACATTTCTTTCATGCTATTCATTTTTTTTTAATTTACTGTCATTCATCTTGAAAATCTTGCCATTTTGGTCTTAGCCATGTCAATTGCACCTTCCCTATTCCGCACAGCTCAAGTAAGTTCCACCCAAAAGTAGTAGTGGTATCAGTAGTTGGCGCCTTGCATTGTCAAATGTAGCTGAATATGTGAAAACAGTGACATATTTATTTAAAATCTTGAGTCCAATGAGCCTACCCTCTCTGCCTCTCCTTCCAGCATTTGTTCAAGCACCTTCAATTTTCGAAAATGATCTTCCATCATTATTTTCCACTTCCGTGCGACTCGCACGAGCAATGAACTTGTAAGCTGACCACTAGTTAATAATGTGCTATCATCTTGCTGTTGGGTGCTTGTAGCAAAAAGATAATATAAACGAAAAAACTAACACCACAACACCAAACACCAGTCTTGTTGGTTCCTTTTAGTCAGGACTGGTGACAAAGGCTCTTTCTTTACGCAATATCATCAGTATTCCTCTTCTAATCTTGAAGCCCAGATGCTTTACAAATTGGCCATGAATGATACTAAATTATTATATCAACTGGGAAGCGCAAATCACGATAATTAGTAACAAATGAGGCCAATTATTCCAACACGACATCAAAAAAATAGACGGGGTCCCCCGTCTATTTTTTGGGCTGTTTTTCTACAAATAATGGCGCAAAATAACACTCCATTAATGCCGCATTTGTCGTTGGTGAAACTCATTGGCTATTTTTCTGGCTGATATTTTTTCACGCCGGCGGATATTTTTTCGCCTGGTTGGTGAAACTCGTCGGCTGGTTTTTTACAGAAAAATTGCGCCGGGCTGCTATTTTTCTGTTGGTAAAACTGGCCTCTGAACGCCGGCCGGTGACACTGACGTCACGGCCCCTCAGGCGAGGTCAGGGCGCGAGCCACCGTTCGCCTGAGTGGCGGCCCGCGTGGCTTGCTGGCAGCCGCGGATAACAGCCGCGTTTACATAGGGATAGTTGCAAGCCTCTAGCTCCGCCTGTGATGTTGCAAAACATGCCAATGACGCTTTGCAATTTACACATGTTAGGTATATATATATATATATATATATATATATATATATATATATATATATATATATATATATATATATATATATATATATATATATATATATATATATATATATATATATATATATATATATATATATATATATATATATATATATATATATATATATATATATATATATATATATATATATATATATATAAGAGAAAAAGCTTCTATATATATATATTAGAGAGAGATAGGGAGAGAAAGGTATCAGAATTTACTTGTAAAAACACCGCTAATTATTCAGTACCTATAATGTCAAGGTTGTGAAAAACCTTTTTAACAACGTGTTGGCGACCACCAGCTGACAACGTGAACAGTCCAAGTGTTAAAATATGTCAAATTTAACGATGAAAACTGAATATGCGCATTGAAAGTCAAAGGAAATGCATTATATGGCCATATATGTCACCATGCATTATCAAAATATAATGCTGCAAGTGCGCGGTTGCTGCAACGTACCAATAAAACGTTGTCACGACGTTTTACCACGACTTTCGGACCAAATTATGGCTTCACAACGTTCAGAACGTTGCTACAACGTAATTAAAACGTAATTTCGCAACTTACCGAAACACGACGTTGTGACAACGTTGTAGTAACGTTTCCTGTTAGCTGGGACCATTCGATTCGCCGTGAAAAACTGCATCAGGTAGACACCTTTTTAGGCCTTAACAACCAACTTCAAAATTTGACCTCACTTGACCTGACCTTGACCTGACCTCGACCTGATATTCATCCAGAGGTGGTCCATATCACTTAGTGAGTGTGCCTATTGAATTCTATGAGTAAAATGACCCATAAAACATGTGTCGCACATGCCCTTTTCTATATTCTATTTTTGGTGACCTGACCTGACCTGACCTGACCTTGACCTTGACCTTTGAATGACATTGTATGCAACGAATATTGTCTGTCTTGGTAGTCTAAGAACACGTTTTGGGCAATCAGTCTCAGTCCATTCTTCGGCAACTAGGTACGGTGCAAGGCCGATACTGTAGAAACTTGCATTTTGTACCCTTGACCTGACCTTGATCTGACCTCTGACCTACTTAACCCTCGCCCGTATAGGGGGGGGGGGTCAAACGGCCCCTCCATGGTTTTTCACGAATAACTCGCGTAAAAAGCGGCTGATCGCGACGAAACTTCCAGTACCCTCGCGTTCATCAATTTCACACCTACCCTGAAAATTTCATGACCCTGACCCAAATGACCTTTGACCTGTGACCTACTTTTCGAGACCATGTTTGGCTGGAATCGCGATTCGGCGTATGTCGGCTCGCATTAGCCGCGCGTTTGCAGTCTTTTCGTGGTTTCAAGCGTTCAAACATGTGATATGATGTGCCCCCATGCATTAGGGTGGGTGTCAAGGTCACCTGAAGGTCAGGTCAGGTCATTGACCTTTGATGACCTCGGTTCACTTTTTCGAGTTTTATATGTTTCTAGGCCAGTTTTTGGAGCTGAATTCGAATTTAGCAACCATATGAACATTTACGAAGTAGTTTTGGTGCCTTCGTAACATGTTACGAAGCTGTCAGAGGCGGTTGCCACCTACTACGAATAGGTACCCTTACTGGTTGACCTGACCTGACCTGACCCGACCTGGCCTAAATACATGAAGACATCATCTGTGATGTCTTTAACATTTAAATACGCAGCTAAAGCCATTTTCGGCCGAAAAAGGTACGATCATGTTTCCGATTTTCTGTGCCAGTTGCGCTGGCTCAGCGCGGAGAACTTCGTCACCTACCACTCCCTGTGTCTGTTACACGTTGTCAGCAGCAATAAACACTCAACAGTCCTGTGGATTATTCCAGGTATTTACCTAACCAGTCCCTCGGAATATTCCAGGTGTCTGTGGCTGCTGCGTCACGCTGCCCGCGCTGCAAGGACAGGCGGCAGCACACCGCACCCAGTTCCCACGTACACCGGACGTGCTATCAGTCCCCCCCCCCCCCCAAAGCGGTACGCTCCTACATTCGGTGCGCTCGTGACGGTGGGAACAATATTCACCTACCCATGTGTCGCCCATGATATCTGAGACAGAGTCGCGGTATATATGTGGGCCACAGCCAGTGAATATCGCTTCTGCCAGTTCTTCTCAGGGTAGGATATAGTCGGACCGTGCAGTGGCGAAGTCGAACTGTACACTGCAGTCTAAGAAGGTGGTCTTGAAATCCGTACCGTGTTACAAATCCGTACTGTGGTACGGATTTTATGCCTTTTTCCGCGTAATTCTTGTATAATACGTGAGACCAGAATTGATTTGATTGAGCATTTCCTCGCATTTGCTATTTTCAGCATATGGCTTTTGTGCGTACATTGTTGACCAGCTTCTCAATACATTTTTCGTTAACCTGCAGTCAGTAATTGGTGCGAGCGTGACAATTTCTTCGGCTGTGTATCGTATCAGCTGTAACATGCATGTATATCCGAAAATGTCAGACTGTAGTCATATCATCCTGTGCTACGCACAAATAAGGGGCCTGTATCTATATTACATAGTGCTGTTTCGCTCCCCTTCTGTGTTTATGCGTAAATGCTCAACTTTGGCGATGCCCCGCAGAGACCCGGAATCATGAAGGTGCTGCTGGTGATCGCTTTGGCTCAGCTGGCCGTCGGCTTTGAGCTGACCGACCCCGACTGGGTCGCCTTCAAGGTCAGTACTACCTACCACCAAGGTCATATCAAGGCTCCGTGTTGGGCATGCTTCAGGTCAGGTGGCTGACCTTGGGAGGGCCGACTGTAGACCATGGCCCGCTACTTGCAAAGGGCGTTTGGAGTGTCGGGCATCAACTCAACTCAATTTGAATTTCACGGCTGTTGTGGATCAAGTTCATTCCTCTTACTGACCATGAATGATGCAGCTATCTCAAATTGCAAGAATATTCAATATTCATACCAAATACCAATCTTAAGTCTCAACCTTCGCCGGCACAGGCCATTTTGCGTCCTTCGACGGCACAAGGGGGGTTGGTTGGTACGACCCCCCCCCCCTCGCGTTTGGCCCCTGATCGAGCTAGAGCTTCGCGGTAAAAACGAGTGTGTTGCCCGTCACGAGAGGAAGCCGATGATATCCAATGTTAAGGTCCTAGGTCATCGGATGACCTTCCAGGTCAGGTCAATGACCCGAAAATCGGGAAAATCGGGACCTGTTAGAAAGTCGTAAAGCGTGGCTGCTATGGGGTTTTCCGGGGTGCTGATCACGAATATCGTGTTAGTATTGATCAGAGATGATGTCTTTAAGCATTTAGACCAGGTCGGGTCAGGTCAGGTCAGGTCAACCGGTAGTGGTCGTGACGGGTATTCGTAATACGTGTCAACCGCGTCTGACAGCTTCGTAACATGTTACGAAGACACCAAAACTACTTCGTAAATGTTCAAATGGTTGCTAAATTCGAAATCAGCTCCAAAAACTAGCCTAGAAACATGTAAAAGTCAAAAAAGAGAGCCAAGGTCACCAAAGGTCAATGACCTGACCTGACCTTCAGGTGACCTTGACATCCACCCTTATGCATGGGAGCAACATCAAATCACATGTTTGAACGTTTGAAACCACGAAAAGCTTGCAAATGCGCGGCTAATGCGAGCCGACATACGCCCAATCGCGATTCCGGCCAAACATGGTCTCGGAAAGTAAGTCACAGGTCAAAGGTCATTTGGGTCGTGAAATTTTCAGATTAGGTGTAAAATTGATAAATGAGAGGGAACTGAAAGTTTCGTCGCGATCAGCCGCTTTTTACGCGAGTTATTCGCGAAAAAACCTTAGGGGGATTGCATCAACCCCCCTGTGCCGGCGAGAGTTAAAGTTGTCAATGCACTCAATAAATGTATCAATTCTTAGCACTGCAACTGGCACCTTTCACTCTTCAAAAAAAAAAAAACAAGAAAAAAGATTTCCTCTTGCGCAAACTCTGAGTAGGATTTAACGATATGAATTCCCGATGAATTACTGATGTAAGCGTTCTTCAAGTTTAAAGGGACCCTCCCACCTTCAAAAAAGATGAATTGGCATGAAAGTGATGTCGCTCGGTTCAGAAAGAGCGAAAACGAATATCTACCAAATTTCACCGAAAAATATTCACCGGTTTTCAAGATATTAGACTTTTACTTTTGTTTACTTTTTTGCGATCTCGCTGTTTCTAGCGACTTCATTTTAGAAGTGCGGCGTTTGCGGCAGATGTTGCGCGCAAATAGCATATACCACCGCGTGCTACAAAACGTTTTAGTCAAACATTTAAAAATCGTTAGATATCTGCGCTGACGTCACACATTCAGAGGGGTATTCCTAAGCATTAGCCCCTCTGAATCAAAATGCTGCAATTTTGAAATTCAATATTTCAGATTTAAGGCATTTCTCGATGTTGTGAGTGCCGAAACCGGTAATTGTGAGCCAGGGACCCCAATTTGGCTATCTCAACTCAAATCTAATGTTAAGGTGGGAGGGTCCCTTTAAATATGATCAGTACTCAATGCATCCTTATTAAATGAACTAATTCTTTAAATTGTATTCCGCGAGGATAAATCAATTCGCGACTATCCCTTAACCCTCGCCCGTATTGGTGTTTCGCCAACCTCGAAGGGGGGGGGGGGGTCCGTTGGACCCCCTTGTCGTTTGGCCCTGATCGAGATTAAGCTTAGTGGAAAAAATGAGCGTGTTGTCCGTGACGAGAGGAGGCTGGTGCTGCCCAATTTTAAGGTCCTAGGTCATTGGTTGACTTTCCGGGTCAGGCCAATAACCCAAAAGTCACGAAAATCTGGACCTGTTAGAACGTCGTAAAGCGAGGTAACCGCGGGGTTTTTCGGGTTGCTGATCACGAATTTCATGTAAATTTTGATCACATATGATGTCTTCACGCATTTAGGCCAGGTCGGGTCAGGTCAGATCAGGTCAACCAGTAGGTGTTTTGCCAGGCATTTATAGTACCTACATGTCAACTGCTACTGACAGCTTCATAACATGTTACGAAGGCACCAAAACTATTTCGTAAATGTTCAAATGGTTGCTAAATTCGAAATCAGCTCCAAGAACTAGCCTAAAAACATGTAAAAGTCGAAAAAGTGAACCGAGGTCATGAAAAGTTAATGACCTGACCTGACCTTCAGGTGACCTTGACATTCACCATAATGCATGGGACCAACATCAAATCACATGTCCGAACGCTTGAAACCGCAAAAAGACTGCAAACGCGCGGCTAATGCGAGCAGACATACGCGGAATCGTAATTCCGGCCGAACATGGTCTCGAGAAATAGGTCACAGGTCAAAGGTCATTTGGGTCAAGGTCAGGAAATTTTAAGGGTAGGTGTACAATTTATTGACTCGAGGGTACTCAAAGTTTTGCTGCGATCGGCCGCTTTTTACGTGAGTTATTTGCGAAGCACCGAGGGGGTCCATTTGACTTTCCCTCCTTGTACGGGTGAGGGTTAATAAAAAATAAATTCAGACAGCGCTTTTAGCGAGCACATGCATCCTCCTCAGAGCACCCATGGCAAGGCATACTCGCACCCCGCCGAGGAGGCCGCCCGTCTGGCCATCTTCAAGGACAACCAGCGCCTGATCGCCGAGCACAACGCCGGCAACCACTCCTTCAAGCTGGGCGTCAACAAGTTCGCCGACCTCACCAACGCCGAGTACCGCCAGCTGCTCGGCCACAGGGCGGCCGAGAGGCGCGGCCTGAAGGCGTCCGTCAAGCACATGAAGAGGGGCGTCACTGAGGCCACCAAGGACTGGCGTGAGGCTGGCGCCGTCACCGCCGTCAAGGACCAGGGCCAGTGCGGCTCGTGCTGGGCCTTCTCGACCACCGGCGCTGTGGAGGGCATGTGGGCCCTGGCTGGAAACCCGCTGATTGCGCTCAGCGAGCAGCAGCTCATGGACTGCTCCTACAGGCAAGTCATCTGCTTGAGCGCACCTCCACGATACCTCATGTTAATATCAAGCTTTTGTTGTCTGAGGACAACATCCCATCTCCTACCACTATTCTCGTTTCTGCTCTGTGTTTCTCTGTTCTAATGTAGGATCTAAGATAGGCTTGTGTAAAATATTACATAGGCCAAAAATCTTCTGACATGCATGTAGTTCCGATGCATTTTGATGTCCAGTTACCTATGCTCGCATCTCTTGATCTCCTGATTCCGAGTTGACCCATCCGCCTTCACCTTTGTTAGTAAAGCTGGTTTAGCGCAAGCACGGCTGTATTACTGGAAAGTGGAAAATTTAATTGCTTTTTGCTTCAGTTAGATCGAGGTAATCAGACTATTTTCATTTATTGCTCTTTGACATAGATCATTCCATATCCCTGCACGATACGTTCGTCTGACTTTGCCTCAACGCTGGCCGGCAGCTACGGAAACCTGGCCTGCAACGGTGGCTTCGAGTCTGAGGCCTTCCAGTACATCCAGGACGAGGGCGGCATCATGTCTGAGGACGACTACCCCTACACCATGTCGTCGCACCTGCACTGCAACTACGACCCGGCCAAGGCGGCCGCCAAGATCTCCTCCTGGGTGCAGATCTCCGAGGGCGACGAGTCCGAGCTGGAGGACGCCGTCTCCAACATCGGACCCATCGCCATCGCCATCGACGCCTCGCACTTTTCGTTCCAGCTGTACTCGAGCGGCGTGTACGACGAGCCTCGCTGCATGAACGGCTACAACGAGCTGGACCACGGCGTGCTGGCCGCCGGCTACGGCACCGAGAACGGCCAGGACTACTGGCTCGTCAAGAACTCGTGGGGCGCCAGCTGGGGTATGGACGGCTACATCAAGATGAGCAGGAACGCCGGCAACCAGTGCGGCGTGGCCACCGACGCCAACTACCCTCTGCCCTGAACACGTCGTCATTATCGCATGGGTGGTAATGCTAAGCATTATCTGAGTGTGCAAAGTCTGTAATAAAAAATTTCCGAATAAAATCGTTCCTGAATATATGTATGTTCTGACTTTGTTCACCAAATCTCCCACGAAATAAAACCATAGGTATCGGGCACAACGGCCGAGCGAAACGGACTACAGTAGAGCTCTACTACTGTAGAGGACAAAGAATGAAGTTCGTATGATGAAAGGCCCAGCCTAAGCTCAAATAGGCGCCAAGCCATCTAAAAATCATATTTACTGACATCAATATTCCACTTTATCTCAAGCCTTTTCATGTGCGTTCAGCGGCAGGACGCATCTAGGCCGTTTTGTTTATACGATCTTCGCTGTTTTGCCAGGAAGACAACACTTATCACAGCGACACTTTAGCGCCAACTGTAGTTAGTTATCCTCATCATAACAAACGGCGAATCGTGTGTGACCGAGAGGGCCATCCAGCAATCACGCCCGCATCACGACACGCCCGGTACTGACCGCCACGGCGTCTATCGGTCCGGTCACGGCATTGCGTGAGACGTATAACAGGTAGGTACAAAACAACTGCAGCGGGGATTTAAACGCGTGGTGATAGGCTGTGGGCGATCGGCGTCCGATGGGTGAGCGATCAATGATGACCGATCATTGATCGATACGATCGGCGTCCGATGGGTGAGCGATCAATGACCGATCGTGGGTCACGGCGGATCTCGGGGCAGGTCACGTGTGGGTCACGGGTGAGTCACGGAATTGATTATTGGTTTCGTCACGGAAACATCGAGTAATGTATAGAAGTAAGCACGAAGAAACAGTTAAGTTACCTCACTCATCGATCGGAACCGCTGAACTTCATACATTCAGCATAAGCAATGAAAACGTGCCTTTTATGGAACCATTGGTTACATAAAAGAAAACCAGTAAGTTACTGTAATAGTAACCTGTAAGTCACCTCGGCAGTAACCTATAAATAGTCTCAGCCTATTGGTAGTAACCTTGACCTGGCCTCGACCTGAATTTCATACAGATGTGGTTCATATCACTTATTGAGTGTGCCTATTGAATTCTATAGAATTCAATAGGCCATATGAATAAAATGGCCCATAAAACATGTGTCGCACATGCCCTTTTCTATATTTGGTTTTTGGTGACCTGACCTGACCTGACCTTGACCTTTACCTTTGCATAATATTGTATGCAACGAATATTGTCCTGGTAGCCTATGAACACGTTTTGGTCAATCAGTCTCAGTCCATTCTTCGGCAACTACGGTGCAAGGCCGATTATGTAGAAACTTGCCTTTGTACCCTTGACCTGACCTTGACCTGACCTCTGACCTACTTAAGCACAAAAAAATCGGCTCTTAAGATCCGCCTTGTTAAGAGCTTTCGATTGCCGTTTCCCCCGTCTTTCTACGACCATCGGTTCGGAAGTTAGACAGGGGGGTGGCAGAATCTGCCCCCCCCCCGCAGCAGGGCGCGTATGGCTGAATAGCCCAGCGGGGCGCGGGTTAATTCTGCATGTCGAGTGCATCTCCAGTGTCATTCGCCAGATTAAACATATTCCTTCTTGTGTTGTCCTTTTTCGTTCTTCTGCTTCTCTGCCAAAACCCTCTCCACCCTCCGTCCTGTCGTAGTAACTTCCTCACACTCTGCCGCTCTGCCGTATTCCCTACCCACCCTCCGCCCCTCTGCCGCAGGACCGTCGTCCTTCCTACCCTCCGGCGCCCTCCTGGCTGCGGAAACCGTCCGTCCTATAAAACCAGTCGCCGCCATCCGGTCGCCATCCACTCGTCTCAGCTTTGCCGCCATGCGGTCCGTCTGTCTGTCGGTGCTGGCGTGTCTGCTGGGTGCCGCTGTGGCGCCGCGGCCCGCTGAAGCCAGTCCCCACACCACCTCGGAGCCTGCAATCTCACTTCAGGAGCCGCCAGTCCTGCAACAGGAGTCGCTGATCCCGCTCCAGGAGCCGCCGATCCTGCAGCAGGAGGCGCCGATGCTGCAGCAGGAGGCGCGCATCCTGCACCATAGCGGTCGGCGGCGCGGCAGCGGCCTCCAGATGCTGATCCGCACGCTGCTCGACATGTACCGGAGCCTGCAGCCACGTCTGGAGCTGAGCATCGCGATGATGGAGCGGCTGCTGTACACCCAGCCGGAGCGCGCCGAGGACCTGTCTGTCATCGGTGACCTGCTGCCGCTCGACCTCGACTCTGAACCTGACATCGACCAGGGCAGCGGCAGCGGCAGCGGAGACTTCTTCTTCTAGGGCGGGCCTGGTAGGATAGGATGTCCGGGGCAGGGCAGCATACAAGGTGTGTCATAGAGCGGACAGGCAGCGGCAGCGGCGACTTCAGCTACTAGGGCCGGGCGCCGTGGGATGGTCAGGGCAGGGCAGGGCAGCGAACGAGGGCTGGTTCGGAGCGGGCCGGCAGCCGTGGCGCGGTCATGACCTAGGCTGCGGTTCAGGGTACGATGTTAGCGGCAGCGACTGCAACTGCTCATCTGCATGAAGTGGATGTAAGTGCAAACTATGGCATAGAAAGAGGGAGCACGGCAGTCGATATTGTTACTATGTACATATCATCAGCAATGAGATGGTTTATGTCGTTTTATATGGCCTGGATAAATAATAAATATCCTTCGGTGAGCCTCTCGAGTCACCGTTATCTGCCGATGCATTGTTTGTCTCTATCTGTCTATACAAACGAACTCTCTACTCGTGCATTTTTATGGTTCAACGAGGTCGGCAAATTGTTGAAATTAAGGTTTGTGACATTAAACAGATAAGTAAGAGAAAAGTAAATCTTTTCGAAAACGAAAGCGCAAATGAGCAGCGAAAATGTGAGGCTCGAGTCCGGTGTGAGCAGTCCCTTCGTTCAAACCTCTCAGCTTAGTTTTCAGGCCACTGGCGCAGGCCAGAACTGTCACCATTTACTTCACATCAGTTCACTCACTTCTGTTCATGTAGAGCGAGTTCAATGTCTGAAAACTACCGATACTATCCGGGAATAGTAAGAAAAACGCTATTGAGCTATAAAACATTCGAAAGGTACGTTGTGCACTATTATTACACAACTTTACGTTTATACCTCACATCAGTTCACTCACTTCTGTTCATGTAGAGCGAGTTCATTGTCTGAAAACTACCGATACTATCCGGGAAGAGTAAGAAAAACGCTATTGAGCTATAAAACATTCGATAGGTAGGTACGTTGTGCACTATTATTACACAACTTTGCGTTTACCTCGCATCAGTTCACTCACTTCTGTTCATGTATAGAGCGAGTTCATTGTCTGAAAACTACCGATACTATCCGGGTATAGTAAGAAAAACGCTATTGAGCTATAAAACATTCGATAGGTACGTTGTGCACTGTTATTACACAACTTAAAGGGACCCTCCCACCTTCAAAAAAGTTTATGAATTGGTATGAAAGTGATGTCGCTTGGTTCAGAAAGAGCGAAAACGAATTTCTACCAAATTTCACCGAAAAATATTCACCGGTTTTCAAAATATTAGGCTTTTACTTTTGTTTACTTTTTTTGGGATCTCCGCTGTTTCTAGCGACTTTATTTGAGAAGTGCGGCGTTTGCGGCAGATGTTGCGCGCAAATAGCATATACCACCGCGTGGTACAAAACGTTTTAGTCAAACATTTAAAAATCGTTAGATATTTGCGCTGACGTCACACATTCAGAGGGGTATTCCTAAACATTAGCCCCTCTGAATCAAAATGCTGCAATTTTGAAATTCAATATTTCCGATTTAAAGGGACTATCCCACCTTTAACATGGGGTTTGAGTTGAGATAGCCAAGTTTGCGGCGAGGTTCAGAAACCACTATCTATCTAGGTTGCAACCCCCGCGGCCTCTTGGTGTTGAAGAAATTCGTTCCTTTCATTTGAAAATGGGCCTTGTACAAGGCCCTATCTTCAACATGGAGCGACCGTTAGTGTGACGTCACCTCGTTTAGTCATTCTGATTTAAATGGGTTTGTTCGTTGAAAAATCGCTTAAAACTTGGTCTGAACTTTGTTGTGGTGCCTACAGAGTAAAAAGAATCGGCTTTATGACAGTAATGTGGCCTGGGGAAGGAGGTAATTTTGGGCTGTGACGTCACATATTTGAAAGTTTGTGTTTGGAATATGGGAAGCCTAAGATGTTTAATGAAAAATAAATGCCAGAACCGTGTTCCTGGTCATCCAATCTATAAAGTCGGGCACAATTTAACTGGTTTTAACAACATTTTAGAAGGTGGGATAGTCCCTTTAAGGCATTTCTCGATGTTGTGAGTGCCGAAACCGGCAATTGTGAGCCAGGGACCCCATTTTGGCTATCTCAACTCAAATCTAATGTTAACCCGCGCCCCGTTGGGCTCTGCCGAGCAACGCGCCCGGTTGGGGGGGGCCATTTTGGCCCCCCCTAAGATCTCGAGAACCACGCAACATAGCGACGAGCGGTAAAAGGCGTTGGATAGCCCCAAAGGGGAACTACCTTGTGACCCAATTTTATTGACCTAGGTCAAACCGATGACGTCACAGGTCAGGTCAAAGGTCCAATTTTCACCGTTTACAGGCATTTCAAGAAATGCGTTGTAAAATCGAGTAAAATGCATTTCATTGAAAATCATCGATGGGGAAATGTTCTTCAAACACATATTTTGCTATTTGAGGTCACTGATACCAGGTCAGGTCACAGAGGTCAGGTCACGGGGGGGTCACAATATGAAAGTGTCGTGTGATACATGTTTTATGGTCCATTTTACATGACAAATGCGATTATGTGGGTCAGGCAGCCTTTGGGGCCAGCTTAGGTCACGTTTTGGTCAAGGTCAGGTCAAGGTCAGGTCAAGGTCAGGTCAAATTAGGTCAAATTTCAAAGTTAATATTTTTGCATATAATGGGTATCGAATCGATGCAGCTCGTCACGGGGAGTTCAATGGTGGTCTTTGTTTTGCCGTACGTGGTCTAGAATCGCTAAAAATTGAGTTCAAAAATTTGACGTCATCATTTTTGAACAGTTTTTTCGCTATACCTTGGCCAAAAAACGAGATATCGATCTGAAATTTGGTATGTATATAGAAGAGCGTTAGGACTATCACATATATTCCGTTTTTTTTTTTTAATTCGGAAAAATTTTGGATTTTTTTAAAGTTTTTCTAAAAAAATTAATTTTTTGATTTTTTTTGGTCAAAAACAAAAAATTTTGAAAATCCGAGATAGCAGTTTTGTAGCGCCGCTTTTTGTCTATTAGGCCATATAAAGAACTTTGAAATTGCTTGATAACTGTAGATTTGGTGAGCGTTTCAAGATTGCATGTTTTTTGCTCATTTTCGCTCGAACATGACCTCAGTTTGACCTCAATAACTCCTGACCTAAGGTGACCTAAGACTTGAAATTTGGTGTGAAGGTGTCAAATTGATGCCCGGGAAGGTACTGAAAATTTGGCGGCGCTGCGCGCCGCCGTTTTCTTGCTATTTAGGAAAAACCACGGGGGGGCCAAAATGGCCCCCCCCCCCAACGGGGCGAGGGTTAAGGTGGGAGGGTCCCTTTAACGTTAACCTCACATCAGTTCACTCACTTCAGTTCACTTCTGTTCATGTAGACCGAGCTCATTATCTGAAAACTACCGATACTATCCGGGAACAGTAAGAAAAACGCTATTGAGCTATAAAACATTCGATACGTTGTGCACTATTATTACACAACTTTACGTTTACCTAACATCAGTCACTCACGTCTGTTCATGGAGCGAGTTCATTGTTATTTGAAAATATATAAGCATGACCTTTCCTCGATATTGAATAAAAAAGTGCCGAAAAAATGTACTTTATTGACAGAAAATATGTGATATTTCGGCCACTGGCCTTTGTCGAACATATACCGGGTGGCCCAGAAAAAACGTTCCCAACTTTAAATCAATATTTCTCAGAAAGTGATAAAGATACAACATTGAAACTTCGAATAGTTAATGCGGCACACATTTTCAGTAAATGGTGTGATTTTCATGGTGTTCGGTAAATTACTTTTTAAACGGTTCGTGTTTCAAGCATGCCATGTAAAAATTACTTTTTTGCTCCGATGTTTACTCAAAAATGTGAGTGAACAGGTCACTTTCACCCCTCGGCACCACGGCCTAGAGCCATGGCTGCTACTGGCAGCTAGTCTCATTGATGGTTCGGGTCTCAGGATGACACATTCCATCAGGCAACCACGATGGCTCTGTGCCAGTGGCATCGGAAGAAGTTTCCAGTTTTCTAACCATCTTGTGGCTCAAATGCTTTCCTGGCTGACATGCCTGGGAAAAGGTAGCTTTTCAACCAGTTTTCTTTTTTGTCATCTGCTGGCAATGTTGTTTTTCATAAAATGTTATGTGGTCTTCTGGCACAGGAACTAGTCTGTTTTAGTTTGTTTTCCTTATCCGGTCGATTTACTGTTTGATCTACTGAAAGGAGGGTAATCAGCAGTAATCCATGCACCGTGCCACGAATCATGATTTGGTGTTAAAACGAATGGCATCCATGAGCACCATTTTGGCTCAGTATTTGAATATTTGGCACATAAGTGAGACACAAATATTTAAAATAAGAACATACGTGTTGGTTTCATTCACATGCTCTATTTTTCTATTCTTTTTTATAACATGGGGCGTCTAACCCAATCATCACTATCGTTTGACATCGGCAAAAAAAGCAAAAACGTCTTGCTTAATTCAACTCAAGATTGCCAGCTTGAAAATGATGGTATAGTGTTATAATTTAGCATACCAATGCGCAAAGAAATAACGCAAACTTGCTGAAAATTTTGTCTCGTTATTTGCACTCGAATTTGATATATAGGCCTCCAAAGTTCGGAACGTTTTTTTCTGGGCCACCCGGTATAATCAAGATAAACAACGCGACGAAACTTTCAGTACCCTCGCATTGATCAACTTTACACGTTCCCTGAAAATTTCATGACCCTGACCCCAATGACCTTTGACCTGTGACCTCTTTTCCGTGACTATGTTTGGCCGAAATCGCGATTCGGCGTATGTCGGCTCGCATTAGCCGCGCGTTTGCAAGCTTTTCGTGGTTTTGTTTATCTTGATTATATATGTTCGACAAAGGCCAGTGGCCGAAATATCACATATTTTCTGTCAATAAAGTATATTTTTCGGCACTTTTTTATTCAATATCGAGGAAAGGTCATGCTTATATATTTTCAAATAACTATTACAATGTAGTAAAGAGCAAGTAGCATACGAATATATTCAAGTAGCAATTACATATAAATACGCGGACCGGTTTCGTCTATGAAAGACTTCTTCAGCGCTTTTTCAAAAACGTATAACAAGAAAACTAGCACAGTGACAATCGTTTGAAATAAAATCGGATTCAGTTAGAAAATAATAAGCATTGCTGAGTAGGGCACCTACTACCTAAAAACACTCACAATCTATCATAATATTTCGGTGATTATGCTCCTACACCAAACATCAACGTTCGATACATCAGTAAATGCCTAAAAGTTAAACATGTTTGACGGTGTATAGAAATCTATTTCATTTCTCTCTCTCTCTCTCTCTCTCTCTCTCTCTCTCTCTCTCTCTCTCTCTCTCTCTCTCTCTCTCTCTCTCTCTCTCTCTCTCTCTCTCTCTCTCTCTCTCTCTCTGTCTCTCTCTCTCTCTCTCTCTCTCTGTCTCTCTCTCTCTCTCTCTGTCTCTCTCTCTCTCTCTCTCTCTCTCTCTCTCTCTCTCTCTCTCTCTCTCTCTCTCTCTCTCTCTCTCTCTCTCTCTCTCTCTCTCTCTCTCTCTCTCTCTCTCTCTCTCTCTCATCTTCAGCTTTTTTGCTGATGTAATTGCTACTTGAATATATTCGTATGCTACTTGCTCTTTACTACATACCTGTCCAATATATCTACAACTATTACAATGTTCCTCGCACAAGCACTTAACTCCATCAGAGCGAGTTCATTGTCTAAAAACTACCGATACTATCCGGGAATAGAAAGAAAAACGCAATTGAGCTATAAAACATTCGATACGTTGTGCACTATTATTACACAACTTTACGTACTTACTGTGTGAAGTACAGTAACATATTATGCATGTCGCATATTCGCAATACCATCAATGACTGTTTACCACTAGGCACAGTACCTACATGATAACAGAAAACAGCGAGTCCTGTGCACCAAAAATATAGTTACTTTCATTTTAATTTATTTACAGTCATTTTAGAGGCTTCTTGACCTAGCTTAACCTGCCTTACCCCTCGCCGGCACAGGGGGGGGGGGGTGATGCAACCCCCCCTAAGGTTTTTCGCGAATAACTCGCGTAAAAAGCGGCCGATCGCGACGAAACTTTCAGTACCCTCGCATTGATCAACTTTACACGTTCCCTGAAAATTTCATGACCCTGACCCCAATGACCTTTGACCTGTGACCTCTTTTCCGTGACCATGTTTGGCCGAAATCGCGATTCGGCGTATGTCGGCTCGCATTAGCCGCGCGTTTGCAAGCTTTTCGTGGTTTTAAACGTTCAAACATGTGATTTGATGTTGCTCCCATACATAAGGGTGGGTGTCAAGGTCACCTGAAGGTCAGGTCAGGTCATTGACCTTTGGTGACCTCGGGTGACCTCGGTTCACTTTTTCGAGTTTTACATGTTTCTAGGCTAGTTTTTGGAGCTGAATTCGAATTTAGCAACAATTTGAACATTTACGAAGTAGTTTTGGTGCCTTCGTAACATGTTACGAAGCTGTCAGAGGCGGTTGACACGTATTACGAATACCCGTCACAACCCCTACCGGTTGACCTGACCTGACCTGACCCAACCTGGTCTAAATGCTTAAAAACATCATCTCTGATCAAAACTAACACGATATTCGTGATCAGCACCCCGGAAAACAACATAGCAGCCACACTTTACGACTTTCTAACAGGTCCCGATTTTCCCGGTTTCGGGTCATTGACCTGACCTGGAAGGTCACCCGATGACCTAGGACCTTAACCCTCGCCCGCACATGCCATTTTCCCATCCTAGAACGCACATGGGGGGGGGGGGGGTGGTTGCCACCCCCCCCCGCGCCATTTCGTTCCTGTTGGAGATAGAGCTTAGCAGTAAAGGCCAAAAAGATTCTTTGGGAAGAGACGAATCCAATGATACCCAGTTTTACCTTCTCAGGTCAGTCATTGACCTTCCAGGTCAGGTCAAACTAAAAAATGTTGCTGTTTTGGGTCACCGTTGGATATCAAGTGTGCTGCTTATCAAATACCGATGACGATGCTGTTTTCTGGTGCCAAGCCAGCTAGAACCTCTTTGTCACACTACCCGACCAGAATTTTGCTGCTGAGGTCATTTCAGGTCAAGTTAGGTCAAGGTCAATTATATGTGTTTGTATGTCTGTGTGTGTCTGTGTGTATACTGATGTGTGCACCGATTGTTTTTGGGTCCATATTACATGAAATCATGATCTGAGAAGCTTTTACCAAAAATGCAGTCAAAAAACTTCAAAAAAAGTAAATTCAGCTTGCCTGAAACGCAATTATCTTAGGTGACCTAGGTTGACCTTGACCCTGACCTTGACCCCTGTACATCGTCAAACAACATGTTCCATGATAGTTAGGAGGTAAGACTGGCAAAAAAGGCCGAAATCAGGGTGTCAAAAGCTCATAAGGCCCATGGCAAACGCAAGATGTTGAGAATTGGCCATTTGGGTCATGACATGACCTGAAAAACAAGGTCATATCTCCGAAACCAAAAATCACAGAAACTTGAAATTTTTAGTGGACATCAAGAAAGGATAGAGGAGCAGCTATACGAAAAATCAGCCTTCTAGCTCTAAAAATGTTGAGTGCAGAACAGAAAGACTACCTGGGGGGGTGGCAACCACCCCCCCCCCCATGTGCGGGCGAGGGTTAAAATTGGGTATCATCGGCTTCCTCTCGTGACGGGCAACACGCTCGTTTTTTTCCGCGAAGCTTTAGCTCGATCAGGGGCCAAACGCGAGGGGGGTCGTACCAACCCCCCCCCCCCTTGTGCCGTCGAAGGACGCAAAATGGCCTGTGCCGGCGAGGGTTAAACAGCTTTTCTGGGTAGACTCCAAGTCCTAGCTGTCAAATATATTTTGAAGGCATGCAATGGTACACTGCATGTAGAGCACAATTATTTATTTACTTCCTTTTCCGCTATAGCGGAAACACTATTCACATTATAGTGTGAACTTGGTCTCAGTCTGGGCTCAGACTGCAGCTAAAAGTTTCCCAGTTCCCATCCGATCCACGTGGTCCGATCCTTGTGCGTCATCCCTGTGGTATCCCCACCCGGCGCCGTCCCCCGTCCCTCAATCTCTGCCCTGCCTAGAGTATCCCCTACCTCGGTTCTATCCGGTGTACCCCCTCCCTAGTACCCCCCCCCCCCCCTCAGTTCTATCCGGTGTATCCCCTTCCTCAGTTCTTTCTGGTGTACCCCTCCCTCACTGCCCTGCCCTGCCCGGCGTATTCCGGTGTATCCCCTCCCTCACTGCCCTGCCCTGCCCGGCGTATTCCGGTGTATCCCCTCCCTCACTGCCCTGCCCTGCCCGGCGTATTCCGGTGTTTCCCCTCCCTCACTGTCTACCTTGCCTGGCGTATTCCGTTGTATCTCCTCCCTCACTGTCCGCCCTGCCCGTCGCCGACCACCTCCCTGAGCACCTGCATCACCTCCCGAGAGAAGCGCTCGGCGTGCTGCGGCCCGGCGCGGCCGTTCACAAAGTTCAGGTCGTAGCAGAGCCGGCCAGCCACCGTCTGGAAGCAGTGGCTGCCGAACGCGCTGGTGGTAGCGTGGTCGCGGTACGTGCGGTGCAGCTCGGCGGCTCGCACGTGCACCGTGCGCGGAAACACGGTGTCCAGCGAGCCGATGTTGTTGATGCCGTACAGGATTTTGCTGCGCGGCGGTACAGGCGCGGTCGGCGGCGGCGGCGGCTTCTCGGGAGGGCTGAGGCCGCGGTAGAACGGCTCGATGGTTTTCAGCAGCAGACGGCTGTCGAGGTGGTCGTTCAGTTGGTCGCGCACCTGAGCAGCCAGCTGCCAGAAGTGGTCGCCGTCCGTGCGAGACACGCGCACAGAGTCGAACAGGAGGCCGGCGCCGGCCATGGGCACGCCACGCGCCTCCGGCAGGTAGCGGCGCATGTTGACCATCCAGAGAGTGGGCAGCGAGACGGGCGGCGACACGGCGCCGGCCGGCGCGCCGGGGGCCGCCAGCAGGCGCGCCGCCGCCAGACTGACGGCCGCCGACACGGCCGCGTTCATTGTCACCCCGTGCTGGCGGCACAGAGCGCGCAGCCGCTCCGACTCGGGCTGCGACATCACCTGCGGCAGCATCTGGTTCCAGTAGCTCTCCAGCGGCCGGTCCGGGTCCAGCGGCGCCACGAACCGGTCCAGGAACGGGTGCTGATCGCGGCCGTACCATACACGCATTGTGCGCAGCGCGGCGCGCACCAGCGCCAGGCTCAGCGGCGGCCGCGGCTGCTTCTTGGCGAGCTCCTCGACCGGGGCTGGCAGCGGGGCCGTCTGAGAGACGTCCGGCTGGCCGCCGGCCGCCAGCCGGTCCAGGTTCTCCAGGAAGCGGCCCAGCAGCAGGCCGTTGCTGGATCCGTCCGTGATGCTATGGCAGATGCAGAAGTAGAGCACGGCCCGGTGCGGCGCCGCCGTCGGCGCGGCCGCCAGGCCGGCCGGCTCGTGCAGCAGCGCCGCCTTCCAGAGCGGCTCGGCGGCCGGGTCGATGTGCACGTGCCGCAGCTGGCGGTGGTGTTCGGCCAGCCAGTGACGGGCCGGGGGAAGTACCGCCAGCGGCACGTCCGGACACGGCCCGGCCACCAGGTGCTCGGCGCCGTCCACCCGCTCCACGCGCGCGCGCAGCAGCGGGTACTGCCTGGGAAAGGGGACACCCGAGTAGACATCAGAGGGGTCATCGGGGCTCTGACTGTAATTGCGCGGTCCTTCTCCACACCGACCACGTTTCCATGGGTATCACATCCGGATCAGCAAATTTAAACCGCATTTTATTTCTCGAACTCTTCGCTACAGGGTAGAATTCAAAGTGGATTAGGCTTATAACTATAAGCAGTTAATCCCTTATTTTGATTTTCATATAGTGTCCAACTTTACTGGATTAGCTAATCCATTTTCACTGATCCGGATCAGTGATGCCCATGGAAACGTGGTCACTGTCTTTGTGATAATCCATCACATTCACACCCCGAGTCAGTACCGGCCGTTAGCTTAACTGTCATTAGACGTTCAATTTAGCATTTCTGAACAATTCTTATCGGACGAGAATGATAGGTTAGATTGAAAACATTGCCAAGTCTCGTCTCGCTGATAGAAGAGCTGTTGACACAAGCAATTACGTAGCCTGAAGTGAACACCGGCACTTTGAAAGTTTCAAAGACATGAGCCGTGAGCGGATATATGGTGCAAATGTAACCGCATGCTATCTGTCTGCTCATACGCATATTCACGACGGTTACCTTGCACACATTTAGTCACATTTGGTGCCATTTCGTCAATGATTCTTAGAAGTTTGTTAGTTGCTTAGCAGTGCTTATCTGTCTAACTTATCAACTCATCAACATTTTTTTATATTTTAATTCTGAAAAACATCCTGCAACGAAGATGCTTGCCGTTAAAGGAAAAGGGCCACCTTCGTGAAATATGAAGATATCGTTGTTTTTCATTTTGACATTATTATTTTTCATTTTCTTTTTAAAACTGGTGCCAGAAGCATGGGCGCCGCCACCGGGGGGGGGGGACGGGGGGGACGCGTCCCCCCACTCTCAGAATGGAAGGGGGACGTCCCCCCCAAACTCATTACGGAGCGAGCGAAGCGAGCGTAGTCTTTCGGGAAATTTCTGAATTTTGAGTATGAGCGGCCGGCCGTGGTCATGCTTTTGCGAGACTTATATCTCAGGAACCACTTGACTGATTTACATGCCGTAATTTTTGAAGGGTAGCTTCATTCCTTCTAACAAGCATTGAACTATTCTCGATGCATGTGGGTGACCCATTATGCACCTGCCACGTGAAAAACGAAGAGGTCAGTTTTGTAACAATTATAATATCTCGGTAACATACTGGGCCGATTGCGCTGAAAGTTGGCATGTAGGTAGGCACCCACTAGGCAATGCATATCCTTGACCATGTGCCACAGTTGGGGGTTGCTTGCACATGCAGGGGTTGATTCCAGATCTCGAGAACGGCTGAACCGATTATGCTGAAAGTTGACACATGGTTAGGGAGTAGGGACCGGTTAGTAGGGTGCAGTGCACAAGTTGGTTGGAGGTACCCCCTCGCAATTTCGTACGTGCAAGGCCCACCCCTCGCTCGCTCCGTTGGTCGCCCCAAAAGGCGTTTTACTGGTTGTTTTCCTACTCGAAATTTGATTAGGCCCTTCGGTCCAATGAGACCATTTCAGAGCGGGAGGATGAAAGAATCAGTGGGAGACATTGGTCTGGGCAGCCACGCCAGTGAGCCACTTGGGCTGAACCCGACCAATTGAACAGGCAGCCCAGCCCACTGGCACTCACTGCACCCGGCAAAGGACTATAGCTCCAGTGGAGCCATTCCCGCATGGGATAAAGTTGCCCGTCCAGCCCGGAGCAGTGGATCGCGGCGTGGAGGAGAAGGATTTGACTGTCCTGAGGATGGAAGAGATGGAACGGTGCCGAATCTGAGAGGGTCCAGGAGGTTTAGATACTCAGTATATGGGGTATGGGCCTACATGCATTGGTCTGACCCCTGCCACCTCGGCCAACAAAATCTCCAGCTCTTATCCGACCCGTCATCGCGGAACTGCCGATTTTTGATATCGTGATCAACGTGTGTCGCATAACACGACTGGCAGAAAACGGGCATAATATATTTCGTCTAACTAGCCAAGAGCATGATTTTAAACCAATCCGACCTCGGAGTCAAAATCCGAACAATTTCGAAGACTTCAACTCCGACTCTGGCCAAAACTTTCACTCCGACTAATTCCGGCTCCGACCCCACAGTTCTGCAGTCACACTACACTAAATTTTCAGCTTCTAAGAAATAAGCTATACCTACCGTTGACAGGACCACAAAACTTTGAGGCGACTTGACTACTTGACTTGGTGACCTGACCTAAAGTTTTCTGGTATCAAACTTGTTAAACGGGCTGCAAAATTCGTATTTTGGAGCAGTTTTGCCTGATGTTTTTTTGCCAATTTTCGCGGCGCTTCGCGCCGATTCATGCACAAGCCAGAAAGAGAGATTGTAACTATACAACGCCTCCTCCCCCACGCGGGTATGCATCCTATGCAATATGCATTACCGATCAGATTAGTGGCATACATCAGCAATTTTACCCTGATAGAACACTAGAGGCTTTGCCGTGTCAAAATTGAATCGGACATCAGATGTGTATATAGGTAGGTACTCGGTGGGAATTCGGTCTCGGGTTAAAGGAAATACCTAAACTACTTTCCTCAAACCAGTTGTTTTGCCACAGGTTTATGAGTCTTTATGCTTAAAATGGTCAGGAAATAACATAATGAATATTTGCAAAAGGGTTTTATTTTTCATAAGAAGTTAAGAACCAATTACCGTCTTTCGTAGAGGCCTGATATTGCAGCGGAAGCTGATTACGCGTTGGCCAATCATATAACGTAGTTCAAACCAGCTGAATGCTGATTGGCTGGTATTTTTCCGTAAGAGAATGGATTCCTCGGCAAGGGTCTTCAAAACCTAAGTCTTCAAACCTAAAATCGATACCGATATCTTTGGCTAGGGTGATCGTTGGGCCATAAAAGCTCCTGATTTGTTCTTGTCTCAGCTCAGGCTACAAAACTGTTACTTCAGTTCAAAACCCAATGTTAAAAGTGGCATATTTGCTTTAAACTTTGAATGCAGCGGGCCGAAAAAGCCACGGTAAGAATGCCTACTTTTGGGTTTTCAGTCGGTCAGTCCGTCCCCCCCAGTCAAAAATCCGTGGCGGCGCCCCTGGCCAGAAGTGCACAATTCGCGGTAAAAGTATTTAAAACTATTTAACATATTGGTACTATGTTGATACTCTCTACGGCACCTACTGTATGATGGCATAGCGATGACGTCACACTCAAGCCAATCAGCGTTCAGAAGACAGACTCGTCGGATTGTGTCAGATAAGCTGATTGGTTAAAGCTGAGCTGGTTGGAGCTGATTGGCAAAAAACCAAAGCCTCGCCGCGGGTGGCTGTATTGTCGGATAAGAACGCATTCCTGGGATAAGGACGCATTCCTGGCGTATTTTCTTTTAGAATTGCCGATAACTACGAATGGAGGCCGAAATCGGCCGTAAGGAGGTAGACAGATAGGTTTTCGGACACGGGCTACAAGATGGCTATCTCAGTTTCAATCCCCATGTTAAAGGTGGCCCTTTTCCTTTAAAGACATTTGGTTGGATTTGTTCAAGGAAGCAAGTTATTTGCAAGATAACCGTTGATGAAAACGGCTAATGAATAGCCACCAGGACAAATCTTCCTGTCTTCCATAAGTCAGGGAAATTCACAGGGACTCAAACGAGGCTAGAAACGAGCAAGCACTGTGCGTGAGTGCGCATGCGATGTCCCAATTTTTTGTGCTGAAAACGAAAGCGGAAACGATAGGGGAAGTTGGGGCAATGCCGGAGTTGGGGCAAAGCCGAAATTCGAGATATTTCTAAAACCGTAAGACATGGATGCCACCTGTCAGTGATGCATAGGCGGCGGAACGATTTGAGACAAGGGGGGGCACCATGGCTCAAGGAGCCAAACCTAGGGTACCCCCAAATCCTGTTTTCTCATCGGATTTAGGCCACTTATTTTTCGTCACAGCCCTGACACGATGATTTTTTATTATTTTTTTTTTTTACTAAACGAAAATGGCAGTTCACCCCCGTATGCAGGGGTGTACCTAATTTTATATCTCTTTGTGGGGGCATATGCAGCCACCCACAATCCTGAATTATGCCCCCACAATGATGAAAAAGCACCCACAAGTCTTTTACAAGGCTGCAAGCGTCCTTTCGAAAGCACGGTGCCCTTCGCATGCTCTAACGGCCTCCTCCTGACCGTCTCGCGTTCATGGATAGCGTTTTTAATCACTCGGCGCCCTTCTGGGAGAATGGCGCACTTTTGACAGCACCGCGCCATTCTCATGGTCTAACGGCGCCCTCCTGACCGTCTCGCGTCCTTAGGTCTCTGTTCACCGTGCATCCCTCGACTATTCGGCGCCCTTCTGGGCTCTCAGCGCCCCTGAACCACATATAGCGTTTTCAATCACTCGGCACCCTTTTACGAGAATGGCGCCCTTTTCATGATCTCAAGGCGCCCTCGTAACCATCTGGCGCCCCCACGTCCCCACCAACGTAGCACTACTGACTGTGCGGCGCCCTTCTGGCCTTTTAGCGCCCTTGGACCACATAGCGTTTTCAATCACTCGGCGCCCTCCTAGGAGAATGGCGCCCTTTTCATCGTCTCACGGCGCCCTCGTAAGTCGTAACCGTCTGGCGCCTCCACATTCGGTGCCCCTCCTACTGGATGGCGCCTCTTTTGTTTGTTTGTTTTGTTGGGTTAGGCCCTTTCGGTCGACAAGACCATTGCAGAGCCGGAAGGATGATAGGATTTAGGGGGAGACATTGGTCTGGGCAGGCACCCTAGTGAGTCGCCGGGGCTGAGCCCGTCCAGAGGACAGGCCACCCAGCCCCAAAGCACTGACTGCACCCGGCTACGGGGTGCGCTCCCTCGGGAGCAGCGGTGCCGCTCCAAGGGAGCAGCCCGCATGAGATAAAGTTGCCTGTCCAGCCCGGAAGGGGGTTGTGGCGTGGGGGAGAAGGATTTCAGTTTCCTGAGGATAGAAGCACGGATAGGTGATGGCGCCTCTCTACATATTTTTTACGTCCTTCCGGTCAGTTTCCACTTTTAAGCGTGTATTTGCTTAGTCAGACACGTCACTTGAAGCGCCATTCGGCTAGCAATGTTATCAAATTCGGTGTTAATTTAGGCTCCCACATAAAGAATATCTATCGCGCCCCAAAACGGCCTGGCGCCGGGTGCCCCTACAGCTGGGCACCCACAATCATTTTAGGAAAATTACACCCCTGCCCGTATGTGTGGTTAACTTTAAGCTGATCCTCAAGTACCTATGTGTTTGTCTCTTCCTTATTGTCGTTTGATAAATTCCATTTATCCTACATGTATAATTCCCAAGAAGCCATCGCAGTACTAATCAGTGGCGAATCCCAGGGTGGAGGTCACATGGGTCATGACTTAGGGCCTGGGGTCACCACATGCCTGCCAGGAGCACCACAGGCCCGCCAGGGGTGCCAAAGGCCTAGCAGGGGCACCACGGGCCTGTCAGTGGCACCACAGGCCTGCCAGGAGCACCATCGGCCTAGCAAAAGCACTACAGGTCTTCCAGGGGCACCACAGACCTGCCAGGGGCACCAGAGGCCTGTCAGGGACACTATCGGCTTCGCAGGGGAACCACCGGCTTCGCAAGGGCACCATGGGCCTGTCAAGGGCACCACAAGCCTGTCGTTGGCAATTTAGGATTGTCAGAGGCACCACAAACCTGTCAAGGGCACCTGCGTTCTAACAGGGGCACCACAAACCTGCCAAGGCCCAGGGACACCACAGGCCTAGCAAGGACACCACAGGCCTGTCAGGGGCACCACGGGCCTGTCAGGGCCCATGGGCACCTAAGTCATGTCAGGGCCCACCGTAAGCTTGTCAGGGGGCAGGGTAGGTAGGTACCACAGTCTTTCCAGGGGCACCAGCGGCTTAGCAGGGGCACCAGTCATCACATGACTAACCAAAAATAAAGAAAAAAAAAACTGAAAATAGGGCACCACCAAAATAAAGTGGCCGAAATCCGTTGAGGTTTTAATTTTGGGCATAGGTAGGGGCACCACTTCGATTCATGAACCTCCCCTTAGAGTTTTCCCGAATCCGCCCCTGGTACTAATACATCAAATTTAAGGGGGGGGGGGCACCTTGCTATTGGTGCCCCCCTTGCAGAATTCAAGGGGGGGGCACGGTGCCCCGGTGCCCCCCCCCTCGTTCCGCCGCCTATGCAGTGATGCTCTGAAGCTTAAGTGACTACAATTATCGCATGTTTGTTACAAGTCGTCATTCGGAATACTTCGGCTGTGAGGGCGCCAAGAGCGTTTTCAAGGTACGCGTTCCTTGTACTATGTACATGCGCCTTTGAAGCTGCATTTCTTACTCATTATGCTACCGTTTGTCTGGCCAATTCGGTCAAGTAATCTTCAGCATGTCTTTGCATAAGTGTGCTGCCTATTTGAAATTTATACGGCACGTTGAAAAGTTATGGGCCTGCAAATGAAAGTATGGCTGGCTGGGGTAATGCCGAAAACGTGCAATTACGCACGTTAAAGCACGCTACGTGGACTTTACTGCTGTAGAATAGCAACGCGAATTTTTAGTCACACAAATTACACTTTCAACCGACACAACGGCCTGTTACCTATAAGGAATTATTTACCTGGCATTCTCTTATTATATCACACAATTATAACTTCCAGTGTGCACCAAGCGTCCTCAAGCTCTTAAAACGCGTGTCAGCTTTGATAAATTCTGGATAAAGTTTGGGATAAAGTGGCAAAACATCAATGTCGGCATTCCCCGTAGATCATTCTCCCATTTTCGGCTTTCCCCGCAGTCCGGGGCAACGCCGAAAAAGTCACTTCTTTGATATTTTTAGTTTGTGCGCTTAACGGTATGCGAATTCATTAAATGCGTCTGGTATGTTTGAAAGGCAAAAGACTGGCCTCTCGAATGACGCCAACAAGAATAGCTTATGTTGTCTACCTTGCGTGCTACGGGCGTCAGAAAAAAAGTATTCGGCGTTCCCCCAACTTCCCCTAGCTGACGGAAGCTAAGAAGGCCGTCGGGAGACCACGGCAGAGAGCGAGTCGTTGAAACCTGACGTGCAGAGTTCCCGTCGACCGAGTGGTAATCATTTACTTATTTGCTGATTGTGCTTTAAATACGATACGCAGTACGCAGCTTGTGTCGGAACGGCCGCAGCCGTCGGCACAAACTGAAGGACATCAGCCGTTCACAAATGGATAAAGTATCGAAAATCGAAGCACGGCGTTTCGAAGACGTTTCCTTATTTATCATCTCAAGACCTTCCCGCTCACCGCACCGTCCCTTCTGCCCCCCCCCCCCCCCACTGCAGCCCGCGCCTCCTTCCTGACATCAGTCAGTGGTAATTGTACGCAGTACGCACCTCTGCAGGGCGGCCAGCGCACTGCGCACATGCTCCGGCTCCAGGCGACGCTGCGAGTCTATGACCAGCGAGTAGACCAGCAGGCCGGTGCCCTGCTGTCGGAGGAACAGCCTGTTCCAGCCCGACTCCTGGAGGCCCATCCGGCGCAGACGGCGGCCTTCCACCAGCGCCAGGATCCCCACCTGCAGAGCCATGGTGTCCGCTAGTGCACTGCCTGGAGGTCAGAGATTTGAGGTCAAAGGTCAAAGGTCAGGGTACATAGAGCGAGGTCAGAGGTCAGAGAAATACTAGATCAGATCACAGATATCAGGGGTGAGGTCCGGTGTGCAGAGGTCAGGGCCATAGGCCACAGTCGCACATGAGCAGAGGCCGGAGTCAGTCGGATAGAGGTCGGGGTCACACATCGGCCAGAGTCACACAGCACACAGGCAGAGACTGCAGTGTCAGTCGGGCAGAGTCCGGAGTCACCTAGACAGAGTCTGGAATCGCACAGCTCACAGGCAGACTGCAGTGTCAGTCGGGCAGAGTCCGTAGTCGTCCACACAGAGTCTGAAGTCACCCAGCTCACAGGCAGACTGCAGTGTCAGCCGGGCCGAGTCCGGAGTCACACAAGAGTCTCAAGTCACACAGCTCACAGACAGAGACTGGTGTCAGTCGGGCAGAGTCCGGAGTCCGACTCCAGCGGTCCGTCTGGCCGGTCGATTCCCACGAGTCGGATAGGTGTCAGGTAACAGCTGACTGGAGCACCGAGCAGGACAGAGCGGGTAGAGGGCCGGAGAGGCAGGGAGAGAGGTGTCCTGTTGCAGGCGGCACTTACCGGCTCACATTCACAACTGACACATGAGCCACTGTTTGGCGCTGGCTGGGCGCTGGCCTTGGCCCTCAGCCACAGAGACAATCACTCCAGCCGGCCCTATCTTATCCGAAGCTTTAGCTGTGACATATGAGGTTTAGCGGATCGTAAAACGTGTTGTCAAGTGGATCTAACCATGCCTTTTGTTTGGTGGTCTACGCAGGGTCGATGGTTTCGTTCATAGGTCTTAGGAGTGGACAAGCTGGTGTGTATGTGGGATAGGAGGGGGGGGGGGGCACCAATGCTTGGTGCCAGTAATAAATAATTATTTAGTGGATAGAGGGGCGGTGTGCATGGCTGCATGACAGCAATGCTGCAGAGGGCACGGGGTCGGGATATCTGATCTATGTTCTACAAATAGATTGTGGCAAGTCAAATACGAGTGAAGTGAAATACCTAATCGCCATTAGTTACATATAACTACCTGGGCTGCGAATGATGATGTAACATTCACCAGATGATCGTTTCGTTTGATGGCGTAATTCCATGACCTCAAGGCTCAAGAACTGAAGGCATAGTAACCTGTTATCGACCTCATTCAACCGAATAGGAAATACGGAAAATACGGACGGACGCAAAGCCGGTGGTCAGGACTCAGCATATCGCAATTGCGGCATGCAGCACAAGCTGCATTTTGACCTCTCTTCATCTATCCAAATGTTCAATGTCAAAACACTGAAAAAAAGTTGGTGAGCCGTGAGACCTTCTCCTCCCCTTCGGTGATTCACACCAGGCGGCTCCGTTTCGCGATGCTGTGCAACACCAAGTCGCCGGGGCGCCAGCCAATCAGCGCATCCAGGCGTCAGCCGTGCCGCGCGCTGATTGGCTGCCGTGTCGACCGGCAGCGTGGGAATATTTTGGTTCTCATGAGGGGACGGAGGGACGGAGCGCGCATCTCGCAGCTTCCTGCCGATACCGGTCAGTTTTGATTTGGACTGGGAGTGGTGTGATGTGTTGCGGAGGATAGTGTTGGCTGACGTTCCTCATGATGGACAGCGCATTTCGTGAGTACAAGCCTACATACATTGTTACATACATTGTACATTGTTATTATCGCATGGACGGTGGACCCAGTTTTTTTTTTGTTGCAAAAAACGCGCTTAAAGCGGCTGATCGTGGCGAAACGTTAGGTACCATCGGGCCTCGAGTTGATGAACTCTACATCCATCCTGAAAATTTAACCCTCGCCGGCACAGGGGTGGGGGTGGGGGTTCATGCAACCCCTCCTAGGGTTTTTCGCGGATAACTCGCGTAAAAAGCGGCCGATCACAACGAAACTTTCAGTACCCTCGCATTGATCAATTGTACACCTACCCTGAAAACTTATTGACCCTGACCCAAATGACCTTTGACCTGTGAGTTGTGACCTACTTTCCGAGACCATGTTTGGCCGGAATCGCGATTCGGCGTCGCGTGTTAGCTCAAGCTCATGTCTGCGCCAACCGTCTGCGCGTTTCCAGTCTGCTGCCGTTTCCACATGCTGCCACCGGTTTGGGAAAAGTCTCTAGATTCATCAGGTCTAGAGATATTTCTACCAATTCGCTGTATAGGATAATAACATAACGGTGATTTCAAAAACGGAGTAAGTTTTTTTCGGGGGGGGGGGGACAACAGACAACTTGTTTCCCGGGAACGCCTGATCGAATTCAGGCTTGCAAGGCCGCGTTGGAAAGCGTTCGAGTAGACAAGCCTAATGGCTAATTAGTAATGCGAGTCATCATCGGATACTGGGGGGAGGGGGTGCGTGGGAGGGGGGATTGCCCCTCGACCGATAGCTCGGGAACGGCTGATCGGAGCCAGGCTTGCAAAGCGACGTTGGAAAGCGGTCGAGTAGACAAGCCTTGGTAATGCAGACTATCATTGGGGGGGGGGGATGCGTGGGGGGATATACTGGTGGGATGCGTGGGGGGAGGGGGGTTGCCCCCTGACCGATAGCTTGGGAACGGCTGATCGGAGCCAGGCTTGCAATGCGGCGTTGAAAGCGTTCGAGTAGACAATCCTAATTAGTAATGCAAATTATCATCAGGGTGCTGGGGGGGGGGGGTGCGTGGGGGGATTGCCCCTTGACGGATAGCTCGTGAACGGCTGATCGGAGCCAAGCATGCAAGGCGGCGTTGGAAAGCGTTCGAGTAGACAAGCCTGATTAGTAATGCAAACGGCATTCTTATATGGTCAGGTTGAAGGTCATTTACTTTTGATGACCTTGGTTAACTCTTTCGAGTTACATGTTGCTAGGGTCGTTTTTGAAGCTGATTTCGAAAGTAGCCTTCACTTGAACATTTACGGAGTAGTTTCATATGCCTGCTCGTGCGAAGTCAGCCTTACCAATACCGTGGTTTTAGTGCATTCGTAACATGTAACGACGCCGTCAGTGGTGACTTCACTCCTACAACGGACAGCCGGCAGGACGCTTACTAGATGACCTGACCTGACCTGACCCAACTCAACCTAGTCGAAATGCGTGAAGACTCATCTGGGAGAAAAACTAACATGACATTCGTGGTCAGCACCCCGAAAAAATAACAGCCTAGTTTTATGGAGTTCCAGCAGGTCCCGATTTCCCCGACTTCTGGGCCATTGACCTGACCTGGAAGGTCAATTAATGACATGCAATATTAAAATAGGGTAGCATCGGCTTCCTCTCGTCACGGGCAACACGCTCGTTTTTTCCGCTAAGGTATAGCTTGATCAGGGGCCGAACGGCATGGCGATGGTCCTACGGACCCTCTCCCCATGGGGAGAGGGTCCGTTAAACTTAAACTTGCAGCATCCAACGTTAACGTTAACATTAAACTTACATACAGCATCTATCACATGCTTGTGTTAGATGCTGTAAAAAGGTCGTATACGGGCGAGGGTTAAAGTGGGTAGGCTGACTGCTGTCTTAAAGTAGTAGATCCAGAGAGGCGATCCGTTGCAGGCTGCGGATGCGCCCCTTACCATTTCATTGAACATGATTATTTTCGTCGATGTTGGACGCTGCGGGGTTCAGGTTAGCTTTAAAGTTTAAATGTTCACGGGATCCGCCAGTGACTGCTGTGTTTAGAAATAATGAAGGGGTTGCGACTCGCTAATATATATTTTTTCATCAGTTAATCGCAACCTAGGAGCCACGCGTCGCCCGCCCATCAGGTAAAAAGGTATGGATATTTGTTCCGAATTCATGTTGCAAAAAAAGTCATCTGCAAAAAAGCCACCTGCATGCCGCGTTTCGTCAGGCGGCCGCTTCAAGACACAAACTCCGTAACACGTTACATGACAGTATGTTGGGTGCTCATGGAAGTTTGGAATAGGAAACTTCCGGTGACAATGGGGCTTGGGGAGCCCACACGCTCATGGGTGGAGCTTTTCCAGGGATGGTGGTGGGGCAAGAAGTCAAGTCCACATGTCCGATTATGAAGTTGAATAAAATGCCACATTAAATCAATTCCCATCGTTACAGAGATGATATTTTGCATCAAACAGACATTCCAAAGCTCTTCAATGCAAAAAAGATTAATTTGCCAAGCAACGAAGTCTTGGAAATCAGCTAAAGTTGGTGGGGCAAAATGGTGGGGCAGTCGCCCCACCAACTGTATAGGAAGCTCCGCCCCTGCACACGCTACCTTTTACTGCTTCCCTTATCCCGGTGTTTGTCGCATCTGTCTCAGCCTTCGTTTTCAGCATAAAAATCGTGTAGCATGTGCACCGAAAGCCGGTTTGGGTCTTCTTTCCACGGATTTAATGAGGCCCTAGGTACGTAGTACGTACCTACAGCTTGCATAAATATATCGGATTTTTCAATCAAAGACCTAAGGTCGGGTCAATTTCTTTACCTCCCCTTTATATATCCAATGAGGGAAAGCAATATGCCTTATTTTCTAAAAAAATCGCGTTGTAATGGCCAATTCTACCATGAATGACATCGTTCACATTTCACAATCCAACTTGACTACATTGATGCCTTGTTCACTGTAAATTGACAAGGTCACGTGACGTCATCAAGGGTCACCAAATCTAACCAAAATGTTTTTGCTGATGACTCAAGTCCTTACAGAAAAGAAGCACAGCCGCGCGAATGGTCTTCATTGTGGTCAGATCGTCAAGACTCGTGATGCTTATTGACGTTGGGCTCACGTGTTCTCATCAGGTCAGATTTTGACCTAGATCTTTCGAGGTTGAAGCATATGCATTTTATTGCGGATTGACAAGTGGATATCAATGGTGTGTTCGTTTTGCTCTAGCTTCATAAGTTTAGAAAGTATTCGCAAAAAAAAACTCATGGCTTCTAACGCCACTATTCCGATTTTCGAAAATTTTTACCCCTGGGGGCTGTGACGTACGTCATTTTCATTGTGACATCTCGAGACCGTGTTTGGAGCTGTTTTTTGGAGCTCTCGCCCATCGGGGTCGTCCCCGACGACCTCGACGTCGAACGAGGGGTCCAACGGACCTCCCTCGGTATTTCGTGAATAAATCGCGTAAAACGCGACCGATCGCGACGAAACTTTCATTACCCTCGAGTTAATCAATTTTATGCCTACCTGAAACGTTTCATGATCCTGACCCAAAGACCTTCGACCCGTGACCTATTTCTCGAGACCGTGTTTGGCCGGCATCGCGATTCGGCGTATGTCGGCTCGCATTAGCTGCGCGTTTGCAGTCTTTTCGTGGTTTCAAGCGCTCAAACATGTGATATGATGTTGGTCCCATGCATTAGGGTGGGTGTCAAGGTCACCTGATGATCAGGTCACCTTTGATGACCTCGGTTCACTTTTTTTTAGCTTTTTTCATGATTCTAGGTTTGTTTTTTTGGAGCTGCAATCGAATTTAACAACCATTTCATTTAAACATTTACAAAGTAGTTTTGGTGCCTTCGTAACATGTTACGAAGCTGCCAGAGGCGATTGGCACTTATAACGAATACCCGACAGGGTAAGGTCAGGTCAGATCAACCAGTAGGGGCCCTACTGGTTGATCTGACCTGACCTTACCCGATCTGGCCTAAATGCATGAAGACATCACTGTGATCAAATCAAACGTGACATTCGTGATCAGCACCCCGAAAACTGTAACGGCGGCCGTTTTATCGTGCTGGGTCGGGCTCGGCCGACGTGTGTTTGACCCGCGAAGAAAAAACGTTGATGAGAGTTATATTTTCTTGTATTTTCTTGTCGACAGCAGAGCAGAGCGAAGATCAGGTTGAAGAGCAGTAAACAGTCACTGGGCCACTGCAGGGGCGGAGCTTCCTATTCACTTGGTGGGGACTGGGGCGGCTGCCCCACCAACTTGCCATTTTGCCCCACCAGTAAGCGTTTTGTCCCACTAACTTAGCCGATTTGCAGGACTTTGCTGCTTAGCAAACCAACGTTTTTCGCATTCAGGAGCTTTGAAGTGTCTGTTTAATGCAAAATATGATATCTGTAATGAAAAGAATTGATTCATTGTTGTATTTTATCTAACTTAACAATCGGACGTTGTAGGTTTGACATCTTTTTGCCCCACCAACTTTCCTGGAAAAGCTCCTCCCATGGGCCACCAACTCAACTCTTGTGACCAGTGCACTGGTCACAAGAGTTGAGTTTCACTGGAAGTGCACAGTTTGAGAGCCAGCCGGAGACTGCCTCTGCACTCCCGGGAATGTCCCGAGCTAGCCTCGGGCATCCCACGCACTACGATCTTAGTGGTTAGCGATGGACGGAAATGAAACGTTACAGTACGCTAGTGGCTAGAAAAATGGGTACGGGGCGGAGTTTACACCGATTACTGCCCGAGGCGCACCTGGCATTAGATAAGTGTGACTAAACTATGATGGACAACTACAAGTATATAAACGGTAGATCTAAGGCTTTGTACAGTAACAGCCGGAGTCGAGATAGATGAATAGCGCGCGCCGCTAAATCCTCCTAAGATGGGCAATGGGCATGCGTGTCATCGTGACTGACGTGCCTTGGGCGGCGGCGCGGCACGCGGAGTTGGCGCAGCTCAGCCGGAGCTCGGGAGAGTCGGCAAAGTCGGCAAAGTCGGCCCCGCGCGGCCGGCGCTGAACGAGAGACATGGCAATACGATATGAAAACGAAAAAGAGGCGGTAAAATAACATTGACATTACAAGCGGATGAAGACGGTAAAATTAAAGTGGGCATTACAAAACTCCATTACATAGCAGCTGCACTTAACGACGTTCTAACTGGTCCCGATTTTCCCGACTTTTGGGTCACTGACCTGACCTGGAAGGTCAACCAATGACCTAGGACCTTAAAATTGGTTATCATCGGCTTCCTCTCGTCACGGGCAACACGCTCGTTTTTCCGCGAAGCTCTAGCTCGATCACGGGCGAAACGGCAAGGGGCAGGGTTGTGCTCGACTAAAAAAAATTGCCGACTCGACTCATCATTCAACTTTAGAAAGCCCTGACTAAACTCTGACTCAAACAAGGAGCTGAATTTTTCCCTTGACTCGACTCATGACTCAAGCGGCTCAATGAAAATATGAGTCGACTCAAACTTGACTCAAATTTTTTGTTGAGTCAAGTGAGTTGACTCAAAATTGACTCAGATAAAAAAGTTGTTGAGCGGGGGAGGGGTGCAAAAAATCCGGCAGCAGGGCCAGGGCGAAGTTGTTAACCGGGGGGGGGGGGGGGGGAGAATGAAAAGCTTGTTTCTAGAAAGTTGAGTCAGCTAACTCATGTTCCTAATGTTTGACATAAAAAAGTTATTTTCCTGACTCAACTCTGACTCAACTCAACAGCTCAGCATTTTATCCGACTCGACTCAAATCTGACTCATTTGAGTCAGAGTTGAGTCAAATTTCTGACTCGACTCATGAGTCAAGCACAACCCTGGCAAGGGGGTTCAACGGACCCCCCCCCCCCCCTCCTTATACGTTTGCGGCTGGAAAAACACCATTACGGGCGAGGGCTAGGTGTAGATCCAAGCAAGTATGGGTATAGGGTCATGACGTCATTCAGCGTAAAAAAAGCAGAATTTCAGTGTCGAATCTTGCAGGGATTAGATTCTTGAGATGGGATTAGTGCATTTTCCACAAAAGAACAGTCCTGCAACCGTGTATATGTGACCATCAAAATTCTGATGCAAAAATATAATAAATGATGACTTGTTCACGAACTGCTCGTGAACAGACAATGGTTCGGGAACAGATGACTTTGGGTGGAAGAATTTGTGAACTTTCAAATAAACGAACAACGTTCACGAACTTTTTATGAGCCAACCTGTTAATTAAGATAACGAACCCTATGTCATTAATCTTCCAGGCGGTGGGGGGGGGGCATTTTTTGCCCCCCCCCTTTAGTTTTTCGATATATCTCGAGAACCGCTGCGCCGATCGTCACCAAACTTTCAGTACCCTCCCGGGAATAGCTAGCGCACATGGTGACCAAAAATATTTCCAAAGGCTATGATAGGTTGGCCACTAATGACGTCATAGTGACGTCATTTCCGCCATTTTCGACCAAAAAAAGGTTTCGCGGGAAGAGCTGTCAGGCCTACAGCTTTAGAGATACAGAAAAATGTTTCAAACATAAAAGGTGTGGACTCAAGAAGGCCACAAAACTGCTATTTCGTTTTTTCGAATTTTTTGGACTATGACCCCCCAAAAATCAAAAATAGATTTTTTTGAATATCATAGCCGAAAAATCCAAAAAGTTTTTTAAATTTCGAAAAAAACGGAATATATGTGATAGTCCCTACGCTTTCTATCTCCATACCAAATTTGAGATCGATACCTCTTTTTTTTTGGCCAAGTTATAGCAAAAAAACTTCAGAATTAATGACGTCAAATTTTCAAACTCAATTTTTAGCAATTCTAGACCTCGTAGCGCAAAACAAAGACCACCATTAGACTCCCCGTGACGAGCTGCATCGAATCAATACCCATTTTATGAAAAAATATCAATTTTGAAATTTGACCTTTTTTGACCTGACCTTGACCTGACCTTCACCAGAAAGTGACCTAAACCGTACCTGATGGTCTTATAACCAACACCATTGAGTTGGAAATGAAAAACTGGCCATAAAACATGCATCGCACAACCTTAGTAAAGTTGTGTTCATGTGGTCCCTTGGTGACCTTTGGTGACCTGACCTGTGACCTGACCTGGTATGACCAGTGACCTCTAATAGCAACATATGTACTAGACAACTGACGCTCTATCGCTGATTTTCGACAAAATGCGTTTTACTCGGTGTTATAACGCTTTCCCTAGAAGCCCCGTGAACGGTGAAACATTTTATCTTTGACCTGACCTGTGATGTCATCGGTGACCCGAGGTCAATGAAATTTGGTTTCCCTTCATAAATTTGACAGGGCTATCGAACGCCGTTTGAATTTTCCGGATCCGTTTAGTAGTTTCGGAGATACGGGGGGGGGGGGCAAAAAATGCCCCCCCCCCCGCGCGGAAGGTGGCCGGGAGGCCCACCGCCTGCCGGGTTAAAGGTAGTGTGCCAGCTTTCCTGGACCGTATGGAGTTAATGGCCCAGATAAGGAGAACCGGATTTTTAGAACTTATCCATACCTTCAAAACTCATGGAAACGTCTTAAATTCTTCAAATTTTGAGTACCCCAGTGCGAAATTCGCCCCGACGGGTTGTCGGTCGTACCCCAACCACATTTCACACCACTATGAACAATAAATGCACACACTGAAATCGCTATTACCGATAGGCTCATCCAATCAAGTTTCGATAAACCCGTTCATCATCATCTCCTGCGGTTTCGAACACGCCTGTTAGGTGGTGCGGTAGACCGCGCCCAAAGCCAGGGCCCCGGTAACGTGAGGTAGCCGAGTCGGGGCAGCGTGCGCTGGCCCAAGCCGGGGCCGCGCGTCCTCCCGGTGTCATGTGATAGCCCGGGGCTGCCCGGGGATGCGGTAGACCGCGCCCAAAGCCGCGGCCCCGGCTTGGGTCAGCGCACGCTGCCCCGACTCGGCTACCTCAGGTTACCGGGGCCCTGGCTTTGGGCGCGGCTTCTGCTCATACTTTGTGGTGCGGTGGTGGTGCGTCGGGCCGCGCGCTCTGACTTCGGCCAAGAAAAATGCGTCAGCTGATCATTGTCATTTCTGCCACTTGCGTGTGGTGAAATGGGGTCATAACTTAAGAGACGGCTTTTTCATATCAATTATTTTACATAAAATCATATTTCAAACCATAAATAATGTTCGACAGCCAAATAAAAGAAACAATACCAATACAGGCTTACAGTTTAAGGTTCGACATTGTGTTGTCTACGATTAGACAGCTGATAACTCATTCCCGTACGTCGTAACTCTATAATGACCTTTGCTTATTGTCACATGTGCGTCGCATTCGCGATTGTTGCCGACGCCTGTTTGCAGGTCAGCCCACTACAGTTGTTATACATAGGTATCGAAAAACCGATAAACTTTTAGGCGAAAAAGGCACTATTCCAGGCCCATTTTTATTTTGTTTTGCAATATTAGGTAAAAACAGAAGCTTCTTATCCTACGATAGGCGTTATCACAAGTGTATTCGCGGCCATTGGGGCGACGAAAGAAAAGAGGAAAACAACTGGCCCCAGGAACTTTAATTTATCAGTTAGCATGCATCTTTTCCTTGATATGTAGATAATTTACCATCAATTGTTAGAGGAAACTGCATATAAAATCTACCATTTATGCTTTTTTCATCGTTTGCTTAATATTTTCTTTTACTAAGCTAGAAACACTAATTAGAAATAGTTCCCGCATCATCGTCAAGAACAATAGGAAAGGCTTGAAGTGAATACAATAATCTAAATGGTTTTGTAATCTATGTGAAGACACTTCTAAAATTGCCTGTAGAAATATTGAAGGCAAAAGTTCAACTTTTTCACAAGACGGATGTCTATAAACTTATTCAACGTGTGACAACTCAGCCGGTATTTCGTCGCCTACAGCCAAGCTTTCCCTAGTGACCGATAGAGGCGCTGCTATCGATGTCCGCCCGTGCCGCCTAACGAGGAAAAATAAAATGGGAAATCATTGGAAGGTGGCACACTACCTTTAAAGTGAAGTTCATGTCTGATATCCTTTAATCTTTCTTGATGCAATCCTGCTAGCTTACACCGCAAATGTGTTTCATAATTTTTAAATAGCATATGCCTAACTTTTAGCGGGATGCCTAAGCCTCGGCATCGAAAGGTTACGAGGGACGCTATTTTCAAGCTAGGTGAAGGGCATGACTGAGCTATGCAGTGGGTAAGATTTTTGGTGGCTCATATTTAAACTCCGGACAATATTAGCCGTTTTCACGACGGTCTCTCCGGCGTGTGCACCTTATTTGACCAAAGCTGCACCTAATCTTTTTTACAGCAAACATCTTCATTTTATGAATTTATTTCAGTGTCATAATCGATGATGCTCTCTAATAATACAACAAAGCAGGCATATCAGCAATTAGTTTAACCCTAGCTGATAGCTACTAAGAGACACACTGAACCTGATTTGACCAAATCTCCACCTGATTTGCACCAGATGTGCATCAAATGTGTACCAGATGGCCGTCGTGAAACGGCTATACTGAACCTGATTTGACCAAATCTCCACCTGATTTGCACCAGATGTGCACCAAATGTGTGCCAGATGGCCGTCGTGAAAACGGCTATAAGTCCGTTTTTCTTATCTTTAGACTTCACTCCAAGATGTTTCGCAAGATATGCACGAGACAAAGCATGGCTTAGAAAAAATCAAGCCCTTCGGAAACAGAAAATATTGCCTTGAAGCCTGGAAGCCTGGAGAGTGGCGCTCTTGGGTGCGGCAAGTGCAGATTTGTAGTCTCACAAATGTGTATTACATAAATAGGTAGGTACTTATACCTACCTGCTACAAAAATTAAGTTGGATAAAGTTTGGTATGCTAACCGAACTATCGATCCGATGAATTAAAGGGTACCTATAAAAGCGAATATCACTTGGAAATGAACTATTCTGCAAATGGACACAAGTCATCATCAGTGACTTTAGTTCAAGACCTATAGGGCTTGGTTCCAGCCGAAGTTTTTTGAAACCGCAGGTGCGTGCGACTGCGAGTGCGGAACCAATGCAAGGAAATTCTTGAAGGAGCTCGGCGTGTGGCTCGTAACAAGTTCTGGCGACTGTCGTGAAGCACTTGGTTTGTGGTTCGCTATCGCAGACATTTGAGTGAACGCGTTTTCGATAGTATTGACTGTGACGTTGTAATCCTCACGAAGTATCATGTGGACGGGTTAGACTGCGTGACGAGAGGCGGAGATGAATTATGCCTGTGGAGGTAGGCAACCCGCAGGACATGCGTGTTCAGCGGCGCAGGCTACCAACACGAGTTGGCTATATGAGCGTGTGTTTAGCGATGAATGCAGCATTGATCGAAATTAACAAATATACATACTATTTCAATGTGATGACATGTTTTGCTCGTATTACCCGCTAGTGTCTACAAATCTACCACCAGTAACTCGTAATACAAATTACAAAAGACAGGAAACACAGGAGTCGTACTCGTATATTGGGTATGTTTGGTTCACCGAAGCCATCGTAGGTCCCATGCGCCCTCAATCACTTTCACTGTCACTGTCGTCACTGCTCGAATCCTGAAGTGACACGATCACTGGCTCGATGTCCTCCATCATACCATCTGCTCGCCAGTACACCTCTTCCAGTTCTCGCACGTGGCGGCAGCAGTTTCGCCACAAGTCCGGTGGCGCGGCGTCTCGGCTATCCAGCAGCAGCCTTTCCACGTCATTCAGATGCCCAGTGTTGTTGAACTGGCGGACGTGCGTCTTCATGTTTGCCCAAACCATTTCAATCGGATTGAGGTCGCAATGATATGGGGGCAACCTCAGTAGGTACTTCATGACCGGCCTCCTGTGCCACCTTGTCCAACACATACTCGCGTGTCTGTTTCAGAGGGCGAACCAGCTCAAGAAGCTCGACCTTCCGCAAGTCCGGATCAGGATTGACATCATGTACCCGCAGCCATTCTTGGATCGCTTCCTTCCTCCAGCTAGCTGTAGGTGCCTTGTTAGCACATCTTGAATGATACGAGGCGTTATCCATAATGATCACGCTATTCGCTGGCAGGTTCGGCAGAAGTTGGGGTCGAAACCAGTCCTCGAAACAGCTCGCGTTCATAGACGTGTGATAGTCGGCAGACTTGCCGTCCGTCCTCATACACATGAATGCTCCTGGGGTGAAGCCGCTGTCCGAGCCAGCATCGACTATGATTAGGCGCTTGCCCTTCCCTGTCACTGGCTTATGGCCGGCCACGTCGTCACTGTCCAACCACGCGACCGTTCGCATATCAAACTGGTTATACCAGGTCTCGTCCAAGTACACTATAGTGCGCTCTGGGTCGGAGCTTCTAATCTTCCGAATGCGTCTCAGGAACGCGTTCCGGGCTGCCACCACCTGAGGTTTTTCAACCAGCAGCTTTCGGTTGTTCACTTGTCGGAACTTGAATCCTATTTGGAACAGCTGCTTTCGTATGGTTGAGCGTGAGATAGTCTGCTCGAACTTGTCCTGAACTGCCGCTCTAATGGTGTCCAAAGTGACCTTTTTCCCTTCCAGGTACATGGCATGCACCATTCTTCTGAACGCACACTGGTCAAACTCGTCGAAGTACTCGCGTGGCCCCCTGTTAGGGCGCTGGCGGGCTGGAGACTGGCATCCATGTGTCTCTATTCCACTCTTGAATGCATTAACAGAGGCAATCGACACTCCAGTAGCAGAGCTGGTCTCCTTCGCTACGTTAATGCTAGCCGCTGCACTCTCATCACCTTGCTTGAGGTATTCATCTTTCTTTCGAATAAAATATTGGTAAACATTATAAACCACTTGTCTCGCTTGTGCACCGATCGGTTTTCCTTGCCGAAGTTTTGAGAGCATTGCATATTATTGTATACGAATGGATATAAATTTCAAAAGATATATAAAAGTCTCAGATTTCCTTGATACACAGCAGACATATGGTGTGTTCGCTTTTAGAGCCAGTGGCAATGAGCGTGACGCTTGATTTTTATTATCAAATTGTGTGACGTCACGTGCTAAGTTATCTGCACATCTTGGAGTGAAGTCTAAAGATAAGAAAAACGGACTATATTGTTCACTCCCACGTAGTCTGGCCGCGACTTCGACTCCGACCCCGTAAACCTGTTAGTACCGGGAGTTCCTAAATAAACAGTCGTATGTAAAAGCTGTATATTATCAGCATGGAAGGCATGACAAAAACGAATCACTTTCTAACATACACAATAGTCGATGCCATTTCACGTGATACCATCTTCTTTTTGCTGTCTCTTCATTTGCGGCCACAGAGGACGTGTTCCAGATGAGCCCCCTCTCGCTCCACACACAGCTCTGCGCGTCGCCGAGCGGACTCCACCGCAGCCCGGCAGATCTCCGGCCGCACTCGGCGCACCGCGGACGACACGGCCCTCTTGAGGTCATCTGTGGTTCTGGGGTTGCTTTTGTAGACCTGTGACTTCAGGTGACCCCAGAGAAAGAAGTCAAGTGGGGTCAGATCCGGAGAGTGCGGGGGCCAGGTCCGCACCTCTCTGCGGGAGATAACCCGCGAACCGAATCGGTTCCGCAGCCATTCTCGAGTCGCAACGGCCGTGTGCGCCGAGGCTCCGTCTTGTTGGAACCATTGTTGGTCCATCAGCTGCCTGTCTCCACCCAGCCGCCTGTTCAGCGCAGTCCAGAACTTGGCTAGGACTTGCCGGTAGCGCTGAGCGTTGACGGTGACAGACTCCCCAGCGTCGTTCTCAAACCAGAAAGGTCCGATTATGCCACTGCTGCTCATTGCACACCAGGCTGTGCACTTCACACTGTGCAGAGGGGCTTCCGCGACCAAATCGGGTGGCTCCGTCGACCAGAATCGAAAATTCTGGGAGTTCACGCGGCCATCCATATGAAAATGGGCTTCGTCGCTGAACCAGATTCGGTGAAGGAACTCATTGTCCTGCTCGCAATTTCTCAAAAACCAGCCGCTGTAAAGAAGCCGTGACTGTTTGTCGACTTTCGACAGTGCTTGGTGAACGGAGACCTTATACGGGAACAGCTGAACGTCGTTTCTGGCCAAACGGTGAGCGGTGGTTTTGCTACAGCCCAGTTCCTGGCCCAGCCGTCTGAGCGACTTTTGTGGGCTCCTCTGGAGGGCTTCTCGTGCCTTTTGGGCGTTTAAAGGCGTCCTCTTGGTTCTTTTTCGGCCACATTTGCCCTTTTTTACGTTCTCCACACTACCTCTTGCCAAAAACTTCTCAACTATACTTAAAATGACGGTTCTTGATGGCACTTGGGTCCTTTTTAAGTGTCGGCGTAGCTTACGTTGTGTTGCAACGATTGACTTTGTCTCAAAATAGAAATGTACTATTTTTGTTTTTATGTCTGTACTATACGGCTGCATGATAGAAAGTGATTGATTTTGGTATGAAATAAAATGGCATTGCACGTGCTATCATCACGTGCAATTTGATTGTTGTGATTTTGTTAGTTGACGCCACTAGAAGCAAAAATAATTCGACTGTTTATTTAGGAACTCCCGGTACGAACAGTGCACGAATGAAAATTGCCCGAGTTTGGCACGGGGAATTATATTCGTTAATGGTTCGATGTGTCTGCCTCCAGTCGCGGACTTTTGTCGGATCATGGACGAGTTTCGTGCCAACGGCCGAGACTCGCCTCTGGAAGAGCCTCCGGACTTGGTGTCATTATCTCCACACCGCCAGCCAGCGCGCCCCGATTGGGAGCTCCGAGGCGTCCTCTGGTCCCGGTACTGGCAGGTGTGCCGCGACTACAGCGCCACCTACAACAGTGGCGCCACCTACCGCCCGGCCGACCGTGTGTGCGGCGAGTCGGCTCACCACGGCGGCCCGCCGGCGAGCGACGGTCGGCCAGCGATCAACGGTCGCGGCGAGGGGCTCGCCCGATCAGCTCTCGGCGAGCGGCCCGACCTCCCGCCGCACCGGCCCCCGCGCGGCGGCAGGTCAGCGGCACGCAAACGCTCCAAGCAGCCCAACCACTGTGTGTTTTGCAAGAACAACAACGAGCTGCCGTGCGTCTACCGCAGCCACATCCTGAAGGTGAGGGATGGGACATACTGCTGAGTCGGCCGCTAGCACAGTTGCTACCGCTCTCAAATCCGTTTGAGTTTTGTGTTGGATAGATAAGTGGCTAGATTTGGGCTTTGATGGTTTGAAATGTTATTTGGTACATTATAATTATGTTAAATAACAAGTATGTAAAGTTTCAAACATATACGTGACACTGGTGCAGACAATGCGTAAATCTTAAGCGGGATAAGCGGTCAAACAATTAACATCAGACGCACGGAACCTAGCAAGTGAGGATCATATGCTGATATTTACATAAAGCCCTTCGCAATCGGTGAGCCTTCTGCATTGAGCTTACAAACAAAGTGGCCCACAATACCGAGAGCGGGCAATAAATTGTCCCCGCCGGAGGTGCCATATCGCCAATCAGCGCAGGTCTGTATACCGAACTCCCCTCCCCCTCCCCTCGGCAGGACGACCGGGGGCGCATCAGCTGCCCCATACTGCGCGTCTACACCTGCCCCACGTGCGGCGCTAACGGGGACAACGCACACACCGTCAAATACTGCCCGCGGCGGCCGGCGGATCTGGGCGGTCGCCAGTCCGCGCCCTCCGCGCCGCCGCCGCCGCCCCAGCGTCTCGGACGGGCCATCACCAAACGAGGCGGACGCTGAAGGCCTCAGCGCGACACCGGACGGCGCTGAAAGGTCTCGGTGCGACACCGGACGACGTTAAACGCTGTGCCCTTTGCCACGGTGATTTTTTAAATAATTGATCGTTAGGTCGCGGGCTCAAGAGCTTGCTCGCTTGTCAGGCTGCATTGTGCAGAACGTTACGATGTTACGCGCGTCATGTTCATCTTTTTGATATTTGAGTCACTCAATCACACCCAGTTTTACGTGTGCCGTTCGGTGTGCCATTTGCCGATGTGCTGAATTCTTCGCTGAGAACTGGTGTGCCACATTGTTTTCTGAAAAGTTGTACAATATGTCGTGGTGCCTATGACTCTGCAGATCATTACGACTGCGCCTCATGTTCATTTTTTCATATTTAAATCGCCCGATCATATCGAGTTTTGTCCAAGATTTGCATGTTGCAAGGTGTGACATTGCAAACAGATGCATAAATAAAGATGTTGTTGATGCCTGTACTTTTATTTGAATATCCATGTAAAAGCTGAAACCTACGTACCTACGGCTACGTTAATGCCATTGCATGCATTTTAAGTGCCGAGCTCAAACACAGCCTCCCGTCGCCGACACCAAACACTGGCTCGTCCCTCTACAGTTGTTGGTTCTCGAGTTATCGGCTGAGGCTGTATAACGTCTCTCCTCAGAAAGTGAAATCTCTTGGCCACCAGATTTCATAAATATGTCTACCAATACTGAACATTCCTCCGAAAGTGTTGGGTGGTGAAATACCCCAGCGACTGTCGGGTTAACATTCATCGCGCATAACTCTGACAAAATCGTCAGTCTTCATCGTTTTTGCTCTCAGGAGGCCATCGGTTTACCTGAGGGTCAAATATGAGACATGGCGTGCGAGACAGGTTTAACCCGCGCCCTGATGGGGGGCATTTTGGGCCCCCCTGTGGTTTTTCTTAAATAGCGAGAAAACGGCGGGCGCGCAGCGCCGCCAAATTTTAGGTACCTACATTACCGGGTATCAAGTTGACACCTTCACACAAAATTTCAAGTCACGGGTCACCTCGGGTCAGGAGTTATTGAGGTCAAACTGAGGTCATGTTCGAATAAAAATGAGCAAAAACATGACATCTTGAAACGCTCACCAGTTCTACAGTTAACAAGCAATTTAAAAGTTCTTTATGTGGTTGTGTAGAGAAAAAACGGCGCTACAAAACTGTTATCTCGGATTTTCGAAATTTTGGGATTTTGACCCCCCCAAAAAAGATTTAAAAAAAAACTTATAAAATTTCCAACATTTTTTTTTTAATTTCGAAAAAACCGGAATATATGTGATAGTCCCTCCGCTCTTCGATATACATACCAAATTTTAGATCGATACCTCTTTTTTTTGGCCAAGTTATAGGGAAAAAACTGTTAAAAATTGATGACGTCAAATTTTTGAACTCAATTTTTGGCAATTCTAGACCTCGTAACGCAAAACAACGACCATCATTGAACTCCCCGTGACGAGCTGCACCGAATCGATGCCCATTTTGTGCAAAAATATCAACTTTGAAATTTGACCTAATTTGACCTGACCTTGACCTGACCTTCACCAAAACATAATCTCAACTGACCCCAAGGGCTGCCTGTCCCACATATACGCATTTGGCATATAAAATGGACCATAAACATGCATCACATGATATTTTTAATTTGTGACCCTCAGTGAACTGACCTCTGTGACCTGACCTGGTATTACCCAGCCAGCAATTTTGCTCCGGGCCCAAGCAGGCTCAAGTGCGGATTGCCCGAGATTTTTAGTCGGGCTAAAGTCGGCTAGGGCTTGGGCTAAAGTCGGCGTATGACACAAATACGCCGACTAAAGCCCATGCTCTGCCGGAGGTATGCCCGCTCTGCGACCTCCGGACAGCCGTAGTTTAGCCCTAGTTGAGCGACGATTGGCGTTAGCCCGATTTAAGCCCGAGCAGTGAATCCATTTATATAATGGAGATTACTCTGGGCCCGAGCGGGCTGAACTCCGGCAAGCCCACTCTGTGTGCCCTGTCTATCCCGACTTAAGCCATAGAAGTGAATGGAGTTTATACATTGCAAACTGCTGTGGCTTTGCTCGGGTTCGGCTCGAGTGATGGCTCCTGTTTTCTCAAGTCTCGACTTGACTTCATCTTGCTTTTGCTTCACACTGGATCAAGTAGCAAGGAGCAGCCAATGCACTTTCAGCAGGTTGTGCGGTTTCAATGCATATTTAAAATTGTTACGGTCACTCATGCTCTGTTAACCGGTCATCGAGGCTCGAGCATTGCAAAAGGAAAGTAGTGGTTGACTTTGACTGAATGTATATTTCAAACGACTACAGACACGTCAAATGAAACTGTAATAGAATTTAAACAACCGAACACCAGTAGCGCCCAAAAGTCTCTCGTTTATTCACAAAATTCTCCAAACAAATTTGCACGTACAATTATTTCCGCGTGGAATAATTTCACGCACTTCAATAATCATACCACTTCTGACACACGCCCCTCTGATCTTCAAGATCACTAAAACGCACACACACAAAATATCAAAAACATTATCTTCGGTCATAAAACCGCGGCCAAACCGTGCACCTTAATCGGTCAACAAACCGGAGCACTCGCCGCTCACCACCCAGGCACCATCACCGGGCACCATCGCCGGTCTCCAGCACCGGTCTCCAGCACCGGGCTCCATCACCGGGCTCCATCACCGGGCTCCTCCAGCACCGGTCTACAGCACCGGGCTCCACGACCAGTCACCATCACCGGGCTCCATAACCGCGGTCTCCAGCACCGGGCTCCACCACCGGGCTCCATCACCGGGCTCCACCACCGGGCTCCATCACCGGTCTCCATCACCGGGCTCCATCGCCGGTTACCATCACCGGACTCCAGCACCGGTATCCAAACTGGACAAAATCGAATCGATCGTTGGTTCGTTGTCGTGCCTCGCCTCTTCACCATTTTTAGCTTTCTTTATCTTCCCTGCCGAATTTTCCGTTATAATACAATACCGTAACTAGACCGAGATAAGGCCGAAATAGCTTGTAATAGAATTTAAACAACCGAACACCAGTAGCGCCCAAAAGTCTCTCGTTTATTCACAAAATTCTCCAAACAAATTTGCACGTACAATTATTTCCGCGTGGAATAATTTCACGCACTTCAATAATCATACCACTTCTGACACAGAAACACAAATACATGAAACAGTGGACTGCAAACTGCAGCAGTAACATGGCATGAGTCATGAAAAACGCCATCAAAACTATAAAACAATCACAAGGCCCGCTAGCCTCCCTCCCCGTTCATAATACTTGGTTAAACACTCAACTGAAAGCATAAAGTAAGGACAGCAAGTAATCGCTCATAAGACATAAAGCAATAAGCAAACAATCGTTTATAAGGAACTTCACTCTGGTGAATGGGAGCTTTGGAGGCGTCTGGCTCCTCCACACACACACATCTGCAGTAGGTGGTCGGCCAGCTTTCGGCGCAGTTTCCGTATATGTAGGTATACCTACTTAATTATAAGCAGGCAGTTTCCGCTAAACCACTTGGCGAGGGCGACTGCGGCGTCCACCCGGTCCTGGTTTGTATAACTATTCCATTTTTGGAAACATTTGCTCTAATGGTACGTACCTGAAAAAGAGATTAGTTGGTTTAATTTACATTGCATGTTTGCTTGAAAAATAACTTATTGATGCATTAATACTGTAAAAACACTTCTCATTGATCCGTATAAAATGTTCATTTGATTTTAAATGCGGACAGAGAATGAGCGTGCTCGGTGATAAGTAGATAAATATTTGTGTTTTATATTTCATTTTCCTGGGTCAGAAGTGCTGTTATTTCAAAAAGATATAAAGGCACGGAATGCAGCTTTTCTGAGCGAGGGTATAAGTCGCCAGGCTGAACAGCTATTCAGCTTCATGTTTGATGGCGTCAAACTCAGTCAAAATCATGACGTTTACATACGATCAAGCGCACCATTCAATACACTTACCTACTGTAAAACTCCATGCCAGTCCACTTGATAAGAGCAGTGAGCACTATCCCTTCTTCGCGCTGTCACACGCGCCCAAACATCAACCACCAAATGCCCCAACACCGGTGTGTCGTCTCGTCGCACAGCGCACAGACTGTCACAAACGCTGCACATGATTGGCGCAGAACTGCGCATGCGCGAACAGCCGAACAAGTATGGCTAAGCTCCGGCTTTACTCCAGTTAGCCGAAGGACATAGCCAGCTTGATCAGTCCGCGCTCCGCCCAAGTTAAGCCTGTTTTGGATGCGCGGGCAGATGTCGGGCTGAGCTATACTGCTATCCGCACGTGGGCATAGCTGCGGCATGCCCCAGCTCAGCCCTAGTAAAAAATACATTGGTTTTGATCAAAGTGGGCAAACCCAAGCTAAGCCCAAGCTGCCCGACGCTTGCCACAGTTCAGCCCAAGCGAATTGCTGGCTGGGTAGTGACCTCAAATAGCAAAATTTGTGTTTTACCTACTAGCATTTCTCCATCGATGATTTTCAATGAAATGCATTTTACTCGATTTTACAACGCATTTCTTGAAATGCCTGTAAACGGTGAAAATTCGACCTTTGACCTGACCAGTGACGTCATCGGTTTGACCGAGGTCAATGAAATTGGGTAACAAGATAGTTCTTCGTTGGGGCTATCCAACGCCGTTTGCGGCTTGTCGCTATGTTGCGTGGTTCTCGAGATCTTAGGGGGGGGGGGGGGCAAAATGGTTCCCCCCATCAGACCGCGCTGCTCGGCAGACCCCATCAGGGCGCGGGTTAACCACCACAGGACCTATTGGTTTTCTGCTATACGTCCCGGCCGGGGGGGGGGGGGGGCACGACCCCATCGCCGTTTCGCCCCTAATGGAGCTAGAGCTTCGCAGATAAAACGAGCATGTGTCCCGTTACGAGACGCAGCGACTGGTACCCGATTTTAAGGCCTCAGGTCAGGTGCCCCAAGGTACGGGATGGGTTTGTGGTACATCACTTCGCGAAAAATGGCCGCAAAGCCGCAATTTTGGCACCATCGTGTTTTCCATGCCCAGCTCCCCTGTGACTGATCTGACCTCAGGTGAGTTTAAAGGGACTATCCCACCTTTAACATGGGGTTTGAGTTGAGATAGCCAAGTTTGCGGCGAGGTTCAGAAACCACTATCTATCTAGGTTGCAACCTCCGCGGCCTCTTGGTGTTGAAGAAATTCGTTCCCTTCATTTGAAAATGGGCCTTGTACAAGGCCCTATCTTCAACATGGAGCGACCCTTAGTGTGACGTCACCTCGTTTAGTCATTCTGATTTAAATGGGTTTGTTCGTTGAAAAATCGCTTAAAACTTGGTCTGAACTTTGTTGTGGTGCCTACAGAGTAAAAAGAATCAGCTTTATGACAGTAATGTGGCCTGGGGAAGGAGGTAATTTTGGGCTGTGACGTCACATATTTGAAAGTTTGTGTTTGGAATATGGGAAGCCTAAGATGTTTAATGAAAAATAAATGCCAGAACCGTGTTCCTGGTCATCCAATCTATAAAGTCGGGCACAATTTAACTGGTTTTAACAACATTTTAGAAGGTGGGATAGTCCCTTTAAGAAAAAATCCGAGATATACAAGTTGTGAGGCCATCGCTTTCCGAGCTATCGCGAAAAGTAAGACCCTAATGGGAGGGGGGGGGGGAAGGAGGAACCCGCCCATTCCCCGCGGCCGGCGAGGGTAAAAGATATGTCGAATGTCTGACCGTGATATTCTAGCTTTACGTACGTATGGTATAATATGTGACGAGCTGTGATCCAGCTCGACAAAAAAAGTCAAAATGGAGAAAATATGACCTTGATGTCCTCTGATGAACTGACCATTGTCCTGGCTGAAAAATTACCGCATAGGCTTTGACATCTATTATTTTTGACGCTTCTTCAACGCTGCCTGCCGCGTATTGCTACGTGCGGCACAGTATAGCCGAGTTAGTGGGAAGGAGAGTGAAAACGCCCCCACTCTGGAGTACAGTATGCTAGGTCGGGCAATGATCCGCCCTGGCGTGAGTTATCTTAGGGGAGTCCTGAGCCACGGCAATGTCAATTTACGCCTCTGATCACTGATCAGTATTATTACGTTATGCAGGGTGTTGCACATGTAGACCTGTCTCATGAAGTTATTAGCCGTTCTTACGGCAGGTTATTTGTCGAATGCACCAAACTTGGCCAAATCTGCGCCAAATCTCAATGTCACAAGATAATGCACAAAATCCATGAAGTCGAGTTGAAAGGCTCATATGGGAAATTCTGGCTTTAGGTCAAGGTCATGACTGGACCGAAAGAGGCTATGCTATATACCAGTCGATCCGTATCGTCAAGCTGAATACATTAAAGCTGTTTTTATGGCTCTATAAAACTAGAACGTCTTTATCAAAAGCTGTTTTTGCAAAACTGCACGACCCCAGTTGTCGTTTACGACATAGGACGATGATAGCGATACTGCACGATTCTGGGCGATACGTCACCGAATTCAACAACGATGATGTTGCTGTGATGATGCGAACCGATCGATTGCTTGTGCAGCAGAGTTTGAAATACAGTTACAGGCCATAGGCGGCGGAACGGGGAGGGCACCGGGGCACCGTGCCCCCCTTTGATTTTGATATTTTAACATTAGCCCTATGGGCGTTGCAGGGAAAGAATGGGACCAAAAGTTGGCATTCCCCCCCCCCCCCCCTTAATTGAAGGTGTTCCGCCGTTACTGTTACAGGCCATTGATAGTGCGAAGCGAACCAGTTTGGCATATCGTCACTTTTGTATCGTGATTTGTGTTTTCGTATTTCTAACCAGTGAACGAGGCAGCTCAATAAAGCCGAAATATTTGTTTTTTGTTAGTTTTTTTATTGCCACGCGAAACATAAAACATAAGACTTTATTGATTGTTGGTGCCTTTTCATGTTAAAGCTCCCATGCCAAACATGTTCTGGGCCAAGTTTTTCGCTTCAATGACCTTTTGATGGTGCACCCTCTCGATTGGGCTGCCTGAACGCGCCAGTCCCGAGGTCATAAGTAAGAATTTAATCAAAATCCCTGTCTTGTCTGTAATAACGAACTCACGTGGTACGACACGTCTGTCTTTATGTATAAGAATCATTTCTTTTGTATTGCACAAGGGAGCAAAAAGCAACGCCTAGTAAAAGTTAAGAAAAGATAAACACCACAAGAACATATTTTAACCAAACCTCTCCATGGCATCAAAATATGTTGGATTTCGATATCACCAAAACGTTATGGTGTTTGAATGACTTTTTTTTTAGAAAGTGCCCGACTTCAGTTTTTTTTTGGGGGGGGCATGCCCGGTATACCTCTGAACCACCGTCAATGCCTACGGATGCACTTTTTCAGTGTACACTGAAAAACCAAATGACACAAAAAACGACTAAAAACGCACAGGCAGATCGTGTTAACTAGGCTTTCTTGTGTACCCTGCATCATGCATTTTTTGACCCGTCGCAGACGTGTCAATTTACAAATGTGTTAACCCAGTCGTGTTGTGTCCTTAAACACAATATCATTGTGTCTTCAACACATAAGGCTTGTGTGAATACATTTGCAGAATAAAAGGTAAATGTGTTACTAAATTTAACACAAATCGCAAGTGAAAGAAGGAAACACGTGGTGATTATGTACTATGTAGTTTGTTGCCGGGGCGCAGTTGAAGGGACTTTGGCTTGGGCTGGACAGGCTGACTGCCAAAGCCGGGCCCCGAGTGGAATCGGGCGCTCGGGTGCGGTCAGGACTGAGCACCCGGCCGGCCGACCCATATGGTCAGGGCGCGGTCAGGGCTGAGCACGCGGCCAGCCGACCCATACGAGGCCGCCGATCCATACACGAGCTGGAACTGCGCCCGGTCGCACAGTGATGCAAATGGGGTTCACGAGTGGCCATAAATACCAAAAAGTCAAGTTTACCAAACCGAGTAAATCGCTATATGGCTAAACAAAGAAATGTTTGGTGCATCTGAAATCATATAGTTTTCATATTTTGGTCAATACCGGCTTCGTGTATGATTGTCAGAAGTCGTGACATTTTCTATGTCGTAAAATGACTGCCAGATATTTGCAAGTTCAAACGCCGCTAGCGTGCGTTCATTTAACACAAACTGCAAGAATTATATATGGCAATGATCCCTAAGGACTGCTGCTTCTCATGCCGGGTCACAAAAAGCTGCATCTTTTTTGGTTTGGCGGTGATCTAATCATTTGTCATCATATTGCAATCGCAGTTTTTTACTAATAAATATTTGCTTTCGTTTCACCTACAGCAGTTTACACGGTGTGTGCTCGTTAGTGCACCATACCATAGCATTCCCTAACCATTTCTGAGTCACACCGTGAAAGAATTAAGGCGCTAGCACAGGGCAGACCGGCGCTATTGAAGTTTTTGTCCGGAGCGGTCGAGTGTCGCGGTCAGGGCGGATTGCTTTCACCGCGGATTGCAATTTCGACAGACGTTTAACTTTGAACTGCTATAAGTAGGTCAAATATTGATCTTAAGTAAAAAGTAATATGCTCACTCGCGAGATCTTGTCAAGAGCAATCCGTTGGTTTTTGTTGCGAGGTGCTAGGACACTTCGTTTAGGAACAGCAGAGGGATGCACCGACGAACCCCGGCTGTGGCCGCCCGCCCGCGGCGCGGCCGCCCGGGCCGCCCACCCCGCCGCGGCACCCGACCGCAACGGACGAAAACTTTAGTAGCGCCGGTCAGCCCTGTGCTAGCGCCTTCATTCTTTCACAGTGCGACTCAGAAATGATTAGGGAATGCTATGGTATGGTGCACTAATGGGCACACACTGTGTAAACTGCTGTAGGTGAAACGAAAGCAAATATTTTTAAATAAAAAACTGCGATTGCAACATGATGACAAATAGTTATGTCAACGCCAAACCAAAAGAGATACGACTTTTTGTGACCCTGCATTAGAAGCAGGAGACTCTGGGGATCATGGCCATGTATAATTTTTGCCATTTGTATGAAATGAACGCACGCTAGCGGCGTTTGAAGTTGCGAATATCTGACAGTTATTTTACGACATAGAAAATGTCACGACTTGTGACAATCATACACGAGGCCGGTTTTGACAAAAACATGAAAATCATGTTTTTTCAGACACCTCAAAAATTTGTCTGACTGGCCATATCACGATTTATTCGATTAGGTGAACTTGAAATTTGGGCCTTTTCGGTATTTATGGCCACTCGTGAACCCCATTTGCATCACTGTGGGTCGGCCACTTCACAGCCGAAGGGTGATCGCGTCACGTGGACGGCTCAATCAGAGCGCCAAGTGACGATGCCCCAAATTGGAAGACTACTGTACAATACAGTTGTCCAGACATCCGGGATAAACTTACGGCCATTTCTTTTCTTTCTTTTGTTGAATAGGTGCTTCGGACCTTGCGGACCATTGCGCACCGTTTGTGTTGATCAACGATATACTTATATACGTAGCATGGTTAATATATTGTGAAGTCTAGTGTGTTGTGTTGTAGTATGTGAATGTTATAAACGATTTATGAGATTTGTTGCGGTAAGATATGAAAATAAGAGATGTAAGAGGTCTTCATAATCATTTCCTAATAAAACCGGTACCGTAAGTTGCAGTGCATTCTGCCTACAATATTGATGCAGAACGTTTCTTTCATTATCATATTTGTGGCAGTGTAAGAGGATATGCTCAATACTAAGTGGCACTCTGCAACGGGGACAGGTGGGCCGAGGCCGACGATCAAAAATGAATGAGTGAGTATGGTAAGTATGGCCGATGCGAAGTCTAGCTAGCGTCTTTTCTTCTTTTCTGGAATGTCTAGTAGAAGATGACCAGCATCCGATCTTTGGTTTGATTCGATAAAGATGTGAGCCTGGTCCGTTGGTATTCCAATTGAGTTGCCAAAGATGAGTGCAGCGAGATTTGATGGAAGTGCGAATAGAATCAATATCGAAGTGTGCTTGAGAAATGTGTGGAAGTTCCAAGGCTTTCTTGGCATAGTGATCAGCCATGGTGTTTCCCATTATGCCAGCATGACCAGGTATCCATAAAAACTGTACTTTGGTACCTATCTCCGAAAGGTGCTGGTGAATTTGGGCTATACTTATGTGTGTATGTTGTGAGGTGTTCAAATTCTGAAGGCTTTGAATAGCGGACTTCGAGTCGGAACAAATGCAAGCTCTCTGGACACGATATTGTTTGATCAGCTGGAGTGCGACTAAGATTGCATATAATTCAGCAGAATATATTGACGTGTTATTGATGAGCCTCTTCCGCATCCTAATGAAATCTGGAGAGAAAATGCCTATACCGGTGAGGTCGTTAGCTTTCGACCCATCTGTGTATATGAAACGATATGTTGCATTTTCTGTCTGATATTTCAAAAACGTTTGTTGGACCTCTTCAGGCGAGAGAGACTTTTTGGATGTTGTGAAAAGCAAAGAAATAGCGAGATGATGGAATAACCATGGTGCGAACCCAGGACGAGCTAGTGGAAGAACAGCAGGCATGTTGTAACCCAATTCTTCTTCATATTTTCGAACTCTAGATGCTATCGTAAGGCCTGTTCGTTTTTCGCATCGTCCGAGATAATTAAAATGTAGTCGAGGGAGCACATCTAAAGCTGCGAATGCTGCATGCTCCGGAAACTGTTTAATCTACGCATAATATCGTAAGGTAAGGTCGATGCGTCTAATGTGTAAGGGAAGTATGTTTGCTTCTACTTGAAGAGAATGTATTGGAGAGGTTTTAAGGGCGCCTAATGCCAGCCTAAGGAAATTATTTTGCACAACCTCTAGCTTTTGCAGAGCTGCATGGCTACCGCCAGCGTACATCGCACAACCATATTCTATCACTGGAAGAACAAGTGCTTTGTAAAGACGCAGTAAAGTAAGTCGATCTGCGCCAGCTGGTGTACTAAGCAGACACCGGAATAAATTAAGTCTTCTTTGGCACTTTGTTCGTATGTGTTTTATGTGTTTGTGCATATTCAACCGTGGGTCAAGGACGACTCCTAAGAACTTAAAGTGAGGTACCAGTGGAATATCTTTGTTTTTCAAAGTTGGAAGGCGTGAAGGTCGAAGAGAAACATGCTTCGAAAAGATCATCAATGCAGATTTCTCTGGAGAAAATTCTAATCCGTATCTATCAGACCATCTTTCAAGATTTTCGAGTGCAGCTTGTAATCTTTGAATGCCTACGTCATAATCGGGTGTAGTGCACCATATGGCACTATCATCCGCAAATAAAGAAAACTTAACTCCAGAAGGAATATCATGGAATAAGTCATCAATCATAATGTTAAAAAGCAGAGGAGAAAGACAGCTGCCCTGCGGAAGACCGTTTTCAGTTTCAAAGAAGTCGGAAAAAATCGAACGACGCCTAACTCGAAAACGTCTGGAACCAGTGAGGAAATTGAGTAAGTAATAGCCCAGATTTCCTTTAATTCCAAGTTTCTTGAGTTTCCAAATCAAGGCTGGCTTGTAGACCATATCGTATGCACTTTTAATGTCTAGGAATATTGCTGTAGTGTGTTGTTTCTTTTTGTAGCCTAGGCGAATATCGCTTTCAAGTCGAATTAATTGATCTACTGTACTATGATTGTTTCGGAAGCCACATTGAAATCTTGAAAGCATGTCCTGCTGCTCGAGAATGAACGAGAGACGCTTAGAAACAATGCGCTCCAAAAGTTTTCCTAAGCAGCTTGTCATGGCTATAGGTCGGTAACTGGTAGGATTGTGTGTCGCTTTCCCTGGTTTTAATAACGCTGCTACTGTACTTGTCTTCCATTCTTCAGGAAATAAATGATTGGCAAAAAGTGAATTGAACGTTTTGAGAACCAAAAGTCTCGAACGCTCTGAAAGATTGCGAAAGAAGGCGTAATGTAATTTGTCCGGGCCGACTGAGGTGTTCCCGGAGGCACTTATGGCATTGTTGAGTTCTTGGAGAGTGAAAGGAGCATTATAACTTTCGTCATTGTTAGAGTGAAAAGATGCATGATCAACCTGAAAACGTCGACGTGCTGCAGCCACAAAATCTGGAGAGTATCTTGCATCGGAGCTAGTGTGTGAAATTTGTGATGCTAATGAGTTGACAACTTCCTTTGGTTCACTAACTACACGACCCGTTGGAAGACGGAGAACTGGGAAAGTTGCACTTGTCTGCTTCCCAGTCATTCTACGGATCAAGTCCCATATCTTACTGAGTGGTGTACTACAAGTAAATGAAGAAAGAAAATGTTGCCATGACTCACGCTTAGCGATCTTGATAATACGCTTGGCGTTTGCGCGCGCCTGATTTCGTGAGATTAAGGCCTGATCCGTTCGGAGTCTTAAATATGTACGAAAGGCTCGCTTTCGCTTAGCGATGGCCTGCTGCACAACCGGTGACCACCATGGTACTGCTTTGCCCAGGGGCGTAACTTTTTGGTTTTCGTTGGGGGGGCAACGCTGTCAGGGGCGCCTTTTTAAGGGCATGGGGGCGCCTCCCCGTGACTGTCTAGAAATAAGTCTTATTTCAGTTTACGGCAGCATTTTTTTTTTACCATATCACGTTGTTTTTGTGCCGTCGTGTTTTGGCACGTTATGTTGCAGTTTTTTTCTGAAATAGCGCGCCAAAAGCGCGGAATTATTTTGTAACCAAATACATTTTGAAAGCACTTTGGGGACCAGAGACCGGGGGCGGGTAGTGGAATTGGGGACCAGGGTAGTGACGCCTTATTAAACAACGCATATGGTAGTTCTTCTAAAGACGTACCGGGACGGCTGGGACCACTTCTGCGCCTGCCATCTATCGGGCAGTGTTTGAAACTACAGCAGGCGCCGGCCGGCCGCGCCGCGCGGCGCCGTTACCGGGCTATGGAGGCGAATGAAGTGGTGTAAAACCAGACGAATTTTACGCTTGTAAAGCAAAAAACGAAAAATGTACACTCACCACAGTGTTCAGCAAAGTACTGGGAACAATATGGATATAATTTAAAGCTAGTACGATGCGAACTGTTGGTTCCCTAGAGCAGTATTTACATACTTGTAGGAGATAGGAATTTAACATTACGGGAGCTTCTAAACTGCGCTCGCAAAGTACTTGATTGTAAATATTTCCATTTAGAGGCAAAAATCTAAAAATGTACAGTCAGAGCGTTGTTCCCAATGCTTCTAGGTACACAATGAGCATAAATTTAGCTCGAAATGTCATCACACATTGGTTCCCAGTCCAGTTTAAAACGACACTTTGTGCCGCAGAGCCTATCTCTTCCAATGGATGGCGGCTGGGTGGCGGTTGTAGTGGTGGACAAGACAATTCTTGAGTGAAATGAAATCATTTGCTTTCAAAGAAGAATTTTGAAGAACTTGTAATAATTGACAAATGATCGTTAATTACAGTGTATAATTTCTAGTTCATGGCAAATGAAAATATTTTAAACAATGCTAGTGAACCCCAGTACCGCCGCGCGAGAAAGCAAGTACTCGACGCACGGTCTGCCCGCCACTTCTGAAAATGGTCCGCGGCCGGCCGGCCGCGACCCGACACGAAACGAGACGAACTGATGAATTGACAAAAAGAAAAGAAAAAGCAACTGATAAAAAGGCGAGATTAAAGAAACAAATCTGTAGAACTTCACCCCACGCAGAAGCGCAGAAGCAAGGGACGTTTTTACGCCTCCCCTTTTAAGTTAAGAACACACTTCATACTGCATCTTTTCCGCACGTGTTCTAGAAGCAAACCAGTGGCAAAAATTTGCACTCATCGAAAAAAATAAAAAATTGCCCCCCCCCCCCGCCCGCGCCGGGCCGGGGGGGGAGTGAACACCTCCCCTGCGGTTTTTCGCAGATATCTCAAAACTCCGCGCCGCCGTTTTTGGCACACCTGTTCATGCATCTTTTTTTTTACACATGTGCAAATTTCAGACCCAGAGCTCTCAAGGTCAGGTCACCAGGTCACGTCAAAAGACCTCACCTCAGAAAAAAGTTGCAATCCTCGTCATAGCTACACCAACTGAACGATCGCCTTGAAACTTTCAGCGATTGATAAGAGTAACAGTATGTCTAAAATGTTTATCTCGGAATTTTGATATCAGTGACCTATGGTCAGGTCAATTTTGCGACCTCTCCATTATAAGTCAATGGGAGAAAATTGAAATGAGCCTTTTTTGGACGAATGGTATTTAGAACCCTCTCAAACATCGTTTCATAGGTAAACATGATACAATGAATCGGAAAAAATGCACCTGTGACCCCTCTGTGTGCCCTTGAGGTCATCTCAGGTCATAGACGGTCACCACCAGTTTTTTGGCTGTAACTTTTGATAAAGGCGTGCTAGAGCGATGAAAACACTTCAGATGTATTCAACTCGACGATACGGATCGACTGATATGCAACATGACCCTTTTCGGTCAGGTTATGACCTTGACCTGAGGTCAAATTTTAAAAATGACCTTTCAAGGTAAAAAAAATAGTTCATTCGACGCGTCTCGACGAGAGGAACATGATGCTGCCAAACGTAATGTCGTGGCACTCTTGAGTCAAAAGTTATTGCCGAAAAACAGTTTTCGTGAAAACTGCTATTTTACAGTTTTTGCCCTTTGGAGGCTAAACCGTTGACCTTAGGTCAAATCTGAGAACAATGGTCAGAAAGGTCTGTAAAAGGGCTATCGAATGCGCTTTTCCGCGGCGCTGTAGCTCTATTGATCCCGAGTTAGCCGTTGCAGTTTCCAAAATTGTTGAAATGGCCTACATTTGACCTTTGATGACCTCAGGCGACCTGACCTTTGACCTGACCCAAAAAATGACCGAAGTGTTTCCGTCATTATTTTTGACGCTCTTTCGAATGCTGCTTACTGCGTGTCGCTACGTGGCCCAGGAGCCGAGTTAGACCAGACACCCCCCTCACCGCCCGGCGCGGAAGTCGCGGAGCACCAGCCCGGCGCGGGTTAATCCCAGGCTGAGAGCGTTCAAGCTTAGGTCACCCATATACCTCTGTATACCGAGACATGCAGAAGTCTGTGGCTCACCAGGTGATATCAAGTTATCACGAAATGATACAAATTACTCCTGCTTTGATCTAGAGGTGTCAAAACGTGAAAATTTTGGGAACCAGACTCGAACCAGACCCGGCTGGACATTTCTGGAACCAGTCGGACCCGGTCTAAGTTGGAATCGGAACCAGTTGGACCCGTTCCCCAAAAGTCAATTAATACAAACTGTTTGTAGAAATCATTAATTGCATCGTGTAAAACAGCCCTTTTCCCACTGATAATACTTATGAGCTACAGTGTGCAAAGGAACATACATGAGCAAATGTTTTCTTTCCATTCACTTCATATTTTGCAATCATACGTAGTGTCCACTATGTATGGTTTATGGTAGGACCCGGTTGGACCCGCCAGAAAATTTCCAGGAACCGGTCCGGACCCATATGGGTCCAGACCGGTTCTTTTGACCGGGTCCTCGGGTCCACATTTTGCCACCCTTTGAACAAAAAAGATGATGTAGGATACCAGTATAGTCAGAGGAGCGCTAACATTGGCTCGATGGGTGCTATGAACCGTTGGGACGCTACGCCAAGCAAGAGTGGCGCTTTAACAGCAGGGATACCATAACACACAAGGCCCTGTGGGACGATTACATTGACTCAAGGGGCGCCCTTTAGAATCGGTGCGACACCGTGCAGAGGGCGCCATTCTTAACCACATCAATTTTAATACTCACTGCAGATGGCCTCCAAACTGTCTCGAGGGGTGCCTTCAGGAACCGATGGAACAGCCACCGAAATAGGGGCGCCGCTCTAGCTGCAGTGATGAAATAAGGTATTGACCGCATTGACCAGAGGAGCGCTTCATGTGGCTAAAGGGGCGCGTTGGTAAACTGGTGGGGCGCCACCCCATGCCCAGCGAGGGGCGTCGTACTTAGCAAGGAAATTATGTAAGTCAGAGGAGCGCGAACTTCGGCTCGAGGGGCGCTTGTATGAACCGTTGAGGCGCTAACCTAGCTAAGTGTGCCGTTTTAGCAGCAGGGATGCCATAACACACTATAGCGTGCTATGGTATCTAGGCCCTCTAGCCTACCCCCCCCCCCTCCCCGAGGAGCGATGATTATGACTCAAGGAGCGCCCTTAAGAATTGGTAGGCCACATACATTTCATTACTCAGTGCAGAGGGGCGCCAAAACGGGCACGTGGGGCGCCTTCAGGAGCCAATGGGGCAGTCTACGGACTGGGGGCGCTGTTCTAGCAACAATGATGATAAGGTATTGGCCAGAGGGGCGCTTCATCCACCTGAAGGGTCACATTGATAAACGGATGGGGCGCCGCTCTGCATGTGGGGGCATTAGTTATTAGCAAAACAGATGACATAAGACGTGCGTGTTGTCAGAGGGGCACCACTTTGGCTCGAGGGGCGCTTTTTAACCAATGGGGCACGCTATTTAGCTAAGTTTTTACTTGCCGCAAGCGGCGCACCATCCCTGAGGAACGTTACACAAACGACTGACGACTCTCTCGACATGGGCATCAGAGGCGGGGCGCCTATAGACCTCACAGGCGTCTCTAATTCCCATTGAGGCGCCCCTTTGGGCTTCAACTGGAGCTCCTCTTTCTATGGGCCTCGGAGGCGCCCCCATTTGGCATGCAGTCTCCCCTCTTTCGTATTGGGGCGCCATTATGGCCTTAATGGGCGCCCCTTTTTCATGTGGGCGCCCCCTATACTATAGACCTCAGAGGCACCCCGAAGGGCCTCAGAGACCAATAAGGTGCCCCTCTTTCGCATGCAGGCGCCCCTGTGGCCATCTCAGGCGCCCGTGTTTTGCATTGAGGCGCCCCTGAGGACTTCATGGGCGCCCCTCTTTCGCATGCAGGCGCCCCCACGGCCTCAGAGGTTCCCCTCTCACGCATCCCATTTCCATATTAGGCGATGGCGCCCCCTTGAAAGATGGCGCACGCGCTCCTATGACGCCGCTGGCCCGTGAGGGCGCCTTTCGGGCCTGGGGGCGCCCACCAAGGTTGGGGGGGGGGGGGGCAAACGGAATGTTGGGGTGGCAAAATTTCAAGTTGGGGGGGGGGGGGGGCACCTGCCTCCCCAAAAGTATACAAAGTTACGCCCCTGGCTTTGCCTTTTTTACAAGCTTTTGTCATTGGAATGCTCTGTTTGGCTGCTGAAATAATTGTTTCTGTAATGTGAGATATTCCGTCTTCTGGATTTGCAGAACGATCCTGCATTTGAGCCTCACAAAGTTGGGTGAACTTCACCCAGTCGGCTTTGTTAAGGTTCCAACGAGGAACAAATGATGGTATTCCGGTAACTGAAAAGCTAAATTTAAGAGAAATCGGGTAATGATCACTGTCATGGATGTCACTATCAACGCTCCAAAGAAACCAAGGGGCGAGACACGGAGAACAGAGTGATAAGTCAATGGCTGACTCTGTGTTGTGAGATAAATTGAAATGTGTCGGCTGGTTAAGATTAAGGGTAACTAGCCTATGGACGTCAATAAAGTCTTCGATTATTTTGCCTCTACCGTCTAACAACTGTTCATCCCACCAAGCTGGGCTGTGGGCATTAAAATCACCCAGAAGAAGAAATGGATGTCGGAATTGCTGAACGAGATGGTTGAGCTGTCGAAGAAGTTCGGAATTATCGAAATCCGGAGGAATATAAATACTACATACATCTATGTCTCTACCGTTGATATACATGGTACACGCAACGGCTTGTAGATCTGTGTGTATATCGAGTTCGCTATGTGTGTAATCATTCTGTACGTATAGCGCCACACCACCGTGGCGGCGCTGTCCGTAAAGCTCGTCGTGTCTATATGTTACAGGGAGTATGCGATTTCAGTTAGTTTGCAACGACCCTAGGGTGGTTGTAACCTCCCTGAACGATCAGTTTGTTTGCAACGACCCTAGGGACGTTACAAAATAACTGCTCGTTCCGGGACGTTGTAACGAAACTAGGGTCGTTGCAACCTCCCTAGTTAGTATGCAACGAACCTAGGGTTGTTACAAAATAACTAGGGAGTTTAAGAATTCATCGAGTCTCGTTTCACAGGAGGGACGTCAACAATCTTGACCAATGAAAATCTTGTTCAATCTAATCTAGTTCAGTCTAAAAGAAAAAGAGAACAAAACTTAAACATTCAGCTTAGGAGCATTTCACGACGGCCATCTAGTGCACATTTTGTGCAGATTAGGTGCACAGTTGGTGCAGTTTTGTGCAAATTAGATGGACATTCGCCAGGAAGCCCTTCGTAAAAACGGCCATTATCCGCTCGTTTCCAGTCTTTTTGTGATTATAAACGTTCAAACATGTGAAATGATGGTGGTCCCATGCATTATGGTGGGTGTCAAGGTCACGTGAAGGTCAGGTCAATGTCATTGACCATTGATGACCTTAGTTCACTTTTTCTGGGTTCATATATTTTTAGGCTAGTTTTTGGAGCTGATTTCGAATTTAGCACCCATTTGAATTAAAGAAGTAATTTTGGCGCCTTCGTACAGGGACCCGCAGTTGCTACTGTACACATATATTACCAATTTAGAATTGCGCTATTATTTGCTAAGTGCTGGCCATTGGAGAAAGGAAATGTAGCGCAAAGCATGGAGGAATAACACATGTTTGCTCCTAGCACGTATGTTTTGTATAATTCCTCTTACCGCAACAGATATTCTTCCAAAACTACAATCGTGCTATTTTTCCGCGCCGGTTGCCTCCCCAGAGCCCGTCCTTGGTATCGCCTATAGCTGCCGTTCCCGCTACGTAAATGAAAGTCACGTGACTACTACAGGTTTGCGCTCAGTACTAACACACCTAGCCCGAGGGCCGGTCCGTAGCGGGGAGGGGTAGAACGCCTGAGCTCCAGCGCAGTGGAGGTGGTGGTGGCCCGTATCATAAAGAGGCAACCGTAAGCAGAACTACAATTGCCGCAGTATAAGATTATGATCAAGTTTTCTTTAAATGTATTGATTGACAAGGAAGTGCAATGTTTATCCGATATAATAAAACGGTGTTCAAGGCCTTGGAAGAACTATAAAACATATTCAGCAACGTATAAATTTCTGATACAGCCCATGACCTTTCACCTTGCCTCCGGGGAGGACCGCTCAGGAAGCCACATACCGAACGAATCGAGGCCTCGCAGCGCGGCGGTAGAAGAGGTGGATGAACCATCGCCAGATCTTTCGATTACTTATGTTTCCAGAAGAAGGAGGGGGGGGGGGTGGAGCAGTGCCCCAAAATTTGTTGATTTGGGTGGGAAACGAAATCCAAATGAAAATGATTCTCCACTCTCACCTCCAATTTTCAAGACCAATTTTCCACTCCCAATTCCACCAAGAAAGAGCAGGTTGCATAAATGGTTGTTTTGAATCCTCTATCTGCCACAATTAGTAGATAAATTTATGTTTTTGGTCCTTAGCCACTCTTTTTGGGTCTTATCTGACCAACAATTGTTCACTTTTGTCCCCTTTTTGGTCAGCAATTTTCCCCTCTGACACCCAAGCAAAAATATAATTTTGGGACACTGGGGTGGAGGGGGGCTATTTTCAACCCACTCACCAATCCTTTCCTTATTAACTTATAGCTTACCGAAAAATGCAACACAATGGTGGCCGTCACGAGATGTAGCGAAGAGTGCCTCAGCCACACCGGTTTTGAGTAAACTTTAAGCATTCGAATTCAGGCCAGTGATCCTGAAGCATTATTTTATTTTTGTCGTGCATGAGCTGGGATGACGTGGTCCAAGTTAATTGCGAAGATACGGTTTTAGTTTCAGAACATTTATCAGGCTAGTCGCGTGTTGTAAAATGTCAAATAGAATGTTGACGTGCTATCCAGATGATGGAATTTATTTGACACAAGAAGTCAAAAAGTGGCATCGTTAGTCATACTGCATACCTATAAATCGATTCGTCACCTTGGTTCGAGCTCAATAGTTGTTTTCGCGGATGATCGGTTTCGTTTTCTTTTATTTGGGGGGGGGGGGGACAGTTTATGAGCCAGTAACCACCCTCCCCAGCCCCCCAAACAACAATTGTTGACAAATACTGTGATGGCCTAAAAAATGCCCTCAATTGTGTAACGTATAAGGGAAGAATGAGGTAAGTTGAGCCGCTTTTGTTTTTCGTAAGCTACAGGCTAACTTACTGATCATTTTTCTGCGTTTACGGTTTGGACGGACAGAGTGGTCATTGCGCATGTAATGGTGGCCAGAAATGTTTCATACCGCTTATTTTTGTACTGAAAGGCTACGTCAAAAATCATCTTGCACGTTGCTCATCTTACCCCATGGGCGGGGTAAGCTGAGACACGTCGTGGGGAAAGTTGAGCATGGATGGAAAAAGCGAACCTCTTCTTTTCCCAGGCCCGGGGAAGAGTGGGCTCTTTTATTTACTCCATGGCATACATACTTATGGCAAAGTTTTTTTCCTCCATCAAAAAGGACCATGTTTTAAGCTGTTTTAAGCCTTCCAATAACTCGTCAAGTTTTCTATCACGGAAGAAATCATTTTATCCTTCAGATAATCTGCAAATCACTTACAACTTGTGTAATCAACAAAGAAAAACAATTTCCTACCATGTTTATTCAGCAGAAACAAGCGCAGCTCAGTTTGGTTTTCGACAGCGGAGACAACAATGGCTTATCCGGCTCATCTTCCCCCAGGTGAAAATGGCTCATCTTGCCCCACCCGTGGCCATTTTCGATTAATGACACCCGCTAAGGAAAATAACCATGCACCGCAGATAACAACCATCTCATTTTAAAGGCAAAACATGTCTTAGTTATCAGGGGCGATACCACATCTTACCGGGTGCTGAGCGTGAGAACGTTGCCGTCTCACGTGAAAGACTGCAGCATCGTAAGCGAACGGCACATGGAAGCTCAAGTCAATCAGCGCCATAGGAGCTGAGAAACATGGGGTGGCTAAACTTGCCCCTTGGCTCATCTATACCTCACTCTCCCCTATTTGGGGCTCGCAACCTTGATTCGTTAAAGCTATTTGTCTGTTCATTATAAAAATTAAAAGCTGTCAAATTGGCCGTATCATTTAACTTTTATTGAGTTTGTATTTCACACTTATCTAAAATGAACAATTTTGTCACTGGCTTCTTTTATGAATGGAATTGGATGGTCGCATGAATGAACGAATGAATAGCTCCATTTGAGCATCAGCTGAAATCAATCCTAAAATTTAATCTACCAGTCTGCAACGAAAAGGTTTAAAAACCAGTGCAAGTTAGGTGCAGTTTCTAATCTATGCCGTTTTTTATTAAGTGTCTCATAGTTCCTTAATCTTGAGCCGCTTCTCTCACGATTCATTTTATGTGGTGCTTACATTGTTCAAGAAGTTATATTATTCGAGCTTGTTGGTCTTAAAAACTGCTATCGAAGTAAAGTGTTTCGGGCTTAGGCACTTAAAAAGCAATCGATATTTAACCCTCACTTATTTAGGCATTTCTTTTCAGCGTCTTACATGTAGCGGAGGGGCGTAGAAACCCTCAGCCATTCTGCCCTTGATAAAAAGACCCAGAGCTTCGCTGAAAAATAAAAAAGAGCGTGCTGCTCGTGACGAGAGAAATCCGATGATTTGAAATCCTGGTCATCGCTGACGAGAATAAACCAATTATTTTTATGTCCTGGTCAATGCTGAGATCCTAGGTCACTGGTTGACCTCCCAGATCAGGTTAATAACCCAAAAGCACGGAAAATTGGGTCCTGCTAGAATTTCTACAAGTGAAGTTTGCTGGGACTTGGCTTGCTTCTGACTCCGAATTTGCACTTGCTTTGATCAAAGATGATGTATCAAAGCATTTGGGGTAGGACGGGTCACGCCAGATCACCCATTAGGCGTTCTGCCGGCTATATAGAATGTTAACCAGCACTTACAGCCTTGCAACATATTGCATAGGCACTATAACTGATACCTAAGTATGCCTAGTTTTCAGATGCTAAAATGGGTGCTAAATTTCCAACCAACACTTCCTAAAAACCACAGTAAAAAGGTGTAAATTTAAGGAAGTTATCCGAGATCATTTCAAGTAAATGACCTTAACCTGAGTTTCACGTGACCTTGGCACCCACAACAATTAATGAGACAAACATTAGATAGTATATTTCACCTGTTGTCACGCTGCTAATCACGAAACGACTATGGAAACACACAGAAGATGTGCGCTGACTTTCAATTGCTATTCTGGCCTGACATGATCTTGAGAAAAATAATCACAGGTTAGGGGAGAGCGGGGCAATGGCGGACGGTGGGTAATGCCGGCCACCCATCTCTAGTGAGTACTTTGTCCATCACAAATCAGCTGATGTTGTTTACATTTCAGTTGAGCGCCATTCTAGCACGTGGTGCAAGTTTGTCACGGTAGCTCCATTATTTTCATTTTTATAGCGTTAAATGTGTTTTTCGTATCTGATTTTTAATTTTTGTTGCATATATTTGCTGACTGTGAAATGTGTTAACGCATTTTCAGAAGTGCTGCTTTGCAATGACCTTCAATTAAGCCTTTCTTAGGCGACTGCTGGATGTGAGGCGTTTGCGACGCAATGCCTTTGACTGCTGCCTGCTTTCAAAATAAAGCTGACCTCGGGGTAATACCGGACACGTGTCCGGAATGACTCCACGCGGTTTTGTTTGCGACTTCTGTCGTTAAAGCTCAGCGTTTCGGGTTGCTGTGTTTACGGCTGTGTTATAATTGTGTTATATAACTGTGTTATAGTTTGCTTGCTGTTTACGGTTGTGTTAGTTTGCTGCTCTGTTGGTGCCGCGCTGTTGTGTTGCAGCGAGTGCAATGCTGTGTTGCAGTGCAGTGCACTGTTAACTGCTGATTACAGTTGTCGTTTCTTAATTCTCACTTAAATTTCCATCGAAAGAACGGTTTAACCCGCGCCCTGCTGGGGGGGGGGGTGTTTGAACACCCCCCCCCCTTGTGGTTTTTCGCGAATATCTCAAAAACGGCGGCGCGGAGCGCCGCCGTTTTTGGTACACCTTATCATACATCAATTCTACACATATTGTGAAAATTTCAGACCAAGGTCATTCAAGGTCAGGTCACCAGGTCACTTGAAGTGACCTCACCTCATAAAAACTTTCAATGTCTGTCATAGCTACACCGAGTGACCGATCGCTTTGAAACTTTCAGCGATTGCTAAGAGCAATAGCATGTACAAAATGTTTATCTTAGAATTTTGATATCGATGACCTAAGGTCAGGTCAATTTTGCGACCTCCCCATTATAAGTCAATGGGAGAAAATTGAAATGCGCGTCTTTTGGATGAAAGACATTATAAACACTCCCAACCACCGAATTACAAGTGGTTTAGACACACTGAACATGAAAATGGTGTCCGTGACCCTTGTTTATGCCCTGAGGTCATCTTAGGTCACGAATGGTATCTAACAGTTTTTCGCAAATAACTTTTGATAGAGGCATGCTAGAGCGATGAAAACGCCTTAGATGTGTTCAGCTCGACGATACGGATCGACTGATATGCAACATGACCCTTTCCGGTCAGGTCATGACCTTGACCTGAGGTCAAATTTTCAAGTTGACCTTTTAAGGTCAAGTTATAGTTCATTCGATGCGTCTTGACGAGAGGAACACGATGCCGGTAAAAGTAAGCTCGTACAAGGCTTGGGTCAAAAGTTATTGCAGAAAAACTGTTTTCGAAAAAATCGGCTATTTTTGCAGTTTTTGCCCCCTGCAGGCAAAACCGTTGACGTTAGGTCAAATCTGAGAGAATTACTCAGAAAGGGCGTTAATAGGGCTATCGAATGCGCTTTTCCGCGGCGCTGTAGCTCTATTGGTTCCCGAGTTATGCGTTGGCTTCTTGGAAATTTTCGACATTCGACCGACATAGAAATCGGCGAAATTTTGCCTTCAATGACCTCTGGTGACCTGACCTTTGACCTGACCAAAAAATTGACCGAGGTGATTTCGTCATTATTTTTGACGCTCTTTCGAACGCCGCCTTCCGCGTATCGCTACGTAGCCCAGGAGCCGAGTTACAAGGGGGGGGGGGGTGTTCAAACACCCCCCCCAGCAGGGCGTGGAAATCCAGGACCCCCAGCCGGGCGCGGGTTAAGGATGAATACCAGTGACGACATTTCGACTTTTTGTGCTATTGCACTTAGTGGCCGGCATTACCCCTCGCTTTTTTGCACCTCCATTTTTCACCACATTTTCGCGTAGGCTCTGAATCTGTCATCAGTGATCTGAGATACTAAAACTGGGTGTTATCTGAAAGCCTATTCCTCTGGCTATAACCACAGTCAAAATCACCATAAAATAGCTTCAAATAGCTAAGCTATTGAGCAAAATGCTTATGGTGTCGCCATTGCCCCACTCTCCCCTAAAGGTAATTTGGTTTAGGGATTTTTAGGGATTAAAATTCTCAGACAAGATGCAAAAATGATAAGGGCTATTTAATTTTCCGGGAAGTTGTAAAATTGATTAACTCCAGGGCACCAAAGAATCGTCGCAATCCTTCGCTTTGCCGCGATTTATTGGTGTAAAACAGCGGGCGCGGTCTACTTACCTACCTCTACTTCTATGTGTGGTGAGGGCTAATATTCATTTTATCTGTGTTGATGAATGTGCAATAATTTCTATATGAACTGAGACAAGTCCATATGAGTATGTTTTTCTCACGGACAATGACAATATAAAAAACAATGCGAATAAAACCAAACGTTTCGGACAACAACGTGCCTTCGTCAGTGGAGAAAAATGAGTGTATAGGTTTAACATCGATGAGAACTAAATGCGGCACCGTCTCGGTCTGGCCAACCGGGTTGCCGATAAAATACACAAATGTTTATAAGCTTCCATGATGTGCTTAAAAAAACTGCTGAAAATATATCTTTAAAAAAATAAAGATAACTACTTCATCGGTGTTATCGAAAGAAAACATGTATTCCTAATTACTTATTTCTTGCCACTGACGGAGGCACTTTTTTGTGCGAAACGTCTGGTTTTATTCGTATTGTTATTTGTTATTGTATTGTCATTCCCTGTGAGAAAAAAGGATAACTCTTCAGTTAGTAACCACAACAGCGAAACGGCTTATTGTAACACAATTCACTGTGTATACGAAACCTATAAGTCCCTAAAATAATTATATTATTAATTTATCTCCACAGAATATCGTAAATTAGTGCTGCTGAAGTTCGCTTTCGAAGCGTCTCCTCCAGGCATTCCACAGCTCTCGTGCCATTTTGGATCACGGAACATGGCTGGGCGCAGGACAGGTCAGGTCGTCTGCGAGCTTGGACGGACCACGTGACCACCTCCTCCACTCCCCCTCACTCCCGTCCCCTTCCCCAGCAGGGCGTCCGATCTAACCGCGCCCCAGGCAGTCGGCTCGGTCCGACCCTCCCCATGGTCGAGCCACGGCCCGGTGCCGCCTGAGTTTGTGCCGGGTGCAAAACTGGAGCAGTAACTAGCGCCGGAACTAGTAGTCAGCACGACCATCGTCAGATGGCAGGAGTAAATGGAATAAGCGGTTCCAGGTTTCAGAAGGAATGGGGCAGGAAAAAGCGCTGAAAACAATGTTTTGCTGATATAGCCATAAAAAGTTCACTGAATTAGGAGAGCAGCACATCAGTTTAAAGCCCTTCAGATGGTGGGTTTAATAAGCACACAATCATTTCCCAATTCGCCTCCAACGGTGTCACAGGCAAAGAATACGCTGAAATACTAGTGTGTACAGAAGCAACTGCGGGTCCCTGTACCATGTCACGAAGCTGCCAGTGATGATTGACACCTACTATGGAGAGCTTGGTCAAAAACATGGCATCTTAGGCTCAATCCGGCTAAATGCAAGACCATCACCTTTACTTTACGTATATCTCCCATCGCATCATCATACTTTTTAGATGGTCACGAACTCGAGCGGTGTACGGAGATCAGAGATCTGGGTGTGATCCTAGACTCCAGGCTAACATTTGGCGCGCATGTTGACGCCTGTGTGAGCAGGGCCAACCGCATGCTAGGTCTACTTATGCGCAGCATGCAGGTCTCACACCGTACCCGGCTGCCGTACTTCGATCACCGGGCAGTCATGGCGGCGTACAATGCCCATGTCAGATCGGTTGTGGAATACGCGAGTGTCGTCTGGAGTGGCGCAGCACCTACTCACCTTGCGAGATTGGAGAGACTGCAACACCGTTACCTGATGTGGTTAGGCGCCAAGACACATAGCCGGTGCTCGATGGACTATGAGTCTCTCCTCCAACATTTTCACTGTATGTCCATCAAAGCTAGACTTGTTCAGACCGACCTGAAGTTCATACGCTCTGTGTTTGCCGGCCGACTGGACTGTGGGCTACTTGTGACTATGTTTTCGCTGCGTGTTCCTGGCCGGCGCTCTAGGCAGACGGGCTTGTTCAACGTACCTTTTGGACGGGTTGATACGGTGAAGAACGGCCTCGGCGTACGAGTCCCGAAACTAGTGAATGAGTTCCTGAACAAATATCCAGACGAGGATTTCTTTCAGCCTAGTCTCCACTGCACCGCGCGCATCCGTGCCTACGCACGAGGCCTTGGTACTTGTATGACGTAGTCACGTAGGCTGCTATTGTTTGCATTACTTTTATCTTTTGCATTTTTTACAGATCATGTGTCATTTTATTGTTCCTTTTTTATTGTATCTCAGTGTTTTGGCCTTTTGCCACTTTTATACGAGCTATTGCTGTCTTAAAGTGTCCCGCGGTTTTTGTCTGTGGTGGGTATAGGCATATGCATGTGCGTAGGCAGGTGTGATGAAATAGTATGTGTCTTGTGTGTGTGCGTGTGTGCGTGTGCGTGTTTATATTTTACTTTGACCTCAGCCGTCATTGGGTTTTGCCTGTGGCTGACAATGCCTAATAAACAATAAACAGCTAGCAAGACATCTACTGGTTGACCTGACCTGACCTGACCCGACCTGGCCTAAAAACATCAAGACATCATCGGTGATCAAAGCTAATATGAAATTCGTGATCAGCGCCCCGAAAAAACTCGTAACAACCTAACTCTCCAAAGTTTTAACAGGTCCCGATTTTCCCGACTTTTGAGTCACTGACCTGACCTGGAAGGTCAACCCATAACCTATCCCCGCCCTGTGCGTTTGCGGCTAGCAAAACACCAATAAGGGCGAGAGTTAACACCGCAGGACCTGGTTTTCTACATACGCGCCGGCCGGGGGGAGGGTTGGTACGACCCTCTCGTCGTTTTTCACCCCTGATGGAGTTAGAGCGTCGCGGAAAAAACGAGCGTGTGTGCCGTTAGGAGACACAGCAACTAGTACCCGAGTTTAAGGTCTCAGGTCAACCGGTGACCGTCATGTCAAGTGACCCAAGACACGGGTTCGGTTTTTGATTAATAACTTCTTAAAAAACAGTCGCTGAGCGCGATTTTAGCATCAACGTGCTCGCCTTGCTTACGCACATCGAATGGTATACTTTTTGTTCGGGTGAGGTCAACTTGAGGTGTTGACCTCGGGTCAAGGTCAGGGCAAAGACCCCTAGGTGGCGAAATTGGTCAAAGGTCATGTTGCATATTATTCGATTCGGCAGGTCTTCCTGTGTCCATCGGTGGCTTAACCGTCTCGCTAGCTCAGTTTGATCGGGAGTTATTGACGAAAAGCTCGTATGACCCTAGTGACGTCATAAATGACGTCATGCAACGTCAACAATGCAAAATTGAAGCATCTAACCTTGCAAGGAGTGCATTAAATCACGATCCGTGTGCTTGAGATAGTTTGAGATCGTTCCCGGCGCCAGAATAGCAGTTTTCATTTTTCTCAATGGACTTTTAGTGGTGAGGTCACGTGACCGACCTGACCTCATGTGATCTTTAGGAAAAATCCTAGAGGTACAATGTGAGACTTCTAGAAGATGCAGGTACTGTAAGCTTCATCACCCTGTAAAAACTCCTCTGGGACTGAGGGCGTTGCGAAGTTGCGGCATCTGAGGACCGTCCACTTATGACGTCATAGGTCAGTAACCTGACCTGACCTGAAAATCTGGTTGATATCACGAGATCTGGCTTGAATCAAAGTCAGGTATGCGTAGTTTCAGCTCTCTGTTGCTGGCGTGTTCGGAGCTATCGCGAAGAAAAACTTGGGGGGGGGGGGGGCGAGGATAAAGCCAGGCTGGGTTGGGTAAGTTTGGGTCAAGTAGAAGCGTCCCACCCGCACAACCTGTTTATATTAGCAGGTGTACCTAAACCACCAGCGACAGCTTCGTAGCAAGTTGCATTGGCGTTACAACTATACCTACGTACTTCTCAAATGTCTCAACGAATGCTGGATTCAAAATAAGCTAAAAAATTCCCTTAAAATCGTAAAATTTGAAACAGTCACCCGAAGTCACCAAACGTCAATGACCTTGACCTGGCCGACAACTGACAATTCAACTTGAAACCCATCATGATGCATGGGACAACCATCAGTTCACATGTTGGCACGTTTATATGTAATCACAATAGAAGTCCGGAAACGCAATTTTATGTGCGCTAACATATGTATATGGCAAATAATTTCGGTCTGCCATGGTCTCAGAAATCAGATCAAAGATCAAATGCCATTGGTTTCAGGATCATGAACTGTATAGGGAATGTGTAACCAGTAACGTAGATAAGTTCGAGGAAACTCAAAGTTTCGTCACCATCGGCCGCTTTTAACGCGAGATAATCGCGAAATAAAACGAGGGGTTTTATCCGACCCGCACCCCTAAAAGTGTGAGGGATAACCCGCAAACGGATAGCGACGGACATCCATCACACCTACCCCAGTAACTATATTTTCTACATGTAAGCATATGCTGGCGATATAATGCAGCCAAAATTATCACAGTTACGTGCTTTGTCCCGGGCACCACATATACTCCTTGGCTGAATGTTCAAATTTTGTTCTCCTTTTCTTTTAAACTGAACTATGTAGATTGAACAAAATTTTCATTGGTCAAGATTGTTGACGGCCCTCCTGTGAAACAAGACTCGATGAATTCTTAAACTCCCTAGTTATTTTGTAACAACCCTAGGTTCGTTGCATACTAACTAGGGAGGTTGCAACGACCCTAGTTTCGTTACAACGTCCCGGAACGAGCAGTTATTTTGTAACGTCCCTAGGGTCGTTGCAAACAAACTGATCGTTCAGGGAGGTTACAACCACCCTAGGGTCGTTGCAAACTAACTGAAATCGCATACTCCCTGTAACATATATAAAGTGTAGTTTGATAAATTGAAATTGTACTGATCAGTTGGTAAAAACCAAGTTTCCTGGAGAGCAATGAGTACAGGTGTTAATACCAAGGCCGTATAAGAGAGGTAGAATCATCCCGCAATTTCCAATGGACCGGTCGCTAAGCATTAGCGTGACGTCACTGGTGGAGACCGCGCGGCGCCCGGCTCCAAGCCGTATGTCGGGTACATTTGGCACTTTATCGTTGTTATTATTGAACGTAACGACAACTAATGACTCTTAATAACTTTTTTACCCACCTAAAGCTGATTTCCTTGCCGATACATTGCCGACCCGAGCCCCAGGGTTGACAATCTGGGGATATGGGTCGGATGGGCGACCTCGCGACGGGAGAAGGAACGATTGCAGTTGTTGTGTCCCGCACCGCCGATTGCATTCTCTATCTGCACCCGGAGGGGGGGAGCAGGGGGCACGTGCCCCCATCGGATCAGGGGGCCTCTCGGGCCCGAGGAGCCCTGCAACGCCAATTGGCGGCTGAGGGTCCACGCTGGCATTTTCGACTCAGAAGGGCCCCACAGGGCTCGAAAGAACACCTTATGTGCTCCGAATAGCCACACTTCTCTCCATAAGAGTCACACACCGGCTTTTTATTGTCCCTTGTCGGCATTTGAGGGCCCCTTGCCGGCCTCTCAGGGCCCATTGGCGACCTCTGAGGGCCCTTACCGGCCTATCAGGGACCAGCAGCTCTAAGGGTTCCACACACGCCTGTGATGACCCCATAAACCAATGGTTGAAGGCCCCCACAACGGCGCCTGCGAGGGCCCTCACCGGCGGCTGTGAAAGCCCCAAAACGGTGCCCAGCTGAGGGCCCCACACTGCCACCTCTGAGTTCAACCGGCACCCCTGAATGAAGTCCTAAAGGCCCAAAGCAGTGCTTCTTAAGGCCATATATCGGCGGCTCTGAGGGCTCAACGCCGGAGCCTCTGACGGCCCCAGACGGGACCTTCGCATCGGACGGCCAGTGGCCACTCACCGGTGACTTTTGAGGGCCCCACACCGACGACTCTGAGGGCCCCCACCGGCGTCTGAGAGTACCTTGCTGGTCTCTGAGGACTCCACAGGGCTACTGAAGACACCGCAGACCTCTTGAGGGCCCCTTGTCGGTCTCTGAGAGCCCCTGTCGGCTTATAAAGGGTTCGAGCAAGCAGCTCTAAGGGTCCCACACCCGATTGTAATAACCCCACACTGCAGTGTCTCTGAGGGCCCACAAAGGCAACTGTGAGGACCCTCACCGGCGCCTCTGAGGGCCACACACTAGCACCTCAGAGGGCCTACATTGCACCTCGGGGGCCCCGCACCAATGCCTCTGAGGGCCTCACACCGGTACCTCAACCTGTGAGTGCCCACACCAGTGCCTCCAAAGGCTTCATAACCGGCGGCCCTGAGGGCACTACACCGGTGATTTTGGGGGCCTACCGAAGGCACAACACAATCCCTTAGTCTCGCTGAGTTGCTATCCCAATCCCATACCGGCTTCTATCCCAATTCCGGCTCAACTAATTAGCAGTCCCCCCCCCCCCTCATGGGTCAGCTTCGCCGCGCCGTTGTCGGTGCCGGGGATGGCATCGGGGCGGCAGTCGGCCACGCGCACTCAATGGTGTGAGCCGCTCCAAAACGGCTGCAGTAACTGGTCGATATAGGCAGTAAGCAGATGAGGAGATGCAGGTGGATTGATGACCGGCAAGCCTTTGTGCTTTACGAGGGCGAAGGGTCGAAGTCGGCTGCTAAGCCGTGAGCGGGTTTTATCAGATGCCGGTTCACTATGACCTTTATCCGGGTCCTGGTACCCTGACGCACTCTTGGATAGCCGAATTACAGCAAAACTCCATCCACGACTGTATCTATACGGCTTACGCTTTTCTGAAAACGTCTGCGTTTGGCCTTCCACGGGCCCGGCCGGCCGGCCGGCCCCGATTGGCAGTCCACCAGTGACGTCACTGGTAGTGTTAAGCTGATTGGCGAATAATACATGGGGAGAACCGGGACGACATCCCCCTGGTTAATACAGAGAAAAAGTTTTTTAGTTCGGCCCACTTAGAAAGCAGGCCTCGACAGTTCCATTGTAGCATGGTGTGCGTATTCATGGTTGTCGACGAGAGAAGTTTCCACGGCTGGGCGAGGCCCAGCTCGACGCGCGGTTTCTACCCATCGAGACGCGAATCGGTGGACGTGGTTGGCGATCCCCTGTGCGAGGAGAGGAGGCTTGGGGATGGGCACCGCTGCGCCCCTGTACTCTGGTCCAATCAGTAGTACGGCTTGTTCCTGGGGTCGGTTTCGTTTTCTGGGCGATCTCAGGAGAGACAGCTGGCTGAGAGTCAGGCGAGGGCACTGGCTCATCGATCTCGATAGCCTCGGTGGTTTGGGTCGTGCTTGTGGATGCGGCCGGTTTGGGAGCGAGAGGCTTGAGAAGCTCCAGGGGAGGGAGCGCAGCGATCGGCTCGGTCTGAGTGCTGCATGAGACAGTTTGAGTGCTGGCGGCTTTTGCATAGGATTTGCCCGGAGTCGGAGTGGCGTTCTCTGCTTCTACCCGGCGTCGTGCGTCGGGATAGGAACAGGCGGTTTTGGCTTTCACTTCACAGATGCGTTTTTCCTTCTGCCAGACAGGGCACTGTGAGGACGAGACAGAGTGATCTGTGCTGTCACAGCTCAGACATTTGACTGTAGTGGAGCATGCTGAGCCCTCGTGTGGAGCTTCTCCACACTTCTGGCATCTGGCGGACTGGCGGCAAGTAGAACTACCGTGACCGAAACGCTGACACTTAAAGCAGCGGAGGGGGTTGGGAATGAACACTCGTACGTCCTTCCTAACCCAGCCGATCATGATCTTCTCAGGCAGAGTCGTCGTGTCAAAGGTGAGAACTAGCAGACTAGTGTCTCGCCGTTGCCCATCGCGGAAGGTGGTCAGGCGGCGGATGTGTGTTACACCACCACCCCTCAGCTCAGACAGAATCTCATCCTCAGACATATGACGGAGTTCCGGAGCAAAAATCGTGCCCTTGGAAGAGTTTCGGCTTTGGTGGAGCGAGACTGTCACCTTCTTGCCGCAGAAAGTCGTGGTCTTCAGAAGCGGTTTGGTTTCTTTTCGGGAGTTTGTTTTTACGATCAGAGTGCCGTTTGCCGGAGCCTCGATAGCCAGATCCATGGAACCAGTGATAGCAGCGATCTGCTTCCTAGGCCAAAAAACGTTCATCTTCCGGAAAGAAACGTCGTCGTCACAGGGCTTGATGACCAGAAAAGAACCGTGGAGAGGCAAGTAAGGCTCGAGCGGAGCGCGATCAACCGAATCACAGGCAGGTGCGTTGTCTAAGTTCGTGCGCGGGTCAGAGCTCCGGGAGTGGTCGGTGGACGGGCGAGGGTCATGGCTCCGGGCGAGGTCGGTAGACGAGCGAGGGTCAGAGTGCCGGGCGGGGTCAGAGGTCGAGCGAAGGTCAGAGGCGTGGTCAGTGGACGAGCGAGGGTCGGTACCGGGTAGATCAGTCGAGGGGCGGGCAGAGGAGGGAGGGGTGACGATTGGGTGGGAGTCGGTATCCATGGAGGCGGGAGTTGGGTCAGGAGCAGGAGTAGAGATTGGAGGGGAGTCAGAGTCGGAGTCGGTGTAGGAGTCAGAAAGCGGGCGCTGACGGCGCCGCTTCCCCATGATGGGGCAAATGGGATGTGGGTGTGAGCAGTGAGGGTACAAGGGTTGGGACAGTAGGGAAAAACTGGATTGAAGTGGGTGGGTAGGTAGATATAGGAAGAGCTCTCAAACAAACCCGTGAAATGCTAACTGCCGGAGCAAGTCAACGATCACCTTAGCCTGTGTGTGAAAAACTTACGGCCACCGATTTTTCAAATATATCCTATATAGACTGAGGAGTTTCTTCCTCCAAGCAGACGTTAATTAGCTATGCTTCAGCTTGCCCTTAATGTAATCAGCGCATATTGCTCGTCTGACCGACAACTGCAGTGCTGCTGGAGGAGAAAGTACCCAATCCCTCGGCAGGACCAATCAGGACGCAGGCACGTCTTCTTTGTCACGTCGAAGATCTTGACGCCGTGTCTGATCGCATCAACTATGACTGTTTTTGATTTTTGGAACGCCTCTTCCAGTTCCGGAGACCACACAAACTTGTGGCGTGGGCTGAGGAATGGCTTGAACAATGCAAGGGCATCGCGCAGCTGCGCATAGTTGGCTACCTGGTTCACGAGACCAAACCAGCTTCTTACGTCAGTGGTTGACGTTGGCGTTGGGAAGTCCCGGATAGCATCGAGGTACTTTGGTAGCGGTTCGATGTCCGTTTCAGAGATGTGGAAGCCTGCAAAGTCAGCTGACCGCTTGGCGAACTGAAACTTCTCTGGGTTGAGGACTATGCCAGCTTTTCCCACACGAGTGAGGAAGTCGATCGTTCTCCACCAGTGCTCCTCCAGGTTGGAATCGTAGTGGATGGTGTCATCGACACATCGTTCCTTCCGTTGGAACGTTGACAACACTGCATCGAAACGGCGGTTGTATCCATCTCCAGACGAGAGGAAACCCTGAGGTGCACGGGTGTAGCGCCACCTGCCGAACGGCGTTATGAACGTGGTGAGGTGGCGATCGGTCTCTCGAAGTGGGACGCTATGATAGCCATTCCATGCGTCTGTCACTGTCTTCCACGTGTTACCGGGGACACGCCTGGCTAGGTGGAACGGAGACTCTGCAGAGAACGTTTCTCGACGACAGAACTTGTTCAGAGGTGACAAGTCCACCGTTCGTCGCGGAGATCCGTCATGCTTCCGAGTAATGACCATCCGATGACACCATGACACTGGTTCGCCGTAGGGGACACGTTCGATGACACCCAGTGCTTCATCCCTGAGTAGATCTTCATGGACCTGTTTCTGCCAGTGCAGAGGTATGTTAGCCGCGGTATGACACGTCCGTGGAGTGGCGTTTGGGTCCATGTGGATTTCTAGCGGTGGGCCCTCCATGCATGGCATGGGCTGATGGGGACAGGTGTTGAAAGTGGACGCGCTATACCGATCCAGTAACCAGGCCGCCATCCGCTCGTTGTTGTCTGGTGTGCAATCGAACGGTAGGGAGGTTGGTCGGGGCGGTACTGACGTACGTAGTGGGCACGAGCAGGGCGCTTCTCCGACCGTCTCTGTCACGTTGCATCCACCATTGACCGAGCGTAATGTGCTGGGGGATGGAGTTGAGATGCCGTCCTCTCTGTCCGGCGCGGCTAGGCCCTGCTTTTCAGTGCCCAGTGTCCCTCTTTCTGCACTGGCTTTTGACTTAGCACCCCCGGCAGGAAAGTCCGCCGACAGCATGCCAAGCTCTAGCATGGTCTCATATGAGAGATACATTGAATGTACAGCGTTGCTGACGTAAATCATCGAGCGGCAGGTGGTGACTTCTCCCCCAGAGGTGTGGCTAGTTATCCTTGCGAAGAACGCACCCTCTATCGGGATAGGCGATCTGTTGGCCGCGGACATGCCGAGCTTGACACGGAACAGACTGTCCCGAGAGAACCCGTGGGCCAAGTACTCTTTAAGAGACCACAAGTCAGACTGCGCACCTGTGTCTGCTACTGCAGATACCTGAGCCCGGACCGATGGATCCGGGGGAGCCCGAGGTCGGTGCTTGGCGGACATGTCAGCAGAGATCGTTATGTTGACCCGGGGGTGGTCACGGAAACGTGCTTTCTTCCATTCTCCTTTGTTAAAGATATGGTGGTCCAGGACGACGCTATTGACAGTGTTCTTCCGGTGTGAAGGTTTCTTCCGTCCTGTTTTTTGTGCTTCCCGGCCCACTGAGCAGGCTTCTTCAGTGGTCATCTGAGAGACCGTGTCGGTCTCTACCGTCTGTGCGGCAAGCTCAGTCTGAGGCTGGGCCGTCGGTGAGCGTTTATCTCGACGTTTTGCACGGAAACAATCCAGACAACGAGGGTGAGGTTTTGCGTTCCACCCACGAGGGCCTTCAGTGAACACGCAATAGCGTTTGTTGCAGTCTGGACAGTTGACCTGTCTCGTCCGATCTGCAGCAGATGGGACAGGTGTCGACACCTGAGGCCCTGGGGCACTGCGCTGCCGTCGGAGGGTCGATACCGCTGACATCGACGGGGGAAGAGCGTTGCGGGCCATTTCTTTGGTTTCCACCAGCGCGATGACGTCATTTACGGCCATTGAGTGATTTGTGCGATCGCCTATCACCTCGCGCCGAATGTCGCAGTCCGATATTCCGTTCAGAAGGACGTCCCGGATCACGTGATCGGTATAGTCCACCTGACGCTCGCATTTGCAGTCAGCCTTGAAGTTACACGTTTCAGCCTTACCGCGTACCTTCGCAGCGAACGATCTGAAAGGTTCGTCGCGCTCCTGTCGCAGTTGCAGCAGTTCTGAGCGCAAGACTCCAAGAGCGACAGGGATCACTGCTAGACACCGCATGCACTCGAGCACATCGGACAGCGACCCATTCACGACTGAAGCATTTGCTTTCAGCATGCTGTCGCCAAGCTCGGTACTGGCACATTGGAAGAGTTGCGATGGCGCTGATGCGTCATCTATCCCAGACCCTGTCCGGAAGACATCCCACCGCCGAACAAACACGTTCCATTCTTCGGTGGTGACGCCAACATCCACTCTCGGGCGCTCGAGCTTTGGTCCTTGTCTGACGGGCGCGCGAGCAGTCTCCGATCTGGATTGGTGAGCTAGGCCATGATTGGTGAGGATGGCGATGGCTAGGGCTTCCGATACATCGTCACTACGAAATTCGCATGACGGCACTGAGCAGGTCACGATCACCATTTTGTCTCATAAGAATCAATAGCCGGCTTTTACTAAAAGTTTACATTTTTAAGATGATTTGGTCATGAAGAAACTCCTCGTTCGTGAAACATGTATTAGAACGATGACCAAATCATCTTAAATGCCCGTTAGTAACAATAGGATGGCACCTAAACTAATTAGCACTGTTCAGTAATTAGCACGTGCCCCATTTACCTAAGTACCGCTCAGGTAGCATCTCTGCACTAAACAATTTATCATGTATCGACTCCCTCGGCTGTATTGTGCATTTTGACCTTTCTTAAAACACTTTGGCAAATTTTTACAAAAACCCAGCATAAAAGTCGGTGCTCGAAAAACGCCCTCTATTATCCCCATCTGAAGTTAAGGTTCAGAGGTCGCTCACTGGTGGATGACACGGTGTATTTGTGCAAGGGTACACGTCTACCATCCCCGACAACACATGATTTCGATACACTGATGCCACTGGCGGATCCAGGCTTGCGTTTTGGGGGGGGGGCCAACTCATGCAGGAGCCAAACCTAGGGTACCCCCAAATCCTGTTTTCTCATCGGATTTAGGCCACTTATTTTTCGTCACAGCCCTGACACTATGAATATTTTTTTTTAAACTAAAAGTAAAAATATATAAATGGTAGCCCATCCGACCCATGCCTTTATATTACTTTGTAAACACTTACCATTGCTTTTGTCGACCAGTTAACCCGCTTCGAGTCAGTGCTTGGGTCCCTTTGCGGGCCGGGAGGTGGTAAAACACCTCTTGTCTAACTCGGCTCCTGGGCCAGGCACTGATTGAACTATGTTTCATTATCGCTTGGGGGAGGGGGCAAACGGGCCACTTTAGGCCTCTGGGAAGGGGGCATGGCCGTAAATGCCCCCTCCCTGGATCCGCCAGTATAAGAGACCATTGGAGCTGCAGTTGGGTACCTCAGACGTCAGGGTACGCCCTCAGATGTATAGGACTCGCATGGAGACCTCTTATGCTATAGTGGACTGAAAGGACCCAAAGGAGCCTGTCTAGGGCTCCCGGAGATAGACGTGGGCCCTCAGGAGCCCGCCAGAGCCCCCAATGAGGGATAAGTGAGGGATACCTAGTGCCTGCCATTGCATATTGCATAAGCCATAACGCCATTATTAATCAATATGATATGTATCAGTGGCAGATCCAAGGGGGGCCACATGGGTCATGACCCCCCCTTGGTGCCCGGGGGCACCACAGGCCTGTCAGGGGCACCACCGGTCTAGCAGGGGCACCACCAGCCCGCCAGGGGCACCACAGGCCTAGCAAGGGCACCACGGGCCTGTGAGGGGCACCCCAGGTCTGTCAGGGACACCAGAGACCTGCCAGGGGCGCCGCCAGCCTCGCAGGGGCACCATGGGCCTGTCAGGGGCACCAGAGGCCTAGCAGGGGTACCAGTACCACAGGCCTTACAGGGGCACCACCGGCCTTGCAGGGGCACCTTGGGCCTGTCAGGGGCACCACAGTCCTGTCAGGGCCCAGGGGCACCAGCGGCCTAGCAGGGGCACCACAGGCCTGCCAGGGGCACCACCGGTCTAGCAGGGGCACCACCGGCCTCGCAGGGGCACCACCGGCCTCGCAGACAACACGGCATCACGCAGGGGCACCTTGGGCCTGTCGGGGGCATCACGGGTCTGTTAGGGGCACTTTAGGCTTGTTAGGGGCACCACAGTCCTGTCAGGTCCCAGGGGCATCAGCAGCCTAGCAGGGGCACCCTAAGCCCACCAGAGGCACCACAGGCCTGCCAGGGTCCAGGGGCACCACAGACCTAGCAAGGGCACCACGGGCCTGTCAGGGGCACCTCAGGCTCCCGTGCCCCCCCCCCCCGGATCCGCCAGTGATGCCTCACCACGCGAAACACCGCCAACTCCCAGCTACCGCGCCATAAACACGTGCCAACAACAGTCTTTTTTGAAGGTCGACTCCACTCGCGCAACTTTTGACTGACCCTCACTGCTACCATATTGCTTCCATATTATGCTGTGGAAAGCTTTACTTCACCAAGTGTGCTAAAAACCTCCATCAAGATATATTTTCTTAGCAATTTTTCTGACGTTTTGGGGGGGGGGCAAACAGGCCACTTTAGGCCTTTGGGGGGGCCATGGCCCCCGTGGCCCCCCCCCCCTGGATCCGCCAGTGACTGATGCATTACATTCGTCCAGCGTGCTTGGCACGAGAAAACTGTGTCATTTTTCTGTTTTATGTGTTATCAAACGTGTCGAAGGTCCCGCCCAGCGTGAGAATACTCAGCATTATTGTGTTTTGGGTGTGATTAACACATGCCTGATGTGTTACCAGTACAGAACATGCCCTCACTGTGTCGATTTGTTTTCAGTGTATGACACTTTGAAAAAAAAAATTATTTGTATGCGCTTTCACGGTGTATCGCTGGCTTTCAATGCATTTCGTACTCCCGAATAAAGTTAGGAGAGGGAGCTACACTCCTCAGGTTCAAAATGATTCTCTGGAGACCCCATAGCCTCCCCTCCGCGCCGGTGCCCGATCCTCCCCTGCTACATATTCAATAATCATATATCAATGCCAATTGTAAATGTATAATATCACTGCATAGTGCGTATATGGTCCTCAAAGCGAAGCAACACAGTAGCAATGCGAGGATTAAACCGGGTGAAGGTTATAACCGGTTTATTTGATATTTAGCAGTTTCACAATACCCGTATGCTGCCAATCAATTTGTGGTCTAGAGACGCCGTTAAATATACTCTCTAACGATCAGATAGCGATAAGAGAAAGTCGTTCTGGTGTTGCATTCTCACATGCCGTGCAACAGTCTGCGGCCTGGCCTAGCCGTCTGCTGGCGGGTGGAGGTCCCCGCTGCAGATGTAGCGCACAGTACCGGCCGCTGGTCGACCGGGGAGGGATTACTGGGCGGCCGCCGCCGGCCGGGGGGCGGCGCGTCGCACCCGCCATACCCGATGGCTGGTCCCACCGGGTCCCACCAGCACCGGCGAACGACCAGAGTCACAGACCCGTCCGGGCCGCCGCCAACTGCATCGGAGCCGGAACTGAGCGACTGCCGCTGCAGTGGTGTATGTGGACCCAGTGACCTGACACGTCGCCGGGGAATATTGAAGAAAAAAAATATATATTTCCCGATATCCGAGGTTCAGAATTTCGTGCCAGAGTCGTCCTAAAGGTGCAGGGCAAACAAAATGTGCAATACGTACTCAATACTCATGAACAGTGACTGATTGTAACTGATTGTGACGTTTGTTGACTGCTTATGATGAAATAATATCGAGAAGGTCTAGAAGTGCTTGTTTATAGGCTATATGAATAACTAAGAGATTGAATAGTCAGGATAACTATGTATGATACCTATACCTACATACACGGGTAAATACAGCACATATGTAATTAAGCACGTCAAAATCGCAATATCACATGGTATTACTGACCAAAGTTTCATAAGCAAGATACAATTGACATCTTGTGTACTTGTAATAACTTTGATTATTGCCAGGCTGCAGTGCTAATTAATTACTCAATAATTAATCGCTCATTAAATATCAATTATCGCTCTAACCTGATGGATTACGGATTGCATGTATTGCGCCAGCAGAAAAATACAACTTATCACTCTAGACATACCTATTGTGAAATAAAACAAGTTTTAAACAACTTTTTGGACTGCGATTAAGCGCAGTAAATTGAAAAGCGATTCATTGCTTCTGCACCGCGGTAAGCTGACGGCATGATAAATGTGGAAGATTGTCGTTAGTTTCTGAAACAGCTGTCTATCGAACTAATTTATCGCCGCTTAGCCTGGCCAACACTGCAACACGCGTTTCAGCCGTTTCAATACACCATGCATAACACGAATCTATATACCGACGAGGGAATGCGAGTTTACCGGACTGGCACGTCTTTATTTTGCCAAGTAATTTATCCCTCTGTTCCATTCTTTACTCACTGTCGATGGAGTCTCACTTCACTTCACTATATCAGTTCCCGCATTGATATCAATGTTATCTCTATTTTCATAGAAAGGTAGTGTTCATTTATTACAAAATATTGTTTCATGCATTTAGTGTGCCACTAGAAACAACATTGTGCTTATTTATTCTATGTAGTCTTGTCAGATTGAGCAATGGAGCTGATATGTAACATATAGTAACATATACACTTACACCGGTCCTGAAGTGGACCAATCTTGATTATTTGAATTTTGCTATCGATTAATGCGCTTGATTTCAAGAAGCATTTGTTTGAGCAAGGCCTGCTAAAGGCACGAAGCGTCTCTGTATCGCGACTTTTGTGTTCAAATTTCACAAAATGCATCAAAGACACCCTCGCTCGTGGAGTAATCGTTAATTGTTTTTGGCTTCCTGATCTGTCGAAGGCTACTGCGGCGGCTAGTCAGTACCTACACTGGCTCACTTTTTGGCTTAGCAAGAGTATTTCAGCAGTCAACCACTTGGCTTGACACACCCGCGATAGCAGCGCTAACGATACAACTTGACCATCGTCACCTCGTCGGGTGAGCCGCCGACTGGCAACTATAAAAAGTTCGTTTTTTCAAAAGGACGCTGGCTCCAAGTTCCTCATCGAACCTCTCACGTGAGTTTTGGCAGCTTCAGCGTCTGGCCAAGAATTTCTTACCGAAAAAATATTCGATTTCAAATTGTGCACGGTAAGTACCCGGAAATTGTGTCTTGAAAAATTAGCATACTATGATGACGTCACTGGCGGCAGCAGGCACCCAATGCCCGTACGATGGGACAAAGTTTCGACGGTTTTGGGGGAAACTTCGTTTTTCACTGTTGCCGAGGTTATAATCGAGTAAGCAGTTTCGTCCATGATAGTTATACGTTACATTGCAATACAAGTTTGACAGCATGACGTCACCACTGTTCCCATATCTGGTTCCAAAATGCACGTATGAAAATTATTGGGAATATTTCACATGTTAAAATAAGGCGACGTTCGAGTTTCTCAGGTTCAGTTTTTGCTCGTTTTGGTCGCTAAAACGCGTGCTTTTTCGAAAAACGTACTTGGAGCCAGAGTCCTTTTGAAAAAAAAACGAACTATAATTTCGTGTGCCGCATCCCAGCGCTGGCGACCGCGCGGGCGCCGACCCGCCAGCATTGGGCGCCATTCATGGATTCACCTGGCGGTATGATTCTGCACGGTTCGCGGGGCACAAGCGACGGCTGACGTCTGCAGAGGCCCCAACTTCAGTTTATTCTGCATATATGTGCCGAGAGGCGCCCGCCTCGCCGTACAGTGGCGACACGGCGCGGTGACCTAGAGGCAGGCGCGGATACAAGGGGGGGGGGGGCCATGGGGCCATGGCCCCCCCTTGGCCGATTTTTTTCAAAAATAAAATAAAAAGTTAAAAAGTTAAAAAGCTGAAAAGGGGGCCTCCTGAAAATAAAGTGGCCGAAATCCGATGAGTTTTTTTAACCTACCCACTTAGTTATTTCTTAAAAGACTAGCTGAGAAGACTTCTTTGTTAGAAGATTAGTAAAGCTTTTCATAACTTGGAGGTCTCTTATACTCACAGAGATGACCACTTTTACAGGGCCTCCTAACCTGCACAGAGGGCCTCCAAGCCTGCACAGATGTTGAGATGTTGCCTGAACAGCTAGATAAGCTCAATAGACGCAGTTTTTTTTGGGGGGGCCCAACAAGTGGGAAGATGGGGCCTCCAACAGGTGGGATTATGGGGGGGGGCCTCCTGGTTTCTAATGGCCCCTCCCTTGGAGATTTTCTGGATCCGCCCCTGCCTAGAGGGATTGTATAGCTTCTGCAATTGGCAAGTATGTATTGACAAACATGCAACATGCATCACATACCCGTGGCTGAACACTGCACAACAGATCACCCGGACCGGCAAGATTATTATATAAGAGAAAGCTGGTCTGGAACTGGTTGGGTGCGAAGCAGCGAATGTCAAAATTGCACTTGCATACTAATATGTACACTACATTGTACAAAGATGTCAAAAAAATCTCGCACGGCACGACGGAAACATATCGCTATTTGTCGTATGTACTTACAAACAACCACTTAATCTTGCCTGTCGTTTGCTGGCTTCATGATAGTGTCGGAAGGGCCGGAAATGGTGTTTATATACCCAGTTTTGCTATATAGCAAGTAGCAACAGTAGATACATTATATATACCGGGTGATTCATAGCCGTGTGACCTATTTAGTTGATCTCTCTTGAGAAGAGGATTGCATATTTGCGCGTGAAATTTCACGTGTTGGTTGAAAATTTTATGAAGTTTTGTTCTGTTTTGGTCTGGTCTGTATGTATCGCTCATGATGTACACAGTGCAGCAAAAAGTAAAAATGCGTAATTTGTATAATTTAACCCAGTCCGTCAAGCAAACAAAAAGATGTTTCTGCACGTCTGAGGGATTGCACCCGAGGGAAACTCCAAAAAAGATAATTCAAAGAATCGTTAATTAAATCAAAGACAGAAGGCACGGTTCAATGATAAACACGACAGAAAAACTGGTAAGCGAACAGGGCCTCGTCTAACATGTTAACTGGGGGGGGGGGGGGGGCAATTGCCTCCCCAGTCGAGCGGATTGCCCCCTCCCCCCAGTGGCCAACATTTGCCCCCCCCAGTCAAAACGTGAACTTCTCACAAAGTTACCTTCTCTGCAATACGTTTTTGTTAGAAGTCTTACATGGATTTACCGAGAAACATAAAATAATTTGTTGAAAAACTGTTCATGGCTACGAGAAAAGCCAGAGTTTAGTGATTTTCAGAGTTGAGAGCGCCAAGTAGCAAATTGTCAATTAGCAGCTGGCCAGTGACCCAACTCGTGTTTGCCTCCCCCCCCCACACTCAATCAAACGTCCAACACGGATAAGTAGGTAAGGTAGACCGGGGCAAGTCGCCCCGCCGAGGTAAAAGCCTCACCGATGTTTCTCGGAACTGGCAAGGTTCTAGGGAAACATCCTCTCTTCAATAAAACGTGCACTATATGATCATTATCTGAGCAGACTGGAAAGAAATTGTGAACTCTTTTGGAATATATAGCCAAAAATGTGTTTTAAGAGTGATTTTTATGTTTTGTTGATTATGCATCATGTTGTTTTTCATGTCTTTTGTGGTCCACATCAGGTTAACGACTTTTATGTATTTTGAACAATTATTGTCTAACGCTTATAATGCCGGGTTGGTTCGTGTTAACCCGCGCCCCACTGGGGTCTGTGTATAACACGCCGTACTGGGGGGGGGGGCTATGAATAGCCCCCCCCCCATAGCTATAGCCATAGCCATAGCCCCCCCCCTCCTAACTCCGAAACTACTGGGCCGATCGTCAAAATTCAAACGGCGTCTGATAGCCCCGAAAAAAACTGTCGAGCGACACCTAATTTCATTGACCTCGAGGTCACCGATGACGTCACAGGTCAGGTCAAAGTAAAAATTATTAGCATTTTGGCTTGTTCACATTTTGGGCTCTGGCCGCCGTCTTACAAGTCAGATCAGGCTCATTTTTGGTTTCCACACTTGTGAACAGATGCTCTAGCTAGATACCTTGAGGGTACCAAACTTGTACTTTGATTTTCAGGTCAGGGTCAGGTCATCACAGGTCACGGAAATATTATATCATGCGTCGGTCACGTGACACATGTTTTATGGTCCATTTAGGCCATAGATTTCGAATTTGATGTCGTCTGTGTCATTCGAGGTCATTTTGAGTCGAATTTAGCTTAGGTCAGGTCACTTTCAGGTCAAAAAAGGTCAAATTTTGAAGTTAAAATTTTTCAACACAAAAGATGTCTATTGGATGCAGCTTGAGCTCAGGAACACGATGGTGCCATTTATATTGGTGTACGATGTCAAATACGTACTGAAAATTTGATTTGAAAAATTAATAATTGTGAATTTTTTGCAATAATGCGTATAGCTTGGCCATTTTTGAAGATATTTAGCTAAAACTTGCTAGAGTTAGTCATAATCTTGCGTTCTGTCACATATATTCCGGTTTTTTCGAAAAGTCAAAAACTTTTTGAAAAAAATATAAAAATATAAATTTTGAATATTATTATATACTAGAGGGACAGCATTACGCGCAGCGTAAAGAGGGACAGCATTACGCGCAGCGTAATAAATTAATTTTCTTTAAAATCGGCCCAGTAGCGGCCGAGTTATGGCCAGAATAAATTTGGCGTCTCCTCCTGGCCGGCGGTGCCCTGTTCCGGTATTCATTGCCAAAGGTCAGTGACCTGCCGGCTCTGATTTTGCTCAGTTTAGCAAGCGAAGAAACTGAGCCTACGGCGCGTGCCGTCTGATCGGCGCCGGCCGCGGCCCAAAATCCCGCAAAGATGCGCCCGCCACGTGCAAACCGGCGAGCGCACCCCCTCGAAAAGTTGATACGACAAACAGATGCACGCGTCCGACTTAAGTCCAAAATTTCACCCCCGCAGCCCGCACCGTTCCGGGGCAATAGCCCGCCAAGCGTGACTGACGCGTTACATACATACATACGTACAGACATTTTGATTTTTATATATGTAAATATTTTTCGAAACTTTCAAAATTTTGACAATCCGAGATAGCAGTTTGATAGCGCCGTCAATTCGGAGTCCTTTCATGCAAAGAAATTGGATCCAGCTTAAAAACTGAGCTCTTGGGAGCGATTGCCGTGGTTCAATGTTTTGCGTCGAAATCGGACGAACATGACGTAACTCTGACGTCATTTCCGGCCGACTTATGGTAGCTAGGAAGTTCAAATTTTGACACAAGGTGTCAAATTGATGCAGCCGAAGGTACTGAAAGTTTGGCGTCGATCCGTCAAGCGGTTTGGAAGTTATTGCAGAAAAACGGGAGGGGGGGGGCTATAAATAGCCCCCCCAGTGGGGCGCGGGTTAAATTATGTCTTGCTTGAGCGCAAGGCGTTGTTCTCTGACCGAACTACGTAATGGGGTAAAACGCCCCAGAAGGTCGCGGGGCAAAAAGCCCCATGGGGCGTTTTACCTCACGTGTTGTTCGGACTACCCACTTTCTAATGTTCGGTAGCTGGCGAACTGCATTGATATGCTTTACATATATATTTATATTCTTTGCATTTATATGCATTTTTTTCTCAGCAACTGGATGGCAAAGAAAGTATTTTGTTAACATTTGCATTGCAATAATTTATTATTTGGCCATATGAGGCAGGTGAAAAACCTGCTCATACAATAGCGTCATAAATGAACACCTGATAGGATAGAAGGTGCTAACTTCAGTGCCGTGCCTCCAGAGGTCTAACGAATAGAGATGGCAAAATGTGGACCCGAGGACCCGGTCCAAAGAACCAGTCTGGACCCATATGGGTCCAGACCGGTTCCTGGAAATTTTCTGACGGGTCCAACCGGGTCCTACCATAAACTATACATCTTGCACACTACACATTATTGCAAAATATGAAGTGAATTAAGTGAATGTTTCTTCGCACAGAGTAGCTCATGAGTATTAACAATTGGAAATAGGCTGTTTTACATGATGCAACTAATGATACCTACAAGTAGTTTGTATTGATTGAGTTTTGGGGAACGGGTCCAACTGGTTCCGATTCCAACTAAGACCGGGTCCGACTGGTTCCAGAAACGTCCAGCCGGGTCTGGTTCGAGTCTGGTTCCCAAAATTTTCATCTTTTGCCACCTCTACTAACGAACCTCTCGTCAACTAATGTTCAACCTTTAATTTAGAGTATGGGCCTTTTTGCCCCTGGCCGTGGGGCGTTTTGCCCTGGGGTTGGGGCAAAATGCCCCATTTGCAGTTGTTTCAGAAATCACTTCCTAGCTGGGAGTCCAATCATAAGTAAATGAATTTGAGGGGTGGAATTTAAAGTAAAATGTCCAAAGAACGCATTGAGTACAAATTTGACCTTTCAGATGATGTGGGACAAGAGATATGTAGCAAAATAGATTATCGGGCGTCTTGCCCCAGGCTACCCTGTTTATCATTGTCTGGTGGGGCAATGTGAGGGGGTAACACACTAATCCTAACCCGCGCACCGACATAGCGACAAGCGGTAAATGGCATGGGGTACGCACGGACAAGGTCAACAATTTTTTACAAAGGTCATTTTCAGGTCAGGTCAAAGATGACGTCACAGGGGTCAAACAAGTCAAAATGGCGGCGCTAGATATGGAGGGAGTTTTTCTCGAATAGCTTTCGAATTAGTCAAGCTAGGAACAAACTAAGGGCACCGTCGTGATCCTCTCGTCAATCCGCATCAAACCATATATATGTTGACCTCGAAAGGTCAAGGTCAAAGGTTGACCTCAGGTCACGTGACCTCGAGGTCATCATGTATATTGTATAGCATTCGATGCGCCTTGACGAGTTGAATACAATGAGACCACCCGCGCGGCTGTATCTTGTTCCCGTAAGGAGTTTTTGGCAAAAAAAAACTTTGGTGACCTTTGATGACGTCACATAACCTTACTTACAGCTGCCCAACAGCAAAACAGGCCTCAAGGTAGTGAAGGTTGATCGTATATGAAGTCAGGTATGGCATATGGGGCCATTCTGATGCGTTTTAGGGGAAAAAAACAGGGAGTTTATTTCCCCCCCCCCCCATTGACTTAGGTATAATGGGGAGGTCGAGATATTGAGCTGACCTTAGGTCATCGATATCAAAATTCCGAGATATACAAATTGTAGCTACCAATGACCTTATAATATCCTCTGACTTTTACTCCGTCATCTACTGTAGCTCTGACACGGTGACAAAGTTGCAAAAAAGTGACTTGAGGTTGGGTCATTCAAAGTGACCCGGTGACCTGACCTTTAAAGTTAGAAGGTTCAAACTTGCACACCATGTGGAATATTGATGACAAAACAGTCGTACCAAACTTAACCTTGAACGATGAATAGCGGTTTTCCCGCTATTCGCGAAAAACCTCAGGGGGAGGGGCGGATATCCGCCACCGGTCGGTGCGCGGGTTAACCCTTGCCCGCATTGGTGTTTTTCCAGCCGCGAACGTATAGGGGGGGGGGGGGTCCGTTGAACCTTGCCCCTTGCCGTTTTGCCTCTGATCGAGCTAAAGCTTCGCAGAAAAAAAACGACCGTGTTGCCCGTCACGAGAGGAAGCCGATGATAGGTACTTAATTTTAAGACCCCCCTCTACTATGCGCTAGACGCTGGCAAAGCACCAATAGGTACGGGCAAGGGTTAATGGATAGCTCTATAAAAACATCATGCTCCTTTGATGTCATAAGTTGTATTTAGTTGATGCTCAGATGATCAGAACTGTAGCCTAGCTAGTTCACTGCGACCCTTTCCGAGTGGCGCGTGGTCCTCTGACACTAGTGCGAGATTTTCTGTAGAGGCCGGCGAAGAGCCCTCCAGAACAGGCGTCATATTTTTGAACAACGGTTTTGGCCTGTCGGGACGACGGCGAATGTCCTCTCGAAAGAGTGTGTAGGCTGCCCAGTGCAGGCGTTAGGATCCTTTGTTATATAATAAGGGAGGGCCGTTACGTGCCCGCTGAGATTAGTGTCTTTGGTGTGTAACACGGCCAGCACTTTTTGACTCATGACAAGCTTTTTCATTAACGTAGGTGGCTCATTTATATACGGGACCCCTTTTGCACCATTACGGGAATCTAGATGCTGCAGGGGTGGTGCTTTATATACTTAACTCCACTGCGCTTCCTTCGTGACCGAACTGCTATAACCCGCGCCCTGGTGTGGGTCTGAGCCACCTTCGCCCTGGTGGGGGGGGGGGGGGGCCAAAATGACCCCCCCCCCGTCTAACTCGAAAACGAAGAGGGCTAGGAAGACGCGGAAAAAAGCAAACGAAAGCCCATAACAAGTACGTTCGAAAGTATTTCGGTCATTTTTTCGCTAAGGTCAATATTGAGGTCGCTAGAGGTCATCATAGGTCAAATTTCAGTGTTTTCGGTGTTGCCGGACATATTCCGCTGTAGCTCGGAAACTAGAAGAGCTAGAGAGCCGCGGAAAAAAGCAATCGATAGCTCTTTTCAAGCTCTTTCGCCGAAGTTCGTCAGATTTGACCTCAGCTCAACGGTTTGGCCTACAGAGGTCATGCAAGGTCAACTTGGCAAATTTCGTTGAAAATGTTTTTAACTATAGCATGCATTCACGAGAAAATAGAGAAACGATTCATGCACCATCGTGCTTGGCTCGTCGAGACGCGTCGAATGATATATAGTTTGACCTCGAAAGGTCATTTTGAAAATTTGACCTCAGGTCAAGGTCATGACCTTACCGAAATAGGTCATGCTGCATATCATTCGATCCGCATTGACGAGACAAACACGATAAACGTCGAACGGAGTCTCTATCTCTATTCAATAACAAGTAAGTGCAGAAAAACCGCTGGTGACCTCTGGTGACCAGGGAGATGACCTAGCGTGACCTCAGCGAGGTCACAAGCAAATGGTTTCACATGGGCTGTGATTTGCTGACCCAAGACACTTCAATAACGAAATATAGGAACAATCACGCCCGATTTAGCTGAAAAACAACTACTTTTCGATTCTCCCATTGACTTATAATGGGGAGCAGCGATGACCTGACCTGACCTTAGGTCACATTTATAAAAAATCCGAGATAGCCATTTTGTAGAGCTGGGTGACATCTTCAAGTACTGTAAATTTTACATCGATCGGATAAAAGCTGTGCCTTTGAGAGAGCTTTGAACTTTTTTAGAGGTGGTGTCAGTTTTGGTGACCTTGTGACCTGACCTGACCTGACCCGAACCCCCAAAAAAAGGACATGATGTAAAAATGTTGAATAAACAGCTATACAAAGTTTCAGGGCGCTAACTCAAGTGGTTTCTGAGTTATCGCTGAAAAACCACAGGGGGGGGGGCCAAAATGGCCCCCCCCCCACCAGGGCGAAGGATAAATTTCTTACGAGCTGAACAGCCTAATTGATTGTGATGTTCGCAGCATCTCATAAGGTGCGGTCACATTTGTATCAATATTCAATATCCCATCTATTTGTGCATGTGTGGGTGCTACTAAATGTCCAAGTTGTAAAGAAGGATGATGCTTCATGAATGAAACGGCAGGTTGATTGGGTAGTAATAGACCAATATAAGCCGTTTTCACGACGGGCTATCTGGCGAATGCTCTTATTCTCCCCAAATCTGCACCTAATCTCTTTGATAACGAATACCTTCATATAATTAGTTTATTTCACGGTTTTAATCGATGCCAATGTCTGATGATATCACAAGGCAATTAATAATAATAAGGCAATATGAGCAATTAGTGCAACCCTAGCTGATAGGCGATAGCTACTACGAAATTCATTGAACCTGATTTGAACCAAATCCTCATCAATTTTGCACTTAATCTGCATCAAATATGTACCAGATAGCCGTCGTGAAAACGGCTAGTAGGTACTACGTACATGTTGGCGTTTTAGCCTCCAGAGGCCTCCTGCACCAAACTACCTAATAAATCTAAACATCGATTTCAGAATAAGCTAAGCTAGCGACCGTAAAATTGTTTGCAATAGCCCAATACGTATTCCTGCAGGTGCATGGTGGATTTTAAACGCAAGTTGTCACGTTTGAGTCTTGGATTGTGTGTACGATGCAAAATAATTCAAGCATGTGCCGGTCCCATAGCTCAGTCGGTAGAGCGTTGGACTCTGCGTGGTGAGAGCACGCGTTCCCGGTCAAAGCGCGACGGGCGCTTGACATTTATGGGCCTCCTGACAGGTATGGTTGCGGTTGGTGGCAGGCCGTAGCCAGGCGAAGTCAGTGAGGGGACCGGCCGTGCGCGACTATGTGCGCACGGTAAACTTTGGACTCCCAAATTCTGCCATAGAACCAGAATTGCGCGATCGGAGGGTAGGGCTCGTACTTATTGGGGGTCGGTATAGACCAAGCGCTTCCTTTTCGCAAATAACTCGCGTAAAAAGTAGCCGATCGTGGCGAAATTTTTAGTAGTCTCGAGATAATTGCATACACATTCCATGAAAACTGTATGACCCTGACCCCATGACTGTTCACCTGTGGCCTGCTTCTCGAGACCATGGCCGGAATTGCGATGTGGCGCACCTATAACATATTTACATATGTCAGCGCACATTGCGTCTATGCGTTTCCAGACTTTTTGAGTCTAAAAAACGTGCAAACATGTAACGTTATGGTAGCCCTCCAGGTTTTTTTGAGATGATGTCGAATTTAGAACCCAATGAGCATTTAAGAAGTAGTTTTGGTGCCAATGCGACATGTTACGAAACATTCAGTGGTGGTTGACACCTACTTTGGCTGGCCGGCGGGACACGTACTTGTTGACCTGACCTGAGCTGACACGTCCTACCCAAGTACTAAAAGGGGATTCAGATTCAGCGCAAAATGTTTCGCAAGATAACATTAAGATTGAAAGCGTGTATTTTCGGAGTTTTTTCCCCGTTTGGTGTGGCAACATGAGGGGGCGATAACCTAATATTTATAAAAGCATGGTTCAGGTGGTCTACCATTTCTCTATTTATTTCTTTTGAATTTTCAAAACATGATCGTTTTGTGTTGCGACGAAAAATAAGTGGCCTACATCCGATGAGAAAACAGGATTTGACAGTTCGCTCCTTGAGCCTCTGCCCCCCCCCCCTCGACCAGAGAAAATTCCTTAGAGGAGGTCCCGGGCCGGATCAGGCGTTTCGGTTCGCATTTAAATGCCGTCAGGCCGTGTGCCTCCTCAAGCCTTGCCCGTTTTGGAGATGATTAGGTATTATCTGGCCTGATTGGGCCACAGGTGATCGTAGTTGGAACCGGCCCATCATATTATGTGTTAGTTCCGTGACCTGACATAATCTGGCTTGATTTCTGACCAGAAGTTAAGCCTCAAGATAACTCAGAGTCGGAACGTCACTGTCCATGACTGAAACCCTTGCATGCTTCGAATTTGAAGTGACATTTTAACATCTGAAATTGAACAGGTTTTTTCATTAGACGGAACAGTCGCAGGAGCATCTGGCTTGGAACCAGAGCCGCCTGTTATGCAACGTCTCGTTTCAAACGATGATAGGATGATTTACTCTCGCGGCCTTTTAAACTGATAAGGTGATTATATCCAACGCATGCTTTCTCTTACGCATGGTGTCTACCAGTTTTACAATGCTATAATAAGCCATTAACATTCACTTCTACTGAAATGTAATGTGCACCAGCATGCGTCGAATCGCAATTCTTGCCTGACATGGGTCTCTATAAGAGCTTGCAAGTATTGGTCCTCACCCTCACCCCCGTATTGGTGTTTTGCCAGCCGCGAACGTTAAAGGCCGTCCCACACTGGATCTCGCATGCGGGTTGCGGGTTTGCGGGTTTTGAGTTTGCGGGCATAATACTAATTCATAGAGTGATTAGACCGTATCGTTATGGTGACTTCATGAAGGCAGTGAAGCCGGTACACCTTCAGAAAATTACATAAAGTCACAATACACTGAAAGCATTTTTACGCTCACATCGCCGTATTAACACCACCTAAAGGTGTAAATAGCAGACTGAGCACTATACGCAGGTCTATAACACGGCAATTACGCTTAGAAACTGATCAAAGCAAAATTACACCTCGTTGGTGTGCAAATCACACCCATACAACACCTTATGGAAGTGCAATTCTGAACTTTAACACCTAGCTTTTGTTCATTTACGAATAACACCTTCCTGTAGTGAAGATGATCGCGCTTCATGTGTGCTGTGTTATTGACAAAGGATCCTTGATCTGCGATTGCCGCATTTTTGTCTTGGCTCAACACTGCTCTGAAGTGTAATGTACCGGACGGCAAAGGCGCATGCGCGTGACGCCGCTCGCACCCACGCGGCTTTCAGTGCGCCATTGTGCTTCAACGAACGTGGTTGTTAGTGTGCTGAGCTGGTGTGACTATTGAGCATTGAGGAAGACCCACCTGCTCCGGAACGGGTAAGTAGATGACAGCATTTTCGAGATTATACTTTTTCTCGAAAAATTAGGACGTGCGTGATTTCCAAAGCTAATTTGTAATGCAGGGATGGGAAAAATGAGGCGCGCCGTGGTGCTGGCTCTGCTCTGCTTCTCTTTATGATATCTATGGCACTAGGATTATTGGTTTTTGCTTCATCCTTATTTAATACTAGAACTTCGTGAAATTTTTACGTTTGGAGACCTGCAGTTACCTCAGCAATGACCTGATCAAAAAAATGATCTGAATGATTCTGAACGATCTATAACGAGCTATCTGTTGCTTTTGTCTGCGTCTTAGCTATATAGGTACTTTCTTAGATAACCTGGTGTGCCCCCCTCCCCCCATGGCGAAGTTGGCTGAGAGGCCCACCCGGGCGCGGGTTAAAATTTCTGGCAGCGGCAAGTATGAGTCATTTCGCTTCCCATGTGTGTTTCAGAGAAGGAACTCGAACACCTTCTACTCGAGATGCGTGAGGAGCAGGTCGTTTTTGGCGCGCTGCGACAACGAACGGACCGTCCACCATCGCAGATGGCGCACTTTGCGTCGAAAGGGGGAAGATCGCCGAATTTCAAACAAAATGGCGAACATGCAGGACGAGCTGTACATCACGAACATCGCTATCTTCTTCGAGCGCGCTCGAAGGCGCTGGACTCGAACGCCTAGCCCCGGTTCATACCTGCAGGGGACTCGCCGTTTCATGTACTTGTTGCACGGATCAACGTTCAATAAACGTTAAAATATTTTGACATTATACTGGTGTTTATTCTTCGTAAAGAGCGTGAGCGCGACCGGCGCAGGGGAAAGGGGGAGGAAAGGGGAAGGGGATCTGGAATCAACAACACCCGAAATCGGATCGATATATACACTCGGAAGGCGTGCTCTGCTCTAGGTGTAACACTACAGTAAAAGGTCAATCACGAGTGTACCCGCCTTCTTCATCCGCCTGGAGAGTGTAAACGTGCAAAGTCAACGCCCCGGGCGAGTGTCTTGTTACACTTTATTTGAGTGTCAATATTACACCTCAGACGAGGGTAAAAAACGCAGAATTTCAGCTACACCCTCCTCGGGTGTTTACACCCAGGAAAGGTGTAAAAAAGTTTTCAGTGTACCAGCGCAACGAACCGAAACTGGACTCCAACGAAGAACCCCAACCTCGCAGAACTCGCATACCTCGCAGCGAGGAAAATCGAAAGTTGATTCAAAATCAACTTTTGGAATGCAATGCAAGGGGCTCGCAAGCTAAAAACAAGCAGACTCGATTGTTAGATGGTAGTGTGGGTCACTCAGCTTAGATTATATTATTTGATTTTGAAGAAACCCGAAAACCCAGAAACTCGCAACCCGCATGCGAGGTCCAGTGTGCGAGGTCCCGCATTATACGAGGTCAACCCGCCTTAACCAGCGCACCGACTTAAAACCGACGGGGGGGGGGGGCGGTTGACCCTGAGAGCTCGAAAACGAAGCAAGATAGCTACAAGCGGTAAACAGCACGGGGTACGCACGGACAAGGTCTGCAATTTATACTCAGGTAATTTTCAGGTCAGGTCAAAGGTGACGTCACAGGGGTCAAAACAGTCAAAATGAAGGCGCTAGAAATGAATAGTTTTTTTTTTCTCGAATAACTTTTAACCCTTGCCGGCACAGGCCATTTGGCGTCCTTCGACGGCACAAGTGGGGGTTGGTACGACCCCCTCGCGTTTGGCCCCTGATCGAGCTAGAGCTTCGCGGAAAAAACGAGCGTGTTGCCCGTCACGAGAGGAAGCCGATGATACCCAATTTTAAGGTTCAATGTCATCGGGTGACCTTCCAGGTCAGGTCAATGACCCGAAAACCGGGAACATCGGGACCAGTTAGAAAGTCGTTAAGTGTGACTGCTATGTGGTTTTCCGGGGTGCCGATCACGAATATCGTGTTAGTTTTGATCAGAGATGATGTCTTTAAGCATTTAGACAAGGTCGGGCCAGGTCAGGTCAGGTCAACCGGTAGGGGTTGTGACGGGTATTCGTAATACGTGTCAACCGCCTCTGACAGCTTCGTAACATGTTACGAAGGCACCAAAACTACGTCGCAAATGTTCAAATGGTTGCTAAATTCGAATTCAGCTCCAAAAACTAGCCTAGAAACATGTAAAACTTGAAAAAGTGAACCGAGGTCACCCGAGGTCACCAAAGGTCAATGACCTGACCTGACCTTCAGGTGACCTTGAAACCCACCTTAAGGTATGGGAGCAACATCAAATCACATGTTTGAACGTTTGAAACCACGAAAAGCTTGCAAACGCGCGGCTAATGCGTGCCGACATACGCCGAATCCCGATTCCGGCCAAACATGGTCTCGGAAAAGAGGTCACAGGTCAAAGGTCATTTGGGTCAGGGTCATGAAATTTTCAGGGTAGGTGTAAAATTGATCGATGCAAGGGTACTGAAAGTTTCGCCGCAATCGGCCGCTTTTTACGCGAGTTATTCGCGAAAAACCTTACGGGGGCTGCATCAACCCCCCTGTGCCGGCGAGGGTTATCCCGCGCCCTGATGGGGGCCCCTGGCTCCCTGTGGTTTTTCTTAAATAGCGAGAAAACGGCGGCGCGCAGCGCCGCCAAATTTTGGGTACATACCTTACCGGGCATCAATTTGACACCTTCACACAAAATTTCAAGTCACAGGTCACCTCAGGTCAGGAGTTATTGAGGTCAAACTGAGGTCATGTTCGAGTAAAAATGAGCAAAAAAGATGACATCTTGAAACGCTCACCAATTCTACAGTTAACAAGCAATTTTAAAGTTCTTTGTGTGGTTGTGTAGAAAAAGACGGCGCTACAAAACTGCTATCTCGGATTTTCGAAATTTTGGGATTTTGACCCCCAACAATAAAAAATTGATTTTTTTTAGAAAAACTCAAAACATTTCCATTTTTTCGAATTTCGAAAAAACCGGAATATATGTGATAGTCCCTGCGCTCTTTGATATACATACCAAATGTTAGATCGATACCTCTTTTTTTGCCAAGTTATAAATGGAAAAAAACTGGCCAAGTTATAGCGAAAAAACTGTTAAAATTGATGACGTCAACTTTTTGAACTCATTTTTTTTTTTAGCAATTCTAGACCTCGTAGCGCAAAACGGAGACCACCATTGAACTCCTCGTGACGAACTGCATCGAATCGATACCCATTTTATGCAAAAATAGCAACTTTGAAATTTGACCTAATTTGACCTGACCTTGACCCGACCTTGACCTGACCTTGACCAAAACGTGACCTAAGCTGGCCCTAAAGTCTGCCTGACCCACATAATCGCATTTGTCATGTAAAATGGACCATAAAACATGTATCACACGACACTTTCATATTGTGACCCCCCCCAGTGACCTGACCTCTGTGACCTAACCTGGTATCAGTGACCTCAAATAGCAAAATATGTGTTTGAAGAACATTTCCCCATCGATGATTTTCAATGAAATGCATTTTACTCGATTTTACAACGCATTTCTTGAAATGCCTGTAAACGGTGAAAATTCGACCTTTGACCTGACCTGTGACGTCATCGGTTTGACCGAGGTCAATGAAATTGAGTCACAAGGTAGTTCCCCGTTGGGGCTATCCAACGCCGTTTACCGCTTGTCGCTATGTTGGTTCTCGAGATCTTAGGGGGGCCAAAATGGCCCCTCCCCCCCATCAGACCGTGTTGCTCGGCAGACCCCATCAGGGCGCGGGTTAAAGTAACCATATTTTTTGGAATCAACTAATGGCACCATCGTGATCCTCTCGACTCGTTAATCCACATCGAATCATTTATGTGATGACCTCGAAAGGTCAAGGTCAAAGGTTGACCTCAGGTCACGTGACCTCAAGGTCATCATGTATATCATTCGATGCGCCTTGACAAGCTGAACACAATGAAACCATCTGCGCGGCTGTATCTCGTTCCTGAGTGTAAGAAGTTATTATCAAAAAAACATTTGGTGACTCTTGATGACGTCACATGGCCTGACAGTTGCCCAAGAACAAAAAAAAAATATCAAGGTATTCAAGGTTGATCGTACCTATATGAAATCATTCCTGGTATATTGGCCCATTCCGACGCGTTTTAGTGAAAAAAAAAACGATCGTTGATTTTCTCCTCATTGACTTATAATGGGGAGGTCAAGAAATTGATCTGACCTTAGGTCATCGATATCAAGATTCCGAGATATACAAATTGTAGCTACTAATGACCTTATAACATCCTGGGACTTTCAAATTCCAAGGCCTCCGACATCTACTGTAGCTCTGACACGGTGACAAAGTTGCAAAAATAAGTGATTTGAGATTCGGTCGTTCGAATTGACCTGGTGACCTGACCTTAAAAGGTAGGAGGTTCAACTTGCACACCATGTGTAAAATCGATGAGAGAAAAGTCATTCGAAATTTCGCGGGGGGGGGGGCGATTGTTCCCCCCCCCCCCCCCACCGTCGGTGCGCGGGTTAGGGGGAGGGTCCGTTGGACCCCCTTGCCGTTTCGCCCCCGATCGAGCTAGAGTTTCGCGGAAAAAACGAGCGCGTTGCCCGTGACGAAAGGAAGCCGATGGTATTCAATTTTAATGTCTTAGATCATTGGTTGACCTTCAAGGTCAGGTCAATGACCCAAAAGTCGGGAAAATCGGGACCAGTGAGAACGTCGTAGTGGCTACTATGGGTGTTTTCGGGGTGCTGAACACGAATATCTTGCTAGTGTTGATCACAGATGATGTCTTCATGTATTTAGACCAGGTCGGGTCAGGTCAGGTCAAGTCAACCAGTAGGGGTCCTGCCGGGCATTGGTAGTTGGTGTCAACCGCCTCTGACAGCTTCTTAACATGTTACGAAGGCATCAAAACCACTTCGTTCATGCTCAAATAGTTGCTAAATTGAGCTACAAAAACTAGCCTAGAAACATGTACAGGGTGTCCCATAAGTTCGTTCTCACATTATATTTGCATGTAAAACAGAGTATGTTGTGTGGAGCATATTGCTACCAGCCATGGCAACCACATAAGCTCAGTTAGGAACAAAGTTCGGCGTGCTTTTAAGCAAGAGAGGCTCTAAACGTAAAATGTAGGTGAGAACGAACTTATGGGACACCCTGTAAAACTCGAAAAAGTGAACCAAGGTCATCAAAGGTGAGAAGACATCATCTGGGATCAAAAGTTGCATTATATCCGTGGTCAGCAGCCCGAAGAACCCCATAGCAGCGCCAGCCACACTTTACGACGCTTTAACAGGTCCCGACTTTCGAGTCATTGACCTGACCTGGAAGGTCAACCAATGACCAAGCGCCTTAACCCGCGCCCCACTGGGTTCTGTGTATAACGCGCCCTACTGGGGGGGGGCTATTCATAGCCCCCCCCTGCTAACTCTGAAACTATTGGGCCGATCGTCAAAATTCAAAAGGCATTGATAGCCCCCGGAAAAACTGTCGAACGAAACCTAATTTCATCAGTTTGGCTTGTTCACATTTTGGGCTCTGGTTGCCGTCTTGCAAGTCAGATCAGGCTGATTTTTGTTTTACACACTCATGAACAGATGCTTTAGATCAGTGGTCGGCAGGTCCTCCGGGGTCGTGCCCCCTTTTTTTTGGCGCCAGGCAGCGCCATTACCCCCACCTGCCAGACCCCATTGGTCATACAACCAAGGTTACTAAAATTCCATACTTTTCCGCGACTCTTTGGTTACCATATCTGCGAGAAACCACAGGCTCCCCCCCCTGCGGTTTCTCGCAAATATCTCAAAAAAGTTGAGTGCCACCATTTTGTCACATTTTGTCATGCATTTTGTCTGCACATGTGAAAATTTCAGACCAAAGTCGCTCAAAGTCAGGTCACCAGATCACGTCAAGTGACCTCACCTCAGTTAAGACTGTAACGCCTGTTTTAGCTACACAGAGTAACAGATCTCTTTCAAACTTTCAGGAATTGACAAAGGCAACAAAACATGTACAAAATTTGTATCTCGGATATTTGATGTTGGTGACCAAAGGTCAGCTCACTTTCACGCCCTCTCTCGTTATCAATGGGAGAGGTCGCAAAGTCAATGGTAGAAATTGAAAGACGCCTCTTTTGGATGAGTGTCATTCCTAGCACTGTGAAGCACTGAATCACAAGTAAACATGACCACTGAGCCGGAAAACTGCACCCGTAACCCCGCTGTATGTCCCTGAGGTCATTTCAGGTCGTGAACGGTATCTAATAGTTTTTCGCTAATAACTTTTGATAAAGGCACGCCAGAGCGATGAAAATACCTTAGATGTGTTTAGCTCGACGACACGGATCACCTGATGTGCAACAAGACCTTCGATGCTTCTCGACGGGGGGAGCACGGTGCTGATAAGTGAGCTCTTGCAAGTTCTGAGTGAAACGCTACTGAAGAAAAACTATCAGCAAACAACGTACATTTTATCAGCAAACAACGTACATTTTAGCCATTTTTGTCTCCGCAGGCTAAATTGTTATTCTTAGGTTAAATCTGAGGGCGTCATCAGAAAAAAAACGTTAAGAGAGCTATCGAATGCGTTTTTCCGCAGCTCTGTAGCTCTATCCTTTCCTGAGCTATAGGCCAGTTTGTCGAAAATTGTCAAAGGTTGACCTGGAAATTGGCGAAATTTTACGTTCGATGACCTCTGGTGAGCTGACCTTTGACTTGACCTAAAAAGTGGCCATAGTTTTCCTTCATCATGTCTTACTCTCTTTCGAACGCCGACTACGGCGTTTCGCTAGTGACCCAGGAGAAAAGTTAGAAGGGGGAGGGGGTTCAACTTCCACCTCCAGCAGGGCGTGGATACCCAGGAATCAGGGCGCGGGTTAACCCCCATACGAATAGGGGTAGCGTGTATTTTTCGGGAATGGATCACGTTAAAAGGGTCGGATCATAAAAACTGTACCCTCGAGCCGATCATTTTTATCTGTCCTGAAAATGGCATGACCTTAACCCGAATAAGCATTGATTTGTGAGATCTTTCTTGAGATCATGGCAGTCCACAAAATCTCACTTCAAGAAGTTACAGCAAGAGCCGATTTACTCGGGACTTGTCATTGACCTCTGGAAGGTCACCAAATGACCAAGGACCTTTAAATTGGGTAGCAGCGGCTGCCTATCTTCACGGGCAGCACGCTCAATTTTTCTGCAAAGCTCCAGCTCAGAGGCCGAGATGCTCGGGTCAGGGTGCAATGGACAACTCCTCTCCCTTGCGTTAGTGACTGTGAAAACGCCAATAGGCGAGCGCCGGCTAATACATGACAGTTACTTTTGCGCGACTGTACGGAATGGTGAGCAGCTATGTACATGAAAATTGGCATGCGCCAGCTGATCAGTTCATGCTTTGTGCGTTTGCCCTAGACCAGTGGTCGGCAGGTCCTCCGGGGTCGTGCCCCCTTTTTTTGGCGCCAGGCAGCGCCATTACCCCCACCTGCCAGACCCCATTGGTCATACAACCAAGGTTACTAAAATTCCATACTTTTCCGCGACTCTTTGGTTACCATATCTGCGAGAAACCACAGGCTCCCCCCCCCCCCCTGCGGTTTCTCGCAAATATCTCAAAAAAGTTGAGTGCCACCATTTTGTCACATTTTGTCATGCATTTTGTCTGCACATGTGAAAATTTCAGACCAAAGTCGCTCAAAGTCAGGTCACCAGATCACGTCAAGTGACCTCACCTCAGTTAAGACTGTAACGCCTGTTTTAGCTACACAGAGTAACAGATCTCTTTCAAACTTTCAGGAATTGACAAAGGCAACAAAACATGTACAAAATTTGTATCTCGGATATTTGATGTTGGTGACCAAAGGTCAGCTCACTTTCACGCCCTCTCTCGTTATCAATGGGAGAGGTCGCAAAGTCAATGGTAGAAATTGAAAGACGCCTCTTTTGGATGAGTGTCATTCCTAGCACTGTGAAGCACTGAATCACAAGTAAACATGACCACTGAGCCGGAAAACTGCACCCGTAACCCCGCTGTATGTCCCTGAGGTCATTTCAGGTCGTGAACGGTATCTAATAGTTTTTCGCTAATAACTTTTGATAAAGGCACGCCAGAGCGATGAAAATACCTTAGATGTGTTTAGCTCGACGACACGGATCACCTGATGTGCAACAAGACCTTCGATGCTTCTCGACGGGGGGAGCACGGTGCTGATAAGTGAGCTCTTGCAAGTTCTGAGTGAAACGCTACTGAAGAAAAACTATCAGCAAACAACGTACATTTTATCAGCAAACAACGTACATTTTAGCCATTTTTGTCTCCGCAGGCTAAATTGTTATTCTTAGGTTAAATCTGAGGGCGTCATCAGAAAAAAAAAACGTTAAGAGAGCTATCGAATGCGTTTTTCCGCAGCTCTGTAGCTCTATCCTTTCCTGAGCTATAGGCCAGTTTGTCGAAAATTGTCAAAGGTTGACCTGGAAATTGGCGAAATTTTACGTTCGATGACCTCTGGTGAGCTGACCTTTGACTTGACCTAAAAAGTGGCCATAGTTTTCCTTCATCATGTCTTACTCTCTTTCGAACGCCGACTACGGCGTTTCGCTAGTGACCCAGGAGAAAAGTTAGAAGGGGGAGGGGGTTCAACTTCCACCTCCAGCAGGGCGTGGATACCCAGGAATCAGGGCGCGGGTTAACCCCCATACGAATAGGGGTAGCGTGTATTTTTCGGGAATGGATCACGTTAAAAGGGTCGGATCATAAAAACTGTACCCTCGAGCCGATCATTTTTATCTGTCCTGAAAATGGCATGACCTTAACCCGAATAAGCATTGATTTGTGAGATCTTTCTTGAGATCATGGCAGTCCACAAAATCTCACTTCAAGAAGTTACAGCAAGAGCCGATTTACTCGGGACTTGTCATTGACCTCTGGAAGGTCACCAAATGACCAAGGACCTTTAAATTGGGTAGCAGCGGCTGCCTATCTTCACGGGCAGCACGCTCAATTTTTCTGCAAAGCTCCAGCTCAGAGGCCGAGATGCTCGGGTCAGGGTGCAATGGACAACTCCTCTCCCTTGCGTTAGTGACTGTGAAAACGCCAATAGGCGAGCGCCGGCTAATACATGACAGTTACTTTTGCGCGACTGTACGGAATGGTGAGCAGCTATGTACATGAAAATTGGCATGCGCCAGCTGATCAGTTCATGCTTTGTGCGTTTGCCCTAGACTAATTTTTGAATCCTGGGGCACAACAGTTGCGATGTCTGTCCCCTCAAGGGAGCCATTAATTCTAAAAAAGATGAGGCTTTCTCAGAGGCCCTCATTACCCCCCGCCGAAGGGCGCCATTACCCCCAAAGGGGGCATGCCCCACCATTTGCCGACCCCTGCCCTAGACTAATTTTTGAATCCTGGGGCACAACAGTTGCGATGTCTGTCCCCTCAAGGGAGCCATTAATTCTAAAAAAGATGAGGCTTTCTCAGAGGCCCTCATTACCCCCCGCCGAAGGGCGCCATTACCCCCAAAGGGGGCATGCCCCACCATTTGCCGACCCCTGCTTTAGATACCCTGAGGGTACCAAACTTGTACTGGTCAGGTCATCACAGGTCACGGGAAGCTTATATCATAAGTCGTTCACGTGACACATGTTCTATGGTCCATTTAGGCCATAGATTTCGAACTCGATGTCGTTTATATCATTCAAGATCATTTTGAGTTGAATTTAGCTTAGGTCAGGCGACTTCCAGGTCCAAAAAGGTCAAATTTTAATGTGGAAATTTTTCAACAAAAAGCATGTCTATCGGATGCAGTTTAAGATCAGGAACACGTTGATGCTTATTATATTGGTGTACGATGTCAAATTCGTACTGAAAAATTGATTTGAAAAGTTTAAAATTGTGACATTTTGCTATAATCATAGGCGTAGGAACAGGGGGGGGGGGCCGGGGGGCCATGCCCCCCCACTTTCGGAGGTGGGGGCCAGCAATGTTAACTGCCCCCCCCCCCCCCCCACTTTTTGCTGACTTAACCCACGCCGGCCGAGGGGGGGCGGGTGCCGCCCCCCCCCATAGGGTTTTTTCGCGATAGCTCCGAACACGCTGGCGATAGAGAGCTGAAACTTGGCATACCTGACCGTTGATCCAAGCCGCATCTTTTGACACCAACCGCATTTTTGGGTCAGGTCAGGTCACTGACCTATGACGTCATAAGTGAACCTCTGCACGGTCTTCAGATGTCGCAACTTCGCAACGCGTCACAGGGAAATGAAACTTGCAGGATCTAGTATCCATTATGAGTCCCACAACTTGTATATCTCGGATTTTTCCTAAAGGTCATATGAGGTCAGGTCATTTTCGTGACCTCACCATTATAAGTCAATGGGGAAAAATGAAAACTGCTATTCTGGCGCCGGGAACGATCTCCAACTATCTCAAGCACACAGAATCGTGATTTTATGCACTCCTTGCAAGGTTAGATGCGTCACTTTTGCAATGTTGACCTTGCGTGACGTCATTTATGACGTCATCAAGGTCATATTAGTTTTTCGTCAATAACTTGATCAAATTGAGCTAGCGAGTCGGAAAAGCCACCAATGGACTCAGGAAGACCTGCCGAATCGAATGATATGCGACATGACCTCTTTCGACCAACTTCGTGACCTGGGGGTGCTGACCTGACCTTGACCTGAGGTCAACACCCCAAGTTGACCTGACCCGGACAAAAAGTATACCATTCGACGCGCCTGAGCGAGACGAACACGATGCTGCCAAAATCGGCGCTCTGCGGCCGTTTTTTGCGAAGTTATTCACCAAAAACTGAACCGTACCTTGGGGCACTTGACCTGACCTCAGAGGTCACCGGTTGACCTAGGACCTTAAAATCGGGTACCAATCTCTGCGTCTCGTAACGGCGCACACGCTCGTTTTTTCCGCGACGCGCTAGCTCCACCAGGGGCGAAACGGCGAGGGGGGGTCCTACCCGCCCCCCCCCCCTCGGCCGGCGCGTATGTAGAAAACCAATAGGTCCGGCGAGGGTTAAGTGTCTGTCTGTACCTACCTACCACCCGGTAACTTGACAACTATTCAGCTTGCCCTTGAAGATTCCCTTTTGTTTCTACAGCGTTATTGACCGCAATTTCCTTCCTCCATTGCCATATCAGAGACAAGACTGTGGGTCCTTGTGACAAAATTTTGTTGAATACGAGGCGCGGGACAGCGAACACTGAAAAGGTATAAGACAATACCAGCACGGTGCAGGAGAATGCGTATACAAACGACCAACGCTTGACCGGATCTGCTTGGGGTCGGCATAGTTCGTCAAAGGCGTACTAGCTAGGGGCCAGGGTGACCGTGCCCCCGCCTCGGCTCAAACAGGCTGGGGGCCAGCAATGTCTGTATCTGCCCCTCCCCTTCCACTTTCAGTGCAGTGGCGGTCGCAGAGGGGGGATCAGGGCCATGCCCTTCCCCCCTCCAAAGGCTAATCAAGGGGCCATCATATCATTTGGCCCCCCAAACAACCAATGGGCCCCCATGGGCGTATGGGGCTCTGGCCCTTATTCGATTGTCATGAGGCTCAAGAATCCCACGCTAGCTATTAACAGCTCCCAAACCAGTCTTTGAGGGTCCTACACTGATCTCGGAGGGCCCTTCAGTGGCGGTCAAGCGCCCACATTGACCGCTGAGAACCCACATTGACCTCATTTGAGGGCCCCTAAACCGGCCTCAAGGGCCCAGCCGGCGTCTGAGAGCCTCACACCGGCCTCTGGTGGCCTCATTTCTGTCTCTGGGGTCCCAAGACTAACCTTTAGGTGCCTCTGAGGGTCCCGCACTGAATTCTGAATACCCGATGCCGGCCTCTAAGGGTCCGCATCGGCCTCTGAGGGTCCATCTTGGCCTTAGGGGTCCAACGCCGGCCCATGCCGGTCTTTTAGGGCCCCACACTGACCTCTAAGGGCCCATGCTGGCCTGTAAGGACCCACATTAGCCTATGAGGGCCTTGCACGGGATTCTGAAGACCTGATGCCGGTCTCTGAGGCCCATCTTGGTTTTTGAGGGTCTTCTGCTGGTCTCGGGGGTCCAACACCGGCCCATGCCGGTATTTTAGGGTCCCACATTGACCTCTGGGCTCTGAGGGACCCGCACTGGATTCTGAAGATCCTATGCCGGTCTCTAAGGGTCCGCATCGGCCTCTGAGGGCCTACCTTGGCCTATGAGGGCCCTCCGCTGGTCTCCAGGTTCCTGGTCCCGCCCATGGCGGTCTGTTACGGCCCCACACTGACCTCTAAGGGCCCATGCTGGCCTGTAAGCAGGGCTGCGGAGTCGGAGTCGGAGTCGGAGTCGGAGTCGGTCGGAGTCGACAGTTGTGACCGGAGTCGGAGTTGGAGTCGGAGTCGATTTTAGAAACCCGAGCCGGAGTCGGAGTCGGAATCTACGAAAATCTGTCGACTCCGCAGCCCTGCTAGGTCTGCGGAGTCGGAGTCGGGAGTTGGAGTCGGTCGGAGTCGACAATTCTGCCCGGAGTCGGAGTCGGAGTCGGAGCTGGTTTTTGAAAGCCGGAGTCGGAGTCGGAGTCGGAATCGCCGAAAATCCATCGACTCCGCAGCCCTGCCTGTAAGGACCCGCATTGGCCTCTGAGGGCCTTGCACTGGATTCTGAAGACCCGATGCTGGCCTCTGAAACCCATCTTGGTTTTTGAGGGCCTTCTGCTGGCCTCTGGGGTCCAACACCGGCCCGGCCCATGCCGACATTTTAGGGTCCCACACTGACCTCTGAGGGCACATGCTGGCCTGTAAGGACCCATATTAGCCTCTGATGGCCCAAGTCGGCATCTAAAGGTCTCATCCTGCCCTTTGCAGGCCCTGTACTGGTCTCTGAGGGCCTTAACCCTCGCCGGCCGATGGGGGGGGGGGTGCCGCCCCTCCATACTTTTTTTCGCGATAGCTCCGAACACGCCGGCGATAGAGAGCTGAAGCTTTGCATAGCTGACCTTTGAATCAAGCCAAATCTTTTGGCACCAACCGCATTTTCGGGTCAGATCAGGTCACTGACCCATGAGGTCATAAGTGAACCTCTGCACGGTCTTCAGATGTCGCAACTTCGCAACGCCCTCACTGCCAGAGGAGATTTCACAGGGAAATGAACCTTGGACTTTGGAGGACCTAGTATTCATTAGGAGTCTCACAACTCATATGAGGTCAGGTCATTTTCGTGACCTCACCATTAGGTATAAGTCAATTGGGATAAACTGAAAACTTTTTCTGGCGCCGGAAACGATCTCCAACTATCTCAAGCACACCGAATCGTGATTTCATGCTTTCCTTGCAAGGTTCGATGCGTCACTTTTGCAATGTTGACCTTGCGCGACGTCATTTATGAAGTTATAAGGGTCCTATTACTGTTAACGCCAGACCCCTTGAGACCCTAATTTTTCGCGATTATTTTTAAATGCGTGGAGGAATTTCAACCAAGCTCAGGACATGGCCGTTTCAAGACAGGCCGAAACTTTTACAATTTAGATATTTTAGCGCCATTTCAATATTTCAGGCACTTGTCATTGACTCGTAATGTTAACTGTTTTTCCATCCTGGATAGAGGCTTTCTACGTCATATGACATTAGGCTCCGCCCACGACTGCGGCATTGACCCGTGCCCATCAGTGACCTCTGTACAAACGACACCCCTGCCATCTGTGAAGGACTATGAATTTCGCTGACGCTTCACGTGCTATGAGTCAATTGCAGCAGACGGTCAAGTAAATGTTGGCTCTTGTTGACTCTTGTATATAGGACCAAGAGGACCATCACTCCTCAACCTACTACTCAGTCGTGCTTCGAACAAACGTTAACGATTCCTAACAAATACGATTTTCGATGTAGGGTATCTGTTTGAAATACGAGCGAGCCGTATGATGTGAAGCTCAGGCAATTAACTTATTATTGCGTTGTTCGATGGTTGCATAGCGATGTACAAATCGGCAGCTACTTGGTGACATCCGACATCCCATTATCGCATTATCTGCAACGCCATAGGCTTTAAAGGTAGTGTGCCAGCTTTCTTGGACCGTATGGAGTTAATGGCCCAGATAAGGAGAACCGGATTTTTAGAACTTATCCATACCTTCAAAACTCATGGAAACGTCTTAAATTCTTCAAATTTTGAGTACCCCAGTGCGAAATTCGCCCCGACGGGTTGTCGGTCGTACCCCAACCACATTTCACACCACTATGAACAACAAATGCACACACTGAAATCGCTATTACCGATATGCTCATCCAATCAAGTTTCGATAAACCCGTTCATCATCATCTCCTGCGGTTTCGAACACGCCTGTTAGGTGGCTTCTGATGCTCGTCGAGGTCGGAATTTCCAAATACGCGTGGTGCGTCGGGCCGCGCGCTCTGACTTCGGCCAAGAAAAATGCGTCAGCTGATCATTGTCATTTCTGCCACTTGCGTGTGGTGAAATGGGGTCATAACTTATAAGACGGCTTTTTCATATCAATTATTTTACATAAAATCATATTTCAAACCATAAATAATGTTCGACAGCCAAATAAAAGAAACAATACCAATACGGGCTTACAGTTTAAGGCTCGACATTGTGTTGTCTACGATTAGACAGCTGATAACTCATTCCCGTACGTCGTATGGTCGTAACACTATAATGACCTTTGCTTATTGTCACAAGTGCGCCGCATTCGCGATTGTTGCCCGACGCCTGTTTGCAGGTGAGCCCACTACAGTTGTTATACATATCTAAAAACCGAAAAACTTTTAGGCGAAAAAGGCACTATTCCAGGCCCATTTTTGATTTTTTTTTGCGATATTAGGTAAAAACAGAAGCTTCTTATCCTAGGAAAAATAAAATGGGAAATCTTTCAAAGGTGGCACACTACCTTTAAATACAGGTGAATATTTCCTAACCTTATGTCAGTTATATGCCATCTGCCCGTCATATGCAGCTTATAGAAAAAAAAAAAATATCAGCGAACATATCAGCATTGTAGAAGCAATGCGCATTGAGCATTTATGACTCCTTAGTCATCATGTCGCTCTCTGGGCACTGTCAGCCTAGACGCTACGCACAACTCCGCCGGCTTTCGGCACCGCTCGACCGTCGCCCGTCCCCGCTCCCCGCCACAGCGAGAGTGACCGCGCGCCGGCCCGAAACCGCCGCAGGCCAAGACCACAGAGGCGGGGCGAGGCTTAGCTGTGACGTCATAACGTATCACAGACTGACTGGTGATAGCCTCTACACACCGGATGAAAATCTTGCTCGAAATTTAACATTACGAGTCAATGACAAGTGCCTGAAATATTGAAATGGCGATAAAATATCTAAATTGCAAAAGTTTCGGCCTGTCTTGAAACGGCCATGTCCTGAGCTTGGTTGAAATTCCTTCACGCATTTAAAAGTAATCGCGAAAAATTAGGGTCTCAAGGGGTCTGGCGTTAACAGTAGTTTGACGTCAATAACTATCGATCAAATTGAGCTAGCGAGTCGGGAACGCCATCAATGGACTCAGGAAGACCTGCCGAATCGAATGATATGCGACATGACCTCAATCGACCAATGTCGTGACCTGGGGGGCGCTGATCTGACCGTGACCCGAGGTCAACACCCTCAGTTTACCTCACCCAAACAAAAAGTATATATCATTCGACGCGCCTGAGAGAGGCGAACACGATGCTGGCAAAATCGCGGCTCTGCGGCCGTTTTTTTTTGCGAAGTTATTCATTAAAAAACGGAACCGTGCCTTGAGGCACTTGACCTGACCTCAGAAGTCAGAGGTCACCGGTTGACCTAGGACCTTAAAATCGGGTATCGATCTCTGCGTCTTGTAACGGCGCACACGCTCGACGTTCGTTTTTCCGCGACTTGCTAGCTCCACCTGGGGCGAAACGGCGAGGGGGTCGTACCCGCCCCCGCCCCCTCGGCCGGCGCGTATGTAGAAAACCTATAGGTCCGGGCCGTCGAGGGTTAAACTGGCCTCTGAGGGCCCAGCCCGACCTCTAAAAGTCCCACACCGGCCTCTGATATTCAATCAGCCCAGTTGCAGTGGTCGCTGAGCTGATATATGTAAAACCTCTAAAAACGTTATAGGTCTGGTTGAGCCTAGCTGGGCCGTTCATGCTGATTTTTATAGGTATATTGAAAAGACTCGCTTTGCACTTTTCACGCTTGTTCGTAATGAAAAAGTTGCTGGATGCCTCTGGAATTTGCATGGGCGCCAACGGCTGCGGAGGACAGGGGAACGCGTCCATCAGTTTGAGTTTATGGACGGGAGTCTCCCTGAAATTTTAACCAATTTTGTTTTTGTTTTTGTCTCGATTTATTTTTTATCGCTGAGCATGTTTGCGAAAACAAAGTGGCCGAAATCCGAGGAGAAATTGGATTTTGAGGGTAGGTTAGGTTTTGGACCTCTGTGAACCTGACTTTCGAAAACGTTCCTACGCCTATGGCTATAATGCGTATAACTTGGCCATTTTTGAAGATATGCATGGTTTAAAGTTGATAGAGTAAGTCATATGCATGTGTTCTATCATTTATATTCCGTTTTTTTTTTCTCAAAAAGTCAAAAACTTTTTGAAAAAAAAAGATAAAAATAGGGGAATATTTGTTTCTGGTCCCTAAAAAGCTGTTTCTGGCACCTAATTGCTGATCAGCCCCAAAATGCTTATTCGACCCTAATATCTGAATCTGGCACCTAATTGCTTCCACACAGCCTAAAGTTGCCAGATCGTCTAGTTGAACTCCGTATTTGCTGTTTGCTGATTCAGCACCAAAACCAAAGCACCCAGCACCTATTTTATTCCACGTTTGCCTACCTAATTCGCGTAATCTTCCTGATTTTATGTATCCTAACAAACATGAACGTTGCATTCGGTGATGTCAAGTGCCATTTTCGCCAGTGGAGATAATGATTAATGCCATTTCTAGCCAAAAGAGAATCACTAGCCAGCTATGGTGCAGCATAGCAAGACGCTCCTATACCAGCCCGCTATGTAGAGATTATTGCATCCTCAGCCATTTTAACGTGAAAAGTTTGAATCCGTCACTTCCAGCCAGGCTCTCCGGTCATAAACTGGAGTAAAGCAAAATGTCAACTCTGAACGGACATGCCACGCAACCGGCCCTCTTTTCAATATTATTAGCTTTCTGCAATCATCGTCTGACTCCATCTCGATCAAACGCAGCATCCGGTTTCTACAGGGGCGTTTGACTGACCGGCCACACAATAACCAAAAACAAAATCAAAGCTTCATGCGCACATAAGTAAGAAACGGATGAAAAAGGCACAACCACGGCACAACTCTGCGCGGCGAACAACGGACAATGTCCCACGCAAGATCCCGCGTTTCTTCAGCGGCCTTGAACGGAATGAAAACATTACATTTCTTTTTTGGAGCTATTTAATGACGTCAAAAAATACAATACCCGTTTTAATGGTCAAAATTGAGACAATTACTCACAAAAATGTTTCCCTTTAAGCATTACAAAAAATACTTTTAAATATTTAAATGACATTGCTTTTTCAAACAAATCAATATTATTTGCTTACTTAAACGTCATATACAATGCTGAGATCACTACGGGGCTGTCTTAGAGTGTAGCTGCACTGGCAACCTTTAGGCTAGACTCCATGGGTCATTATACACTGTAAACCAAATTGACAAGTCTTGTGTAATATAACCAATCATCTCTTGGTATGTTTACCAACTGATACTTTTCAAACAAGCCGTTGTCTGGTGCATTGCTTGTCAGATGACAACTACGAGTCAATAGTTACTATGCACACCAACTTCTCAGTATCCAGACCAACTCTACATTTGTTTCAACGTTTGTTTCTTAACCAGTTTTGGAAACTTGTTGCCGCATGGTTATTTAACCGGCGCCTAACTTGTACTGGTCAGCTGGTCAGCATACACATGGTCAGCTGCGCCCGTGACGTCAGACTTGGCGGACCAATCAGCGGTCGCCGTCCGGCCCCGGCGCGGCGGTTTCAAACCGTTCAAACCAGCAGTTGTCGCGCGGCCGCCGTGCAGCATGGATCAGCGACGAGGGCTGTTCCAGCATTTGTGCAGTAAAAAGTGAAATCTGTGAACTGTGGTGTTCGTGCTGTGAGTGAGGCCCGCTCTGGCCTGCGGGACGCACTAATCGTGCCTATACCCGCGGTCGAGACGCCTCCCTTCCCCTGCGCGCGCAATGTAAGTGGGCCAGACCTTTGCATGCACATGTGAGCAGATGTTTTGCGGTCGGTGTTTTTTATATATAAATACATTTATTTGCCTTTAATTCAACTCTTTGTATTTTTAACTTAACTGATGGACATATATGGGCTGTAAAAGCTAATCTGGTTGGCGATCATGCTTTATTCGAATTATCTGCGTGATTGTGCAACTGCCATGATTGTTATGGTCAATGTGGAAATATTCGTCATACGGGCATGTTATACTTCTGGCTTGATGCGATGCACAAAACCATGTTCTTCCACATACGCAGCAGTTCTTGCTTCAAAGACTTATATGCTGACGGTGCACGATAGGTATACCTTATACCTCATGCATTTACCACATCCATTCGAAAATATGCACTTGGAATTGTCTCCAGTCAATAGTATTAATTACATACTACGTGATGTAGGTACGTGACCGTAATAAATACTAATGATCGCTTTGCACTTTTCACGCTTGTTCGTAATGAAAAAGTTGCTGGATGCCTCTGGAATTTGCATGGGCGCCAACGGCTGCGGAGGACAGGGGAACGCGTCCATCAGTTTGAGTTTATGGACGGGAGTCTCCCTGAAATTTTAACCAATTTTGTTTTTGTTTTTGTCTCGATTTATTTTTTATCGCTGAGCATGTTTGCGAAAACAAAGTGGCCGAAATCCGAGGAGAAATTGGATTTTGAGGGTAGGTTAGGTTTTGGACCTCTGTGAACCTGACTTTCGAAAACGTTCCTACGCCTATGGCTATAATGCGTATAACTTGGCCATTTTTGAAGATATGCATGGTTTAAAGTTGATAGAGTAAGTCATATGCATGTGTTCTATCATTTATATTCCGTTTTTTTTCTCAAAAAGTCAAAAACTTTTTGAAAAAAAAAGATAAAAATAGGGGAATATTTGTTTCTGGTCCCTAAAAAGCTGTTTCTGGCACCTAATTGCTGATCAGCCCCAAAATGCTTATTCGACCCTAATATCTGAATCTGGCACCTAATTGCTTCCACACAGCCTAAAGTTGCCAGATCGTCTAGTTGAACTCCGTATTTGCTGTTTGCTGATTCAGCACCAAAACCAAAGCACCCAGCACCTATTTTATTCCACGTTTGCCTACCTAATTCGCGTAATCTTCCTGATTTTATGTATCCTAACAAACATGAACGTTGCATTCGGTGATGTCAAGTGCCATTTTCGCCAGTGGAGATAATGATTAATGCCATTTCTAGCCAAAAGAGAATCACTAGCCAGCTATGGTGCAGCATAGCAAGACGCTCCTATACCAGCCCGCTATGTAGAGATTATTGCATCCTCAGCCATTTTAACGTGAAAAGTTTGAATCCGTCACTTCCAGCCAGGCTCTCCGGTCATAAACTGGAGTAAAGCAAAATGTCAACTCTGAACGGACATGCCACGCAACCGGCCCTCTTTTCAATATTATTAGCTTTCTGCAATCATCGTCTGACTCCATCTCGATCAAACGCAGCATCCGGTTTCTACAGGGGCGTTTGACTGACCGGCCACACAATAACCAAAAACAAAATCAAAGCTTCATGCGCACATAAGTAAGAAACGGATGAAAAAGGCACAACCACGGCACAACTCTGCGCGGCGAACAACGGACAATGTCCCACGCAAGATCCCGCGTTTCTTCAGCGGCCTTGAACGGAATGAAAACATTACATTTCTTTTTTGGAGCTATTTAATGACGTCAAAAAATACAATACCCGTTTTAATGGTCAAAATTGAGACAATTACTCACAAAAATGTTTCCCTTTAAGCATTACAAAAAATACTTTTAAATATTTAAATGACATTGCTTTTTCAAACAAATCAATATTATTTGCTTACTTAAACGTCATATACAATGCTGAGATCACTACGGGGCTGTCTTAGAGTGTAGCTGCACTGGCAACCTTTAGGCTAGACTCCATGGGTCATTATACACTGTAAACCAAATTGACAAGTCTTGTGTAATATAACCAATCATCTCTTGGTATGTTTACCAACTGATACTTTTCAAACAAGCCGTTGTCTGGTGCATTGCTTGTCAGATGACAACTACGAGTCAATAGTTACTATGCACACCAACTTCTCAGTATCCAGACCAACTCTACATTTGTTTCAACGTTTGTTTCTTAACCAGTTTTGGAAACTTGTTGCCGCATGGTTATTTAACCGGCGCCTAACTTGTACTGGTCAGCTGGTCAGCATACACATGGTCAGCTGCGCCCGTGACGTCAGACTTGGCGGACCAATCAGCGGTCGCCGTCCGGCCCCGGCGCGGCGGTTTCAAACCGTTCAAACCAGCAGTTGTCGCGCGGCCGCCGTGCAGCATGGATCAGCGACGAGGGCTGTTCCAGCATTTGTGCAGTAAAAAGTGAAATCTGTGAACTGTGGTGTTCGTGCTGTGAGTGAGGCCCGCTCTGGCCTGCGGGACGCACTAATCGTGCCTATACCCGCGGTCGAGACGCCTCCCTTCCCCTGCGCGCGCAATGTAAGTGGGCCAGACCTTTGCATGCACATGTGAGCAGATGTTTTGCGGTCGGTGTTTTTTATATATAAATACATTTATTTGCCTTTAATTCAACTCTTTGTATTTTTAACTTAACTGATGGACATATATGGGCTGTAAAAGCTAATCTGGTTGGCGATCATGCTTTATTCGAATTATCTGCGTGATTGTGCAACTGCCATGATTGTTATGGTCAATGTGGAAATATTCGTCATACGGGCATGTTATACTTCTGGCTTGATGCGATGCACAAAACCATGTTCTTCCACATACGCAGCAGTTCTTGCTTCAAAGACTTATATGCTGACGGTGCACGATAGGTATACCTTATACCTCATGCATTTACCACATCCATTCGAAAATATGCACTTGGAATTGTCTCCAGTCAATAGTATTAATTACATACTACGTGATGTAGGTACGTGACCGTAATAAATACTAATGATTCCAGAAACTTCCGAATGGATGTGGTGTATGCATTCATCGATTATATAACCCATCAGTATTTCGTTTCTTGTCAGCGCAAGCCTTTGAGCAATAACTGATGCCAGTCATGATTTTGTGCACCACTTCCAGCCAAAAAATGACCTGTCCGTATAGAAAATATTTCCTGAATCAGTATCGTGGCAATTGAAAACGAACGCGAATCGTAAGTTCTTAAGGTTATCAACGCAAACAAAGCGATTGTAAGGAAGAACAAGTTCGAACTGAGCGTTAGTACACTTACTTGTTGACAATTTGTAAACTAGCAATGCCCAGTCAAAGGCTAGTTCATCAACAAACCAGGGGTTGTTGAACCGACAAGGAAACGGCTATGCCTATCCAGAAGTTGGTAGGTTCACAAGGCCCAGACTAGTACTCAACAAGGTGACGCCTATGCGAATTGGAACCAAACTTGTAGACAAACTGTTAGTTTGTTGGCCAACACGCCTGGGGTTGGTGAATCGACAAGGTGACGCCTATGCGAATTGGAACCAAACTTGTAGACAAACTGTTAGTTTGTTGGCCAACAAGCCTGGGGCTGGTGAATCGACAAGGTGACGCCTATGCGAATTAGAACCAAACTTGTAGACAAACTGTTAGTTTGTTAGCCAACAAGCCTGGGGCTGGTGAATCGACAAGGTGACGCCTATGCGAATTGGAACCAAACTTGTAACAAGGAGCCAACTTGTAGATTTGGTTTACAGTGTACCAGAACAACATGATTCTACCAGCCAGTAGTTCATTTTTCTACTAGATTGGTGCTACGCTCAGCATTTAGGTGCCAGATTCAGAAAAAGAGTAAGGCGTACCGATGAATAGGTGCCAGAAACAGCTAATTAAGGTCATTTTCCATGATTGGTGCTGGTATCCACCAAATAGGTGCTGAGGACCAATTTTGGGGCGAGTCAGCTTTTAGGTGCCAGAAATAGCTTTTCTGGGACGCAATTAAATGGCGTCCATAAAAATACAAAGGGGAATATTTGTTTCTGGTCCCTAAAAAGCTGTTTCTGGCACCTAATTGCTGATCAGCCCCAAAATGCTTGCTCGACCCTAATATCTGAATCTGGCACCTAATTGCTTCCACAGAGCCTAAAGCTGCCAGATCGTCTAGTTGAACTCCGTATTTGCTGTTTGCTGATTCAGCACCAAAATCAAAACATCCAGCACCTATTTTATTCCACGTTTGCCTACCTAATTCGCATAATCTTCCTGATTTTATGTATCCTAACAAACATGAACGTTGCATTCGGTGATGTCAAGTGCCATTTTCGCCAGTGGAGATAATGATTAATGCCATTTCTAGCCAAAAGAGAATCACTAGCCAGCTATGGTACAGCATAGCAAGACGCTCCTATACCAGCCCGCTATGTAGAGATTATTGCACCCTCAGCCATTTTAACGTGAAAAGTTTGGATCCGTCACTTCCAGCCAGGCTCTCAGGTCATAAACTGGAGTAAAGCAAAATGTTAACTCTGAACAGACATGCCACGCAAACGGCCCTCTTTTCAATATTATTAGCTTTCTGCAATCATCGTCTGACTCCATCTCGATCAAACGCAGCATCCGGTTTCTACAGGGGCGTTTGACTGACCGGCCACACAATAACCAAAAACAAAATCAAAGCTTCATGCACACATAAGTAAGAAACGGATGAAAAAGGCACAACCACGGCACAACTCTGCGCGGCAAACAACGGACAATGTCCCACGCAAGATCCCGCGTTTCTTCAGCGGCCTTGAACGGAATGAAAACATTACATTTCTTTTTTTGGAGCTATTTGATGACGTCAAAAATACAATACCCGTTTTAATGGTCAAAATCGAGACAATTTCTCACAAAAATGTTTCCCTTTAAGCATTACAAATAAATTATTTAAAATATAAAAATGACATTGTTTTTTCAAACAAATCAATTTTATCAATATTATTTGCTTACTTAACCCGCGCGGGGCTGGGGGGGGGTAAATTTTACCCCCCCCTCGCGAATTTTTGCGATATCTCAAAAACGGCGGCGCGCAGCGCCGCCAAACTTTCAGTACCTTTTCTTACATCAATTTGACACGTTCCCTGAAAATTTGAGCGAAATCCGTCGGAAAATTTTTGAGAAATTGACGTTTTAGTGACGTCATGTTCGTCATTTTCGCCTCAAAAACGGCAAAAGTTCAAACGCCGCTAACATCTCCATTTGTAAAGGAATCAAGACGTAACAAAAAAGGTTATACGTAATTTTACTTTGTCTATCAAATGGCTATCTCGGTTTTTTGAAAATTTTGGATTTTGGCCTAATTTTTTTCAAAAAACTGACTTTTTTGGGAAAATCATTATAAAATCCAAAATTTTGAGTTTATCGAAAAAACCGGAATATATGTCAGAGAAGTGGTCTGTGTGCACCTACATACCAAATTTTAGAAGAATCGGTTCAAAAATGTGGGAGTTATTCAAAATTTTATGACGTCACGACACACAAAATTTTTGAAAAATGACTTTTTTGGAAGTTCTAGACCTCGTACGGAAACAAAAATAGCACCATTCGATTCGCCGTGAAAAACTGCATCAGATAGACACCTTTTTAGGCCTTAACAACCAACTTCAAAATTTGACCTCACTTGACCTGACCTTGACCTGACCTCGACCTGAAATTCATCCAGAGGTGGTCCATATCACTTATTGAGTGTGCCTATTGAATTCTATGAGTAAAATGACCCATAAAACATGTGTCGCACATGCCCTTTTCTATATTTTGTTTTTTGGTGACCTGACCTGACCTGACCTGACCTTGACCTTGACCTCTGAATGATATTGTATGCAACGAATATTGTCTTGGTAGCCTAAGAACACGTTTTGGGCGATCAGTCTCAGTCCATGACTCCATTCTTCGGCAACTACGGTGCAAGGCCGATACTGTAGAAACTTGCAATTTGTACCCTTGACCTGACCTTGACCTTGACCTCAAACTTTAAATTAAGTACATGTTTTTAGTAGTTCGTGATGAGAGCTTTCGATTGGCGTTTGAATTTTCCAAATCGGACCGTTAGTTCGGGAGATAACAGGGGGGTAAAATTTACCCCCCCCCCAGCCCCGCGCGTTCGGCTGGAGACCCCAGCCCCGCGCGGGTTAAACGTCATATACAATGCTGAGATCACTACGGGGCTGTCTTAGAGTGTAGCTGCACTGGCAACCTTTAGGCTAGACTCCAGGGGTCATTTATACCAGAACAACATGGTTCTACCAGCCAGTAGTTCATTTTTCTGCTAGATTTGTGCTACGCTCAGCATTTAGGTGCCAGATTCAGAAAAAAGAGTAAGGCGTACCGATGAATAGGTGCCAGAAACAGCTAATTAAGGTCATTTTCCATGATTGGTGCTGGTATCCACCAAATAGATGCTGAGGACCAATTTTGGGGCGAGTCAGCTTTTAGGTGCCAGAAATAGCTTTACTGGGACCTAATTAAATGGCGTCCAAATACAAATTTTGATTTTTAATATATATGATTTTTAAATTTTCAAAATTTTCAAAATCCGAGATAGCAGTTTCATAGCGCAGTCCATTCTGAGTCCTCTCATGCAAAGAAATTGGATCTACCAGCCATGGCTGGTTGATCCAATTTTCCAGAAAGTTTGCAACTGAGGTCTTGAGAGCGATTCCCGTGGTTCAATGTTTTGCGTTGAAATCGGCCGAACATGACGTCTATCTGACGTCATTTTCGGCCGACCTATGATAAATACGAAGTTCATATTTTCATACAATGTGTCAAATTGATGCAGCCGAAGGTACTGAAAGTTTGGCGGCGATACGTCAAGCGGCTTAGAAGTTATTGCAGAAAAAAGGGAGGGGGGCTATTAATAGCCCCTCCCCCAGTGAGGCGCGGGTTAAAATTGGGTAATGGCTCTCTCGTTACGGGCAACAGACTCGTTTTTTTCCGCGAAGCTCTAAGCTCGATCAGAGACCAAACGGCAAGGAGGGTCCAAGGGACTCTCCACCCTTTCCTAAAACGTTTGCGACTGGCAAAACAACAATATGGGCGAGGGTTCATCTGATAATTCATTGATTTCTTTAATCATGCTGATTGCTTATTGCCTAACATATTTTTTTCATATGCGTACGATAAGGAGCTGCTAAGTTCGTATCGTCGAAAATACTCAGTTGTGGTTTGGGGTTTAGGATTTATGTTTCTAAAAATAGCATATCGAGGAAAACTGCTAATTTTATATAACTACGTAAACGTCTTAGAGAACTACACATACATACGTGTCACGCTAATAATGTCTGCTAACGACGTGACCTCAGCTATGATTGCGTCCTCTGAACCGGACTCGGGCTTGTGTCAGAAGAGATGGAGCGGTGGGTGCAGGTCAATAGAGTGTCGGCTCAGTTTGGCACAGACTCCGACTCTCGAGAAAGTTTGGAACTGGTTTGAGCCATGCCTGCCTGTTGCGACCGGTCTTAAGGAGAAGCGCTGCCTGCGCCATGGTTGTATTGTCGGCGTCATTTTGTCCGCGAGTTGGCCAAAGGCGGCACGCGGCGCTGACTCGCGGTCATGACGACGGCCAGGCTGATACGAGTGCTGGTGAGTGCTCCGCGCGGCAGTGGACTATACGGATATTTAGGTACCCAACATGCTTGCATTTCCCCATGTTTGAATGTGTATTTACTACTTTTTTATAAGTATATAAGCATATTATTTAAAATTAATAATAAATATTCCTATAGTTAATAATTTGACCTTAAGATTTTATGAACACTCTTTAACCTGGGAATTATCATTTGTAATATGCTTTGGTCTACTTCTTGTTAATGGACAATTTTTAGTTGCACGAAAATGGGAGGAAGTGTACGAAGGTGGACAATGTGCGCTTATATCATGGCATGGAGACCCTGACTCCTATCTATGTAGAGGAGACCCGGGAGGTATGGTCCCCCTGGAGGTATGGACCATCGCAGTTTTGAAGAAGTGTTGCGTATTTTTACACATTTGACCGCGTAAACTGGTAGCAGCCATTCCGTTATACAACCCACGTGATTTCCATAATCTTCCTCAGTCTTCTTTGGCAATGAGCGGTGATAAAGCGTTTTTGCCCTATTCGAGTAAAATACTGTACATACAGAAAATTCGTGATAAATTTGAACCAGGCTCGTTTTATGATGTCAGACCAATGTTAACATAAAGTTTAAAGCATGCAAATTAAGACTGGATAGACAATATGAAGCTTTCTTGCAAGGTTATGAGTTGAGATACTACGCAAATTCTGGCGTCCTAACCGGGAAGTTCGGGCCACCCACCCCCGTTGATCCTAAAAAAAGATGCTTTCATGAAGTGTCATCTTCAATAACTTTTATTTTTGTCGCGCAAGGTTGAAAATTTAACTTCAAATTTCATTCGAACAAAAAAATGTTAATTTATTTTATTTCATGGTACTTACATGATTGAGTTTACCAAAATACATATGTGCCCAAGTGACGTCCATGAAGTAAGCTGTTGGCCGCTTATGCGGTTCCTGGGCTCTAAGAGAGATCAATGTAGATACCAGCTGCGAGTATTGTTTTCATTGTCGAGAAAAGAATATGAAGCATGGCACCGGCCCATACCTCCCGGGCCATGGCCCATACCTCCCGGTGTATTTTGATGGATCGAAAAAGCGCATGATTTATTTAAAGTTATTTCGAGACAAAATAGTTGATCCCAGATGCTTAATATCAGGCACACTTTGCAGGCGAAAGGCAATTTCACGTACACAGAGTGAAAAACTGGGTCTAGCCACTGCCCACTGGAAGAAAATTGCCTTTTCATAAAACCGGCCCATACCTCCCGGGTCTCCCCTACTTGAATGTAAGGTACCCTCGTTTTGAGCAATTTTAATTTTCCTTGTAAATTTGATGATCCTGATCCGAGACCTGTCTCCTAAGTATTATGTGACCAGTGACAGAAACTTCTGCGGTAAACGAGATAAAGCTTGCGACAAAAACAGCACAGAAAAAGGTTTCACATTTCTGTTTACATTTGTATTGATCATGAAGAAGCTTAGCAAGGAATAAAGCAATAGAAAGATGATGGCAATATGCATGTAAGCTTTCATTCACTGTTACATTTCCTTCGCTATGCATCATTCTCTAAGATTTGGACGGAGGGAAACAATGGGAAGATAATTAATACAAATCAAAAGTGAAAGATAAGAACCAGTTTAACGCCTTTTGGGGCGACTAACGGAGCGAACGAGAGGGTGAGCCTTGCACGTGCGAAATTTCGACGGGGTACCTCCAGCTGACTTGTGCACGGCACCCTTCTAACCGGTCTCTAGCGATGTGCCAAATTTGAGCACAATCGGCCCAGCCGTTCTCGAGATCTGGAAGCGGCACCCTGCACGTGCGCACGTGCAAAATGGGTCCCAACTGACTTTTGCACGGCACCCTACTAACCGGTCCCTAACCATGTGCCAAATTTGAGCGCCATCGGTCCAGCCGTTATCGAGATCTGAACTCGACCCCTGCGCGTGCGCACGTGCAGCAGCACCCCAATTCTGGCACATGGATATGCATTGCCTAGTGGGTGCCTACCTACATGCCAACTTTCAGCGCAATCGGCCAAGTAGTTACCGAGATATTGCAACAATTACAAAAGTGACACCTCTTCGTTTTGCACGTGGCACGTGCATAAGGGGTCACCCACATGCCTCGGGAACAGTCCAATACTTGGTAGAAGGAATGAAGCTACCCTACAAAAATTACCGCGTGTAAATCGGTCAAGTGGTTGCTGAGATATAAGCGTCGCAGAATCGTGACCACGGCCGGCCGGCCGGCCGGCCGCTCATACTCAGAAATTTCCGTTAATCTACCAGTATAGCGCCTTTTGGGGCGACTAACGGAGCGAGCGAGAGGGTGAGCCTTGCACGTGCGAAATTTCGTGGGGGTACCTCCAGCTGACTTGTGCACGGCTGACGGCACCCTACTAACCGGTTTCTAGCGATGTGCCAAATTTGAGCACAATCGGCCCAGCCGTTCTCGAGATCTGGAAGCGGCACCCTGCACGTGCGCACGTGCAAAATGGGTCCCAACTGACTTTTGCACGGCACCCTACTAACCGGTCCCTAACCATGTACCAAATTTGAGCGCCATCGGTCCAGCCGTTCTCGAGATCTGGAAACGACCCCTGCACGTGCGCACGTGCAGCAGCACCCCAACTTTGGCACATGGATATGCAGTGCCTAGTGGGTGCCTACCTACATGCCAACTTTCAGCGCAATCGGCCAAGTAGTTACCGAGATATTGCAACAATTACAAAAGTGACACCTCTTCGTTTTGCACGTGGCACGTGCATAAGGGGTCACCCACATGCATCGGGAATAGTCCAATACTTGGTAGAAGGAATGAAGCTACCCCACAAAAATTACCGCATGTAAATCGGTCAAGTGGTTGCTGAGATATAAGCCTCGCAAAAGCGTGACCACGGCCGGCCGGCCGGCCGGCCGCTCATACTCAGAAATTTCCGTTATTCTACGTAAGACTCCGCTCGCTTCGCTCGCTCCGTAATAAAGGAAAGAGTACGCTGAGCGCTCGCTTCGCTCGCTCCGTAATCAGCCTGGACGATGTGATAAGTTTAAAAGTTCTGAGGCCTCTTGCATCAAAAACCTTTTGCACCAATTCTTAGATACTGCTGTGCTGGACACCCACTCCAAGACTTCTGTGACAATTTGCCTATAAATTATGCCAAGCACCTGTACGTTTACGTTATGAGAACGTGCAAAAGAATTTACCACCGTAGAATGGCTAACTATGAAATTGGTTTTTCGATTCTACCTAGCAATGTATTTTGGTGCAAGCAATGTATTCTGATCAAATAAGTGGATCAGCACACGCCTCATGCCTGAAGATATGTTGTTGAGTGCTCTCGCGAGGAACATATTGTTATGCTATTGTTGAATACTTGCTAATGACCTTTTTTCTCGAATAAAGAAATATATCACTTTCGTCTTTTGAATATGCCTTGAGGGAAAGGTCAATAACGAATATTCAACGAAGCCTATAATTATAATGCCCTATTTGTCCGCAGGTAGTTTGTGCCGCCATACAATCTGGCTTCCAGATATCACAGGATGACCAGACACGAAGGGGCCGCTTCTGGGGCATATTTAGCTCACTGTTCAATACCCCACAGCCGAAACAGCCGAACCGCTGTCAGGTGAGTCTGCAGCCTCTTTCCGACTTCCGAGAGTGTGAAGTTCTTTTTTCACCGGTGTGTAAGCTTACTAAAATCAAACACTTGTGACTTCCGGTTTAATGGCATGACTTTGTTTTCTTTGGGTCATCTAATAGCCAAGTCGACCAGAACTTGTGTCCAAGCTACGTGGCAATTGACCGATGAACCAATAGTGTCATGCTTATTGGAAACGTTTGACTACCCAATGAACATCTAGTACATATACGAGTATAAATCAATAATTTGGATTGGGTACAGAATGACGGTACAATGTGCATGCTATTTATATCTGTCCAATAAAACAATGAACTAATAATCGCATGCACATTGCAAATGAATGAATACATGAATACTGAAAAGCGCATATGTGCCTTTATGTGGTAAGGGAAGGTGGGGCACGACGGACCACCAGTCTTCCCGGCTTAACTGACTTTTCCCGACTCGCTTGATCAATGTTATCAGGAGTTATTAATGAAAAGCTCCAAAAACCTTAATGACGTCATATGTGACGTCACACAAGGGCAACAATGCAAAACACAAGCATCATAGGGTAGGGTGGGGTAATTTGAACATAGTGTGAAAAACAAAAAATTACGGAAAATCCACAAGTGGCATGACAATATGACCAATGAGGGAAATTATCGTAACTAAAAGGGCTATCATATGAACGGGGTTTAAAGTTTCATGGAATGAAGATGCTGACGCACACTGTAAAAAATCATTTTCGCAAGTATAAACGCCTAAAAACACGTCATTGCAACTTCATTGCAGCGCAAAATCTTGCATTGCTAGCGCCTAATACGCAACGGCTTTTGTTGTACAATGACCTAATCAGTGCCTTCAATCCAAGAAATTTGCTTTTGAAACCTGTTTTTAAATATGGCAAAATAACTTTTAGCGTGGGGTAATTTGAACATAGTGTGGGAATTTCAATGAAGACAGGGATAGCTCCGAAAAAACAACGCTCCCAGTTTTTTTTTTTCTTGCCAATATTTTCGACCCAAAGCAGTAGCAGATAAGTGATGCCAGTTTTATAAAATTTACGTCTAATATCCGTCTAATGTCCGGCATTTTTGTTGATTTCCGTTCAAAAATGTTAAAGTCAGCCATTTGTCCAAATATGTCCGAAAATTACGCATTAATAAACACTCAAAACTGTCATTTAAATTGCTTATAATGTACTTTTACCAGCCGAAAAGTGTTCATTATATTGAGAGCTTAACAAGCTTTCCATTCGCCAATCAATGCTATGCACGATTGCTTTATAAAAAGTGCTGAAGTGTAGCAAGCCATCGTCCAATGTTGTCCAATCTGCTACCTTTGTCCAACCAATTCCGAATTGGACATTGGACAAAATCAGAACTCCAAATGTCCAGGTTTCGATTGGCACCACTATAACAGATGCAGTAAGGATGGGAGAGTTTTTATCGAACAAAAATGATAGACGTTCTGTTAATTGAAGACAGGCGAATTCTGTAAACTGACCGGTGTGCAGCGTGCAAATATTGATACTCTGCAACTGTTATTTTTGTCGTTGTGTTGATTTTTCAAGTGAAGGTATGTTTAGAATTGTTCTGCCTATTTGTTTATGGGTCAAACAGCATCGGCGTTGGCGAGACTATCGTTTTTATGACAGGTAAAGGCAGTATGTTCAAATTACCCCACGGTGGGGCCATTTGAACACACCGTGACTTGGTGGAGAAGTGAGGCTATGCTTTTCAGGGCATGCTCGGCTCGTCCAAAAATGAGGCTTGCATGGTGAAAGCAAGTGACACTTGCGCTACTGAAGCAGTTTTTCTTCATCCGGGGTTAAGCTGGAATTTGGTACAGCGGAGAAGACGTAAAAATATGTTCAAATTACCCCACACTACCCTAAGCATTAACCCGCGTCCTGATGGGGGGGGGGGCATTTTGGCCCCACCCCCTGTGGTTTTTCTTTAATAGTGATAAAACGGCGGCGCGTAGCACCGCCATATTTTGGGTACCTTCCCGGGTATCAATTTTACACCTTCACACAAAATTTCAAGTTACAGGTCACCTTAGGTCAGGAGTTATTGAGGTCAAACTGAGGCGATGTTCGAGAAAAAAAAAATGAGCAAAAAAATGACATCTTGAAACGCTCACAAAATCATCTACAGTTAACAAGCAATTTCGAAGTTCTTTACGTGGTTGATAAGAGAAAAGAAGGCGCTACAAAACTGCTATCTTGGATTTTCAAAATTATGGGATTTCACCCCAAAAATAAAAAACGATTTTTTATTAGAAAAAAACTCACAAAATTCCCAAAACTTTTTCGAATTTGGAAAAAACGTAATATATATGATATCCCTGCGCTCTCCTATCTACATGCCAAATTTTTGATCGATATCTCCTTTTTTTGGTCAAGTTATAGCGAAACAACTGCTCAAAATTGATGACGTCAAATTTTTTAATCCATTTTTAGCAATTCTAACTAGACCACGTAGCGCCAAACAAAGACTACCATTAGAATCCCCGTGACGAGCTGCAATCGATACCCATTTTATGCAAAAATATTAACTTTAAAATTTGACCTTATTTGACCTGACCTTGACCTGACCTTCACCAGAACATAACCTAAACTGGCCCCAAAGGCTGACTGACCCACATAATCGCATTTGTCATGTAAAATGGATTATAAAACATGCATCACATGGTATTTTCATATTTTGACACTCAGTGACCTGACCTCTGTGACCTGACCTGGTATCAGTGACCTCAAATAGCAAAATATGTGTTTTATGGACAAGTACCCATCGATGATTTTCAATGACATGCATTTTACTCGATTTTACAACGCATTTCTTGAAATGCCCGTTAACGGTGAAAATTCGACATTTGACCTGCCCTGTGACGTCATCGGTTAGACTGAGGTCAATGAAATTGGGTCACAAGGTAGTTCCCCGTTGGGGCTATCCAGTGCCGTTTGCTGCTTGTCGTTATGTTGCGTGGTTCTCGAGATCTCAGGGGGGGGGGGGCAAATTGGTCCCCCCCCCCCCAACAGGGCGCGTTGCTCGGCAGACCCCAACGGGGCGCGGGTTAACCTTGTGGTGTGGGTTAACCTTGTTAACCCTGTGAGCGACGTTTCCTGGTTAGCTCACCCAACCCTGTTTTTTTCGCAGGGACAGCTGTGCAACATTGTGTTTGTGACTCCCGTCACTGCGAAGCCGGCCCCCAGGCCTCATGTAGCGGTAATCAGGCCTTATGTAGCAGCAATCAAGCCTCATGTAGCAGCATCGGTGCACACGCCCCCACAAATCCAGCCTCATGCCGCAGCAGTCAAGCCCCACGTAGCAGCAGCCGGGCCTCATGTAGCAGCCTCTGTGCACATACCCTCAGCAATCAAGCCTCAGTGTTCGGCGTACCACCCGTGCGCCACCGGCCACTGCCACGGCGGGCGCTGTGTGATCTGCGCGCACGACGCGCACTGCGGCGCCGGTCTGGTGTGCGCTCACTACCAGTGTGTGCCCTGTGCACGCGACGAGCACTGTGCTGGAGCCGCCGTCTGCGAGCGGCAGCAGTGCGTGCGCTGCCGCGGCGACCGCGACTGCCCGCGCGGCCACGCCTGTCGGCAGCAGCAGTGTCAGCGCAGCGCCGAATGTCTCACCGCCGCCGACTGCCCCGCCGGGCGCTTCTGTGAGAAGAACAAATGCGAGAAGAAGCGTTCGACGCTATCGCCCTGCTCGGAAGACGGCCAGTGCTGGTCCAATATCTGCCAGCGCGGCGAGCGCTGCGTCGACTGCAACGGCTCCGGCGACTGCCCGGCCGGCTTCTTCTGCGACTTTTTCCGGTGTCGCCCGCTGGGGCTGTTCGACGAGCCGTGCCGGGCAGACGACCACTGTCTGTCGAACCGCTGCAGCCGGCTCAACCGCTGCGTACTCTGCGAGACGAAGGCCGACTGCGCGACGACAGAGTTCTGCTCCGCCGAGGGCGTGTGCCAGGCACAGGGCAACCTCCTCGACCTGTGCTACCACAACGAGGAGTGCCGCAGCAGCATGTGCGGGGCCAGCGGGTACTGCGTCCAGTGCCGCCGCCACACAGACTGTCCGACCAGCATGACCTGTGCGAGCGGCGTGTGCCAGGTGGGCGGGACTGGCGGCGGGGACCGCTGAGGGCCGCGACAGCGAGAGGCGGCGCCGGGGTAGACTGTGCTAAACTGGGGGTCAACTGTCCGCTGAACTAGTCAGCTAGGCCAAACTAGGAGCGGTTGGACGTTGGACGTGTTTTTTTTTTTTAACTCCACTTCAGCTGAGAATGGAACAGTGATATCACTAGGCATATGAGCAGTTAACTCACTATTGTCTCTTTTTAATGGATCAAGCGCCGTGAGCCGAGCTAGATTCAGTGAAGATCAGTGTGTGACAAGCTTGTCAAGCCGATAAATGGATGCATTCAATGACATTCGTAGTGCAAGATAAATCTAAACCCTTCCTTGATAAGTAGTATTCAGTTTGCTTGTCTGAAGTCTGTCCACTTAACCCGGCAGTTGCTGGGGTATTTCGCCACCCACCGTTTGCTGGGGGGGGGGCGTTAAACGCCCCCAGCCGATAACTCGAGAACCAATAGGCGCAGCGAAACGCACGAGGCGGCAAACGAAAGAGCGCGACGAGACGCTTCAGATGAGTACTTTAAAGTTGAATTTTGAGGTCACAGGTCGGGTCAAGGTCAGGTCAAACACCTGAAATCGGGCTTTCAGTAGCATGGACTTCAGAACTTCGCAATGGGCGCCTCTCGTCATAAACTCTGTCCAAACGGTGCACAATCCATCATATAAGGCCTACAAGAGTGTCAGCTCCATGTAGGGGTCAGTCAAGCATAGGTCAGGGTCAAGGTCAGGTCAACCGGGTAGGCACATATCCCCGAAGATCAAAACTGATATTCGCAGCCTGTGACACGTGTTTTATAGGTAATTTGGGGCGTAGAACACGATGGTGACATTCATTTTATCATATATGTACGTGTTTGGCTCAAAAACTTCAATTTAAGAAATGCATGTATCATGGTGGTGAAGTAGTCACGAAAAATTGCCAAGATTCAGTTCCAGATTATGGAAAATTCGGAACGATAATCAATAATCGAAGATAGCCATTTGATTGATCATGGTATTGGCAGTCTAATGGCGTTAACGGCATGTCTGTATGTCTATTCTGTGATTTTATATGATTTTTTGAACATATGCCGTTTTTGGTCGAAAACTCAGAAATCATGACGTCACTAAAACCTCGATATCTCAAAAATTTTCCGACCGATTTTTTTGAAACTTTGTCTTAATAAACTCCAATCAATTCCCTACAGGTACCCAAAATTTGGCGCGCCTGCGGCGCGCCGTTTTTATGCTATGGCCCGGCGAAAAAAGTGGGGGCGTTTAACGCCCCCCCCCCCCAGCAACTCGCGGGTTAAAGCGGAGAAAGGTTTTGGATACACGACGAATAACTTCAGTGTCATCATATTGCATATGCAACATCATCGTAGTACATTTAATAAATTTGTTTATATTCACAGAGGTGAAACAATATATGTAGATATTTGTATAAAAAACGAGCTTCCTTGCGTTCATTTACAAATCACAATGCCACGCAATGACTTGATTAGCTTTTGGCTCGTTATTGAAACCAAGGTATTCAAGGAGAAGAAGGCCAAACAAGATTGGCCAGCTTGTAGGTATTTTTAAGTTGCTCGCATGTACTTACCTATAAGTTTCTCTTTTAGATGCTTGGCTAAATAACATCAATCGTATTGGCAAAGGCGAGCCTTTTTAGGGAGCCTGCTATCCAGTATGCATTAGCACATTGCTTTGTGCAACTGATGCAAGGAGAAATCACGATTGGCTGTCCGGACCATCGGCGTGATGAGGATGTTTATTGATTAACGAGTGGTTGGTAAGCGGCTTGCCGTCGTGCCGGTCTCGGTGGAAAGTTGGGAATTCACCGAGTTCCTGCGCCGTGAGATCAGCGGCGCTGCGACGTGCTCTCAAAGAACAGAGCTGCCCCGGCCGAGAGCAGAATTTGCGAACGTCACGCACCATATAACCTCCGTCATCCTATGGCACGCCGCGACGGAACTGGAGTGGGGGAAATGAGATACCTGAGTTTGAGGTCCACATGCCAAATCAACACGACAGGATTCTTGTTAGCATGCTGGGGAAACCAGTCTCTTACAGACTGCAACATGGACATTTGAAGACGTGAGGATTGGCTGATACATCCGGCAGAGAGAAGCGATGAGTCAACACTTACATAAGTCGGTGGTCAGTGGACATGGATATCAACAACCGTTACCGCGTGCCGCTGGCCCGCTACAACAATATACCATAAGGCTTTAGAACCGACAGCCGAGGGCCGGACACTGCCGCGATTGTCCACTCTCGCTAACAGCCTCGTCTTCTACGCCCGTCACTTTCGGCACGGAGAACCTCCATCCCTGGCCTCTAGCAGAGAATGACTATCCTCAGCGAGTGATTCTGAACTAGTAGAAGGTTTGAATAAACCGAAAATCGTATCCAGGGCCCAATCTTACCAAATGCCATGAATGCGCATTCACGGCATTTCATTTGGTAACATTCAAAACTATTTAACATTCATTTGTTCATTCGTTCGGGCAACATTCATAATCATTCTCGGCATCAAAATCATTGGACAAGATTAGCTGGGTGTAAATAAAAGGAATATCATTGATTCATATCAGTGCCATAAACTCCGGCGCGTGCTGCCAAATCCTATTCCGGCATTGGCAAGATTGGGCCCGGGTTTGCAGATCCCTCAATTTCTGTTCTATAGTTAAACCGCCTCAGCGCCAGGGTAGTGGTACGATTGTGTAGGATCTATACAGGCAGGGGAGCTATAGGACGGGTTTGCGCACCTTCTTATTTGGCTCTGGGGCTGGGCTCGTGCGAACTATAGAAGTGGCATTCGAGGCCACCACAAGTCATGAAAAAACTTTCCTTATGTTTTAGTTCAGGTCGAAGCTCTCACATCGACTGATGTATCATGTATGGTTCACTGCACACTGAATACAGTACAGTCTGTCTTAAAATTAAAAGTACCGCGCAAAGTGACGGTGGATCCTCATCCACAAAACCTGACCCAGGAAGGGCCTGCTAAATTTGAGTCACCGAAGCTATTGGGCCTCGTCCATTTCCCAGGTCAATTGGTTCGGTGACTTTCAAATTATGGCAGCCCCTTCCTCGGTCAGGCTTGATGGATCCACCGTCACTTTGCGCGGTACTTTTAAAGGGACCCTCCCACCTTCAAAAAAGTTAATGAATTGGCATAAAAGTGATGTAGCGTGAATCACAAAGAGCGGAAATGAACATCTACCAAATTTTACCGGAAAATATTCACCCGTTTTCGAGATATAAGACTTTTATTTTTGTTTACTTTTTGGGAACTCCGCTGCTTCTATGACGTCACATAAAGGTTTTCTTTACGTCGGCATTTGGAAGCAATAGTTTGGTATCAAAGTGCGACAAATATTGCGCGAATGATACGTTTATCTTATCAAGGTCAATATATGATGGCCAATAAAGGATTCCAGATAATTCTTCTTATGGCATTTCTTCGTATCGCAATTCTTCGTCTGCAAATCTTCGTCAGGGCATTTATTCGTATCGCATTACTCTGTCTCGCATCAGGGTATATGAAAATCGGCTCGCATTTCTTCTTCAACGCAAATATATGCAAGAGTAAGAGGGACAAATAAATGCACCGACGAAGATTTGTAGACGAAGAAATGCGGACGAAAAATTGTGCTACGAAGAAATGTCATGCGAGGATTCGTTCGGGTACCATGACATTTATGTGATTTCAAAGTCAAGGTTCACAGCTGATCTGCTAAATCAAGCCAAGAATCCAAACTATCAAAAAACTATAAATATTTGTTTGTCACAGAGGTCTCAAGCAATATAAGGTTGACATTGTTGAATCAAAGATCTACTGCCACAACTCACATCTCCTGCCTTAGTTTATCATTGTTGTTTTAACTTGCTTTCAAGAGAAACAGAAGCCAGTATCTGATATCACTTCAGATGATTGTTTCAAGATCTGAGTTCAAATGGAAATAAAAGCAAGATCAAGATGAAACAAGGATTATTGCTGTTAAAGTAGTTTGGCCATGATACAACAAGCACGTAAATCATTAGCCAAATCAAATACTGGTTGGTTTGTCAAGATGTTTGTTGTCTGTCGTCTGTCGAGCTGCTATGAAGACTGAACGCTCTCACTCTTACTTTAAAGAGAGTAGTTTAAGTTGAATGGTAGTGAGCTGTAATTAGACGAAGCAGCTATTCAGTGCTCACATCAAGCCAGGCTAGGAAATGGCATCAACTGTGGTGGGAGGAAGCAGGTTCGGCAGCCATGTTGTAAACTTCTGTTGTGTCTTGTGTTGGATCAACTGATGTTTTCTGCTCTGTTTTGTGCAGTGATAGTAGCAGGTAACTGCATGTCACTTGTCAAATTATGTGAATATACGAATTCATAGCATTGCATTTTTCTCTCCATGCAAGGAACAAGTAAGATGTTGTAGAAAATGTAATAGAGGGCTGCATTGCTGATTTTGCACTTTATCAGAGCTTTATTTAGAATTGCTTTCCTGAAAGCTACACACAGGCCACAGCACTGAAATTCACAATGTCATAGCTTTTAGCAGAAAAAAAAGACTTACCTAGGTAAAATTGGCTGAAAGTATGGCAGAGCAGGTCTTGATGCGTATGCCCATCCGTGTGCTTGCTGAAGCCGAACTGACTGCAACACATTAACTCTGACCCACCATGGTGGCTGGCATATCCTGAACTTTCACCACTCTAAACAAGACAACTTTCAGCCCTCAGCATTGTATTAAAACACTGTACATGACACTCAAAATTTGTTTCAGTGCCATCCACAGACAACATCAGTCGCCATTCACCAGGCCAGTAAAAACAGAATAGGTAATAGCTTCAAACCCATGTAGTCAGAGTTACTAGGTCTGCACCTCAAAACAAAATCCAGGTGACATTCACCACGCCAGTAAAAAACAGGTACTTAGGTAACTAACAGCTTCAAATCTGGTAACATGTTGGTCGGACTTTACACTACCATATTTGCATGGAATAATATGATACCAAACAATAGTGCAACCATTCTGGACAACAAAAGCGTATGATTAAATTAATTTAGAATACTTTGGCAGCATGATTTACGAGCACGGGCAGGTGTTACCTACCAGCCTTCTCAATGCTCATAAAACCAACATTGTAGTTTTGATTTTACCTTACATGATAACACACTTGGCTGCAATGGCACATTTAATTTAATACTGTGAAAAGACCAGTTATAACCACTTCACAAGCACAATTGCACCTCATGCCGACATTCTTTTCCAAAGACAGCAGCGTCTTTCGTCAAAACCAGAAGATCAATCCCCTTTCAACGGTTAACATCAAAAATATTTCTTCATGGTGTGATCTCCATATGGAAACCTTGCAGGAAAAGAATTAATGTCAATTGTCAGCTCTTCAAATTTCTTTGGGCTTTAACTTGCACTACCATATCCAGTTTGCTTTGATATTTTGTTTTTTATTCCATGTTGAAGTTGAACACCAAGCTCCAGATATAGCAGGCAGCTTGATCATCTTCGGCCTTGGTATAATATCAGTCCAAGTTCCAGTGGTGGGTATCTTCTAATATTCAAATTAAAATGAAAATCAATAGGCTTTCTCAGCGCCAACGACGGACACGTTGATAAAAAAAGGGAGCTCAAGGTCAGTAAAATTCGGGTTCAAGGAATGGCGGGCGTTGAAATGACTGCTGACGTCATCAAAGAAACCGCTAATGGTTAAGAGATAGGGACTAAGCTGGTCCCACCCTGCAAGTAAAGGGAAGAAATTTCTTGAACACCATAAAGCTGCGGGGGTTGCGACCAGGATAAATGGTGATTTCTGAGCCTGGCCGCAAACTTGGCTATCTCAACTCAAAACTAATGTTAAGGTGGGATGGTCCCTTTAAGACAGACTGTATACCTACACACAACACGATAAGTAAACCTTTTAAGCGCAGCTCACGAACCTGTTAAGATGCGCCGGTATCCGTTTTCTCCTCGTGTTTTCAAGCGAAATGCACGTGAACACCGTCACCCTCTCAGCACTGAGAGGCAGTACTGGTTATGTCACTCCCGCACGATCATGAGCTCCCGGCTTATCGACCTTCGGCGCTCGTCTGTCCCCCGTTGTCGAGGCGCGCCCCGATACTGGCCTTGAGCGCCAGACTACGCCTACTATACCGTCCCCGGTCCCATCCCCTCCCAGTGACGACCTTGAAAAGCCTTAGCTGGTCGATCAATAGCGCATGGCAGTGCTGGAGAGCCAGTGAAGCCGAGAGGATATTCGTCGTCGCGCTGCTGTAATGCCTCGACAAAGTTTCAAGAGCCATCTTGTTTGGGCGAACGAGGCATTATGCTGAAATGCCTGGAACGTTCGCCCGTAAACTTTATAAGGTATGGTCAATGGTGTAACAGCTGGTCTATATTGACGTGTTTGATCCGCCTCTGCGGAATGACTCGGGTCCTGGCCGGGTGCATGCGGTCCGTCGGGCGCTGAGTGGAACGGGCTGCCCCGCCACCTGTCTGTCGGTGGGTGAACTATTACTTCCGCAGAGCACGGATTGCTGACCTGCCACTGCTCTTAGCCTCTTATGAGCTGGTAATCCAGGGTAGCTAATGAGGGTGAAAGGCAAGTTTCTACATACCTCTCAAGTTTCTACATACCTTTTTATACCTTTGACCAGACCTTTCGTCTCATAAGCGTCATCTCAATGAGGCCGATTGATTTATTGTCGTTTTTCTCAACTCTCCAAAACCTGTCGTTTCCGGAGCTAGCAGGTCGTGGGAAGTAGGGGAAGCCGGGGGAAGCCCGGCCACCCCGTTTGCGGCTAAATAATTCATAATAAAATGCTTAAGTGTTTGTCCTTTCAGCGTGGCAGCTGAGGTAACGCCAGCGTAAAAGTTAACGCTAACAAAAATTGTATATTGTTAACCCTCGCCGGCCGAGGGGGGGGGGGGCGGGTGCCGCCCCCCCCCCCATAGGGTTTTTTTCGCGATAGCTCCGAACACGCTGGCGATAGAGAGCTGAAACTTGGTATACCTGACCTTTGATCCAAGCCGGATCTTTTGACACCAACCGCATTTTTGGGTCAGGTCAGGTCACTGACCTATGACGTCATAAGTGAACCTCTGCACGGTCTTCAGATGTCGCAACTTCGCAACGCCCTCACTGCCAGAGGAGATGTCACAGGGAAATGAAACTTGCAGGATCTAGTATCCATTATGAGTCTCACAACTTGTATATCTCGGATTTTTCCTAAAGGTCATATGAGGTCAGGTCATTTTCGTGACCTCACCATTACAAGTCAATGGGGAAAAATGAGAACTGCTATTCTAGTGCCGGGAACGATCTCCAACTATCTCAAGCACACAGAATCGTGATTTGATGCACTCCTTGCAAGGTTAGATGCGTCACTTTTGCAATGTTGACCTTTCGTGACGTCATTTATGACGTCATCAAGGTCATATTAGGTTTTCGTCAATAACTCCCGATCAAATTGAGCTAGCGAGTCGAGACAGCCACCAATGGACTCAGGAAGACCTGCCGAATCGAATGATATGCGACATGACCTCTTTTGACCAGCTTCGTGACCTGGGGGTGCTGACCTGACCTTGACCTGAGGTCAACACCCCAAGTTGACCTGACCCAAACAAAAAGTATATCATTCGACGCGCCTGAGTGACGCGAACACGATGCTGCCAAAATCGCGGCTCTGCGGCCGTTTTTTGCGAAGTAATTCACCAAAAACTGAACCGTACCCTGGGACACTTGACCTGACCTCAGAGGTCACCGGTTGACCTAGGACCTTAAAATCGGGTACCAATCTCTGCGTCTCGTAACGGCGCACACGCTCGTTTTTTCCGCGACGCGCTAGCTCCACCAGGGGCGAAACGGCGAGGGGGGGGTCTTACCCGCCCCCCCCCCCTCGGCCGGCGCGTATGTAGAAAACCAATAGGTCCGGCGAGGGTTAAAGTTATAGAGCAAAAATGATATTAGTAAAACGCCTTTTGGGCGAAGAACGAGCTAGCGAGTTAGTGAGCCCTGCACGTGCGGAAGGGCGAGAGGGTACTTCCAACGGGCTTGTGCACATCACCCTTCTAACCGATCGCTAGCGGTGTGCCAAATTTAAACGCAATCGGCCCAGCCGTTCCTGAGATCTGGAAGCGGCATTCTGCACGTGCGCACGTGCAAACTGGGTCCAAAATGACCTTTGCACGGCACCCTACTAACCGGTCCCCAACCGTGTACCAAATTTGAGCGCAATCGGCCCAGCCGTTCTCGAGATCTGGAAACGCCCCCTGCACGTGCGCACGTGCAGTAGCACCCTAACTGCAACACATGGGAATTCATTGCCTGGTGGGTGCCTACCTGTATGCCAAGCAGGGTTGTGCTCGACTCAAAAAAATTTGCCGACTTGACTCATCATTCAACTTCAGAATGCCCTGACTCAACTCTGACTCAAAGAAGGAGCTGATTTTTTCCCTTGACTCGACTCATGACTCAAGCGGCTCAATGAAAATATGAGTTGACTCAAACTTGACTCAAATTTTTTGTTGAGTCAAGTGTGTTGACTCAAAATTGACTCAGATAAAAAAGTTGTTGAGCGGGAGGGGGGGGGGGGGGGGGAAATCCGGCAGCAGGGCCAGGCCTAAGTTGTTAAGCGGGGGGGGGGAAATGAAAAACTTATACTATATGTATGTTGTTTCTAGAAAGTTGAGTCAGCTAACTCATGTTCCTAAATGTTTTTGACTCAACTCAATGTCAAAAGTTATTTTACTGACTCGACTCTGACTCAACTCAACACCTTAATATTTTTGTCCGACTCAACTCTGACTCAACTCAACAGCTCAACATTTTATCCGACTCGACTCAAATCTGACTCATTTGAGTCAGAGTTGAGTCAATTTTCTGACTCGACTAATGAGTCAAGCACAACCCTGATGCCAAGTTTCAGCGAAATCGCCCCAGTAATTACCGAGTTACTGAAATGGGAACAATTTTGGCACCTCTTCTTTTTGTATTTTGCACGTGCAGTGGGGGTCACTCACATAGATCAATAGGGCGGGTGCCGCCCCCCACCCATAGGTTTTTTTTTTTTTCGCGATAGCTCCGAACACGCTGGCGACAGAGAGTTGAAACGTGGCATACCTGACCTTTGATTCAGGCCGGATGTTTTGACACCAACCGCGTTTTCGGGTCAGGTCAAGTCACTGACCCTATGACGTCACAAGTGAACCTCTGCACGGTCTTCAGATGTCGCAACTTCGCAACGCCCTCACTGCCAGAGGAGCTGTCACAGGGAAATGAAACTCGCAGGATCTAGTATTCATTACGAGTCCCACAATTTGTATATCTCGGATTTTTCCTAAACGTCATATGAGGTCAGGTCATTTTCGTGACCTCACCATTATAAGTCAATAGGGAAAAATGAAAACTGCTATTCTGGCGCCGGGAACGATCTCCAACTATCTCAAGCAGTAAGCACACAAAATCGTGATTTGGTGCACTCCTTGCAAGGTTCGATGCGTCACTTTTGCAATGTCGACCTTGTGTGACGTCATTAGGGTCATATTAGTTTTTCGTCAATAACTCCCGATCAAATTGAGCTCGCCAGGCGGGAAAGCCACCAATTGACTCAAGAAAACCTGCCAAATCGAATGGTATGCGACATGACCTCCTTCGACCAAGTTCGTGACCTGGGGGGCGCTGACCTGACCGTAGCTGAGGTCAACACCCAAATTTGACCTCAAAACAAAGAGTATATCATTCGACGCGCCTGAGCGAGGCGAACACGATGCTGCCAAAATCGCGGTTCTGCGGCCGTTTTTTGCGAAGTTATTCGCCAAAACGGATCCGTACCTTGGGGCACTTGACCTGACCTCAGAGGTCACCGGTTGACCTAGGACCTTAAAATCGGGTATCAATCTCTGCGTCTCGTAACGGCGCACACGCTCGTTTTTCCGCGACGCGCTAGCTCTACCAGGGGCGAAACGGCGAGGTGAGGTCGTACCCGCCCCCCCCCCCCTCGGCCGGCGCGTATGTAGAAAACCAATAGGTCCGGCGAGGGTTAAATGACTAGAGATGTCAATCGGATACCAACTTTTTGGTATACCGATGCCAAACCGATACCAACTTGGTATTTGGTATTTCAATCCTAATGTGTTTGGTATTTTGTTGGTAATATGAACCCTTACTAATGTATAGGAGGCTAAGAAATTGGTAAAAAGTTGGTAGGTATTTCCCTCATCTTTCAAAGCTGGTTCGGTTTCGGTATTTCCCCACGGTTTTGGTTGGTATTTGGTTTGGTATCGGTACCTATTCCGATTTTCTGTAATTGACTTGACATCACTAGTTAACCCTCGCCGGCCGAGGGGGGGGGGCGGGTGCCGCCCCCCCCATAGGGTTTTTTCCGCGATAGCTCCGAACACGCTGGCGATAGAGAGCTGAAACTTGGTATACCTGACCTTTGATCCAAGCCGGATCTTTTGAGACAACCGCATTTTTGGGTCAGGTCAGGTCACTGACCTATGACGTCATAAGTGAACCTCTGCACGGTCTTCAGATGTCGCAACTTCGCAACGCCCTCACTGCCAGAGGAGATGTCACAGGGAAATGAAACTTGCAGGATCTAGTATCCATTATGAGTCCCACAACTTGTATATCTCGGATTTTTCCTAAAGGTCATATGAGGTCAGGTCATTTTCGTGACCTCACCATTATAAGTCAATGGGGAAAAATTCAAACTGCTATTCTGGCGCCGGGAACGATCTCCAACTGTCTCAAGCACACAGAATCGTGATTTGATGCACTCCTTGCAAGGTTAGATGCGTCACTTTTGCAAAGTTGACCTTGCGTGACGTCATTTATGACGTCATCAAGGTCAAATTAGTTTTTCGTCAATAACTCTTGATCAAATTGAGCTAGCGAGTCGGGAAAGGCACCAATGGACTCAGGAAGGCCTGCCGAATCGAATGATATGCGACATGACCTCTTTCGACCAACTTCGTGACCTGGGGGTGCTGACCTGACCTTGACCTGAGGTCAACACCCCAAGTTGACCTGACCCGGACAAAAAGTATATCATTCGACGCGCCTGAGCGAGGCGAACACGATGCTGCCAAAATCGGCGCTCTGCGGCCGTTTTTTGCGAAGTTATTCACCAAAAACTGAACCGTACCCTGAGGCACTTGACCTGACCTCAGAGGTCACCGGATGACCTAGGACCTTAAAATCGGGTACCAATCTCTGCGTCTCGTAACGGCGCACACGCTCGTTTTTTCCGCGACGCGCTAGCTCCACCAGGGGCGAAACGGCGAGGGGGGGTCGTACCCGCCCCCCCCCCCCTCGGCCGGCGCGTATGTAGAAAACCAATAGGTCCGGCGAGGGTTAAATCATCGCAGGGGCTCGTCCCTCTCCGTTCTGGGAGATCGTTGCATTGTCTGGACGGCCGCAGACATTCCCGGCAGTCATTCCTGTTTACTGACAGGGTGGATAGACCTGTTCATCCCATTATCGGGTTATCGTGTGCATTTCGTCCGCTCGTCACCGCTGCCCGCATCCCCTGCTAACTACCTGGCGGCGCCGCTGGCTTCCAGGCGCCACTTTGCCGGCACCTGTCCGCCAGGGGTCTGGACAGATTATATTTTTTTCCATACCGTCAGTGTGGTCTAAAAGAAAGACGCAGATACATGTCCCTTGCCTGTTCAGTCTTTACCCCTTCATCTAAAGCGAATCACCAAACGTGGAAAGTGTCTTTCATCTCATCATCTTTCCGGCATCCTGTGCAGACCGCTAGCCGCGGCGCGGTGCACTGCGCAGCACCAGTGCGCAGGTGTGCCGCTGGGACCGGTGGGCTGTGACGGCCGGGAGGGGGACGGGTGGGGAGGCAGGTTCGGCCGGACGGTGGCACACCGAGCGGGCTGGCTGCCGAGGTGCGTGGTGAAGCTTTTTGAGCGAAGATATTCCTGCACTGGGCCTGGAACTTGGAAACTCATAGGTAAGTTTGATTATGATAACTGGGATAACTGACGTTGAACATGCTTGTCATTGGTCGTGAATATCTAAGATTATTTCGGCAAAAACGGAAAGCCTAGGAAGTGTCATGTATATAGGCAACCATAAAAAGTTGCTACCGTAAACCTTCGTTGTTCGGTTAACTTATTCAGCTGTATTGCAATTGAATGAAGCGACGTCTCATTCATTTTATCAACAGTTTTTAATGCTAATAACGTCTTCTGTCCACTCCATACCTCTGTCTTCAGGCTATCTCTGACGTCCTAACGGATCCGGGGCATTAGAGAAATGGGCTTCCCGCGGCGGTCACCGTTTACAATGCCAATGCCATTACAATGCCAATGCCATGGGTCACCGTCTGCAGTCTGTCATCGCTTGCAGTCTCAGTCTGCAGTCTGCCACAGTCCGCAGTCTCAGTCTGTAGTCTCTGCTTGCAGCCTCAGTCAGCAGTATCTGTTTGCAGTCTCACCTTTCAGTCTCAGTCCGCGGTATGTAGCCGTTTCCAGTTTCAGTCTGCAGTTTCAGTGGACAGTCTGTTTGCAGTCTCAGTCCGTAGTCGTCTGCATTTTCACTCTGGCTATTTGCAGTTTCAGTCTGCAGTCTGTCACCAACTGCAGTCTCTGCCTGCAGTCTGCAACTGTTGGCAGTCTCGGTCTGTGTCTGTCACCCTCTGCAGTCAGCAGTCTTGCAGTCTCTGTTTCGGTCTCTGTCTGCAGCTGCAGTGGACGTGACGGCGCCGGAATCACGTGCGAGTCAGCCGGCCGGAAACGCACCGGGCCCATGCAGCGGCGACTCCAGGAGGTCAGCAGCCATCGAGCTGCTTCGCAGTGGCATGGCGCTACCTTCATAAGTTCATAGCATCCCAGACGTGCTATTCCATGCGCTGAATGACGCACGCACCAATTGTGCTCTCAAGGGAAGAGTGAAGTGAAGAGTTTGTCTACGAAAGATTAAATGGCATTCCGTTGCCCGTAGCTGTGTCGACCTCGGGGCTGTCTGCCTACCACTGCCTCCAATTCGGACTCTGTTCAGACCTTCTTTCTGTCCATCCTGCAGACAGGAGACAGCCAACTGAGGGATGATTTGGAGGAGGCAGCGGCAGAGATGAAACGTTAGGGAGCGGGCTGGGTGACCGGTCGCCGCTCGACCTTCTGTAGCCTGTCGACCCGGCCGGCGCCGCCGCACTCCGCCCGATCAGCTGGTGAAAGTGACACGCGCACAGCGCACCCACGCACACCGCTGTACCGCTCTCCGATCGGCGGTAGCCCGTTCGGTGCAGAGCCTCTGTCTGCGCGTGACCCGGCGCCCGCTCCCGTCCCGGGCGACTGATGGCCGTGATAGCCCGTCCTCGCTCCAGTCAAGGACACCACTCCTATGACGGATGCATGAGCCGATCGTCTCTCCGCAGGAAGCTGAATAGCTGAATTTTAAATGTGGTACCTATTCGTTCCTTAAGTCTTTCCGTACAACCATTTATTCTTCTGAATTGCTTCTGACATTCTGAATTTCATGTGAAATGTGCAATTGATTAGAAATTGCGTGAGTTTCGGTTAAATACTGCCATAAAGTTGCGTACCTACCTAGTTCAACGCATGCCTTTACAGCGTTCCAATATTTAATATCTTAACGATGCGTTTTGTTGACGAAGACTTTTATTCATTTATGAAATTCGACTGCAAGACAGGGCACCCCAAGGGTGTTAAGCTTCTTGCATTCGTGAAATCGTTTCGATTTTGTCCAACATGGTTATAGACTTCAACATATTTTGAATACTCCTCTTTTTGCAGTGACTGGCACACCATGGCTCGATGGCTGCTGCTGCTGAGTCTGGCACTGGGCTCGCTGGCCGAACCTCGGACCGGCACCTTCTCCAAGGACCACGTGCTACCGTCCAAGGGCGTCAACAGCATCGTGCACGACTCGTCCAAGGTGCTGACCTCCGAGACGACCGCGGCGCCCACGTCCGGCCTCGGAGGGACGCTGGACGATGATGATCTGTACGGGACGGACCACACTGGCTGTCCCAAGGCGTTCCAGGGTCGCTGCGTCTGCGCCATGGCCATGTACGCCAACCAGGGCGAAAAGTTTGTGGTCAACTGTACCAACACGCGCTTCACAGATCCGTTCGCGCTCAGCGCGCTGCCGGACAACACCGAGGTGCTCATCTTCACCGGCAACTTCCTGGAGCGCCTGCCGCCCAACCTGTTCGGAACAGAGTTCAACTTTGACGACCTGGAGACGATCGACATGCAGAACAACGGCATCACGGACATCGACGGCCAGGCGTTCCACCGGGTCTCCAGCGTGAAGACGCTGATCCTGAACCACAACAACCTCTCCATCGTCGACAAGCAGCGCCACCCGCGCGTCTTCAGCAACTTTGTCAACCTGGAGGCGCTGCACCTCACCAACTCCTTCACCGAAAAGGTGGACGCGCGCTGGTACATGGCCAGCCTGGAGGTCATCTTCCAGGGCAGCAAGCTCACCAAGCTGAAGAAGCTCCACTTGGAGCAGAATGAGATCTGGGTGCTGCGCGACCCGTGCGTATTCGCTCACCTGCCGTCGCTGGAGCAGCTCTACCTCAGCAACAACCGACTCACGGATGTGAACCTGTCCGCCAAGTGTCTGCCGAAGCTGAAGCACCTGGGTCTCGAGTACAACATGCTGCGCCGGCTGGACGCCAACACGACTGCCATGCTGGACGAGCTGGCCGCGCGGGACGACATGTTCACCGTCCGGCTGACCGGCAACCCCTTCATCTGCGACTGCAACATCCAGCCACTCTACCACTGGCTCATGACCACGCAGACGCGCGCGCTCGAGCACGAAAAGTACCGCTGCTACACGGGCCGGCCGCTCACCAACGCCGGCCGGCCCATCATGCAGCTGCGCGAGATGGAGTGCCAGCAGGCGCCGGCGCGCGCCTCGGCCGCCTCCGTCATCCTGGGCATGCTGACGCTGGCCGCCTGCGTGGTGCTGGTGGGCGTCATCTTCGTGCAGCGGCGGCGGCTGGCGCGCGGCGCCAAGAACCTGCAGCCGCAGCTGCAGACCGCCATCGAGAACGTGAAGCGGTCGCGGCAGTACACCAACATAGAGAGGGAGGAAGAGGCGCCAGAGGTGGCGGTCTGATCGGCCACCGGACGACAGGCCATGTCAGGTCACAGCCGGTCGCGGTAGATAGGTCATGGCAGGGCACGACCCCGTCTGTTCGACACCCGTGCTGTGCAGAACGTTGACTTCCGATCGGCAGAGCTAGGAGGCCGCCAGTGAGAGGTCTCGGGTCGGTGGAGCGGTGCTAAGTTGAGTGACGTAGAGGAAGCCCAAGACCGCGATTATACGCAAGAAAGGATCTGGGGAGGGCTACGCCCAGTGTGAGCCAAAGATGATGAGAAAGAGATCGAGTGCGAAACCCGCGTGGAAACGAACGTAGTGGTGGGGAGCATAGCACCAACGGTCCAGTGGCGAAACGCTGAGTGGATCAGTGCCTTCTTATGTGACTTACAATGTTATGATGTTATCATGATAATCGATTGGTGAATTTGTTTTTTTTTTCTTTCTCATTTCGAGACGCTACCAGGTGTTAATCGTCATTTGCTTTTTTAAATACGTAAGATTTAGGGGCAACTTGGACCTGCAGTTGAATTCTGTTTTGCTGATTTTCATTGTGACGTTTTTAAGCATTTCAGGTCCATGCATGAGCATGTTTTGTTCGACCATTCTAATCCTCAGACATCTCCTTATGCTCACCGTATCGTCTATAAAATTGTCTTATTGATTGCCCTATTTAAAGGGACCACCTTCTAAAATGTTGTTAAAACCAGTTAAATTGTGCCCGACTTTATAGATTGGATGACCAGGAACACGGTTCTGGCATTTATTTTTCATTAAACATTTTAGGCTTCCCATATTCCAAACACAAACTTTCAAATATGTGACGTCACAGCCCAAAATTACCTCCTTCCCCAGGCCACAATACTGTCATAAAGCTGATTCTTTTTACTCTAAAGGCACCACAACAAAGTTCAGACCAAGTTTTAAGCGATTTTTCAACGAACAAACCCATTTAAATCAGAATGACTAAACGAGGTGACGTCACACTAACGGTCGCTCCATGTTGAAGATAGGGCCTTGTACAAGGCCCATTTTCAAATGAAGGGAACGAATTTCTTTAACACCAAGAGGCCGCGGGGGTTGCAACCTAGATAGATAGTGGTTTCTGAACCTCGCCGCAAACTTGGCTATCTCAACTCAAACCCCATGTTAAAGGTGGGATAGTCCCTTTAAGTTTGTTTTCAACGGATGATGGATGCATCGTGTTGTGATATATAAGTCGTCGGTAAATCTATGGAACGTGACGAGTCGTGCTGCAACTGTTTTATGGGTACCTACCACTTGACATATGGCGATATGTTAACATTGACACTATTGCTACTCTAATGGTGTAAAAAAAATACCTGTCGCGGTGCATTCTCATCGTAACGTGTCTTACATATGTAATCCAATCAATTTTAAACCATTTCTCACTTTGAGTTAACTCCTATCTAATGATTCTCAGCGGTTCATTGTTCAAAGGTATGGCATCCTCATTCTGTCTGCGTAAGCGAATATTTTAGCTGTGCCCTTTGGAAAGGCTTGCGATGCAGTATCTCTGTGTGGTTTGATGAGCTTACGTGGGATCCACTGAGTGATGAATGTTTGGTTTGCAATAGAATAATCCGTCCATGCCGGTCCTAGTAGATCGCGACGGGCGGTGAGCGATAAGGGACTTCGTCATTTCGTATTATGTCGACGAGCGTTTTATATGCTTACATCGCCGATACTGAGTCTGTGATGACCAATGTATATACCGTAGCTGAATAGATAATATACTATTAACGTGCATTCGGTGTCATTTGCCATATTTTGCTTACTCGTCTGCTTCCTAACCAGGAATGCAGATTGTGCTTATGGAATGCTTACCGGGCTATGCCACATCGTCTTTTCGTGAAGTTTTTTTTACTGCATTTTTGATAGAAGCTTCTCAGATCATAATCTCATGTAATACAAAAACAATCCGTGCACACATCAGTATACACACAGACACACATAGACATACAAACACATATCATTGACCTTGACCTAGCTTGACCTGAAATGACCACAGCCAGTAAAAACCTAGTCGGATAGTGTGACAAAGAGCTGTTCTAGCTGGCTTGGCACCACAAACGGCAGAGCCATCGGTGTATGATGGGCACATGATGGGCACCGCACGTGACATTCCAACGGGGGACCCAAACAGCAACATTTTTTTCGTTTGACCTGACCACCTAATGAGGTAAAATTGGATACCATTGGATTCGTCTCTTCCCCAAGAATCTGTTGGTCTTTGCCGCGAAGCTGTATCTCCAACAGGAACGAAATGGTGCGGGGTGGCACCCCCTCCCCCCCCCCCATCCATGTGAGTTCTAGGATGGGAAAATGGCATGTGCGGGGCCCGCACTGCGGGCGAGGGCTTACGATCGATTAAAGGGACCCTCCCACCTTAACATTAAAGGGACCCTCCCACCTTAACATTAGTTTTGAGTTGAGATAGCCAAGTTTGCGGCCAGGCTCAGAAACCACCATTTATCCTGGTCGCAACCCCCGCAGCTTTATGGTGTTCAAGAAATTTCTTCCCTTTACTTGCAGGGTGGGACCAGCGTGGTCCCTATCTCTTAACCATTACGGGAATCTGATGACGTCATCAGGCTTTCGAACGTCCGTAAAATGTTTGACTAAAACGTTTTGTAGCACGCGGTGGTATATGCTGCTTTGCGCGCAACAAATGCCGCACTTTCAAATAAAGTCGCTAGGAACAGCGGAGATCCCAAAAAGTAAACAAAAGTAAAAGTCTAATATCTTGAAAACCGGTGAATATTTTTCGATGAAATTTGGTAGATATTCGTTTTTGCTCTTTCTGAACCGAGCGACATCACTTTCATGCCAATTCATTAACTTTTTTGAAGGTGGGAGGGTCCCTTTAAATTTGAGTTGAGATAGCCAAAATGGGGTCCCTGGCTCACAATTACCGGTTTCGGCACTCACAACATCGAGAAATGCCTTAAATCGGAAATATTGAATTTCAAAATTGCAGCATTTTGATTCAGAGGGGCTAATGCTAAGGAATACCCCTCTGAATGTGTGACGTCAGCGCAAATATCTAACGATTTTTAAATGTTTGACTAAAACGTTTTGTAGCACGCGGTGGTATATGCTATTTGCGCGCAACATCTGCCGCAAACGCCGCACTTCTAAAATAAAGTCGCTAGAAACAGCGGAGATCCCAAAAAAGTAAACAAAAGTAAAAGTCTAATATCTTGCAAACCGGTGAATATTTTTCGGTGAAATTTGGTAGATATTCGTTTTCGCTCTTTCTGAACCGAGCGACATCACTTTCATGCCAATTCATAAACTTTTTTGAAGGTGGGAGGGTCCCTTTAAGGGATGAGGGATATGAGGCACAGGTCTGAATGAAACCTTCGACTGAGGGTAGATATTGACCAAAGGAATCGATTGCGACCATTGTTTTGGCGATCAGACGAAGTCTTGAGGCACTTTCTACGCGCCCCGTCCTTTAGGGAACGATTAAGGGATGAAGGAGGGAGCTAGGGCAAAATAAATGTCATATTCGTGCTCCCAGTTCCCCAATTGACCTAATACGAGTTTTTAATGCGATTCTGAATCCGACGCTATATTCGTTGCTGTTGCTGACGCTAACTTCATGGACGTGAGCTCAGCGCCACCTAGTCCACATATTGCACAAAGTTCAGAGGGCAGAGGCCCACGTCGCCACATTTGCGGTCCTCTTGCAGCTTTATTGCAGTATCATCCTGAACAGCCAACCACATTTATCTCGATCGCGCAGGACACCTGTGTGAAGGTGTCCGACGGCCCGAAGTCTTTGTATCAACTGCTGTGGCTGTGCTCGTTTTCATGCCATTTGTAATCGCTTGTCAATCCTGAGCTGATTCAGCTATTTTTCTGCGGATCCGCTGCAGCTGAAAGCGGCACCCCTAGCGGTATAAATAGAGCATGTCCCGTGGTGTCGGCGTCCCAGTCAGCTCTCTGCTCTCCGGAGGTCACAGGATGAGGACGTGTCAGCTGATGTTGCTCGGTTGCCTGCTGGCCGGCGCTCTGGCGCTCCCCAGCACACCCCAGGGCAGGGATGCCAGGAAACCGCCCCCTGAGGACAAGAAGCCGCCTCCTGAAGAGAAGAAGCCGGAACCTGAAGAGAAGAATCTGGGGCCTGAGGGTAGGAAGCCGCCTCCCGAAGAAAGGAAGCCGGCTCCTAAGGGCGACACCGGCGTTCCGAGCCCGCGCTCTGGCGCCCTGTCCTGTGGCTCTCATGTGGTCGCCGAGGGCTCGACGGCAGTTATCGAGTCGCCCAACTACCCGTCCAACTATCCCAACGACGAGGACTGCGTCTACACGCTCACCACCGACACCGGCAAGGACCTCGAGCTGAGCTGCGAGGCGTTCGACCTCGAGTCTCACTCCCAGTGCCAGTACGACTGGCTCCGAGTCAACGGCATCAAGTACTGCGGCTCCAGCGGGCCGTCGACCGTGGCCGCGCCTCAGCTCGACATCGACTTCCACAGCGACTACAGCGTCGTCCGGTCGGGCTACCGGTGCACGGTGACGGTGGTGGAGCCGACCGTGGTGCCGACCGGCTCGCAGCTCAGCTGCGGTCACAGTCGGCTGGCGCGCGGCCAGCACACTATCACCGACGGCGACGGCGACTACAGCAACGACGTCGACTGCTACTACCAGCTGTACGCCGACCAGGCCGGCGACCAGCTGTCGGTGACGTGCTCGCAGTTCGACGTCGAGTCCCACTCGAGCTGCGCGTACGACTGGCTGTCTGTGGACGGCAACAAGTTCTGCGGCTCCAACGGGCCCAGCGGCGTGGCCGCCATCGACCAGATGGCGATCCACTGGCACACCGACTACTCGGTGGTGCGCTCCGGGTTCGTGTGCGCTGTCACGGTCGGCGAGGCGTCGCCTCCGACCACCACGGCCGCGCCGCCGCCGCCCGCCGACAACTGCGCCTGCGGCAACGTCAACCGCGCCTCGCGCATCGTCGGCGGCGTGGAGACCGAGGCCAACGAGTACCCGTGGCAGGCGGGTCTGGTTAGCACCGGCAACAGTCGCACCTGGTGCGGTGGCACCGTCATCAACAGCCGCTACGTGCTGACGGCGGCTCACTGCACGACCGGATCTTCGGCTGGCAGCATCCAGGTCCTGCTGCGCGAGCACCTCATCAACCAGGACGACGGAGAGATCCGCTTCAACATCGCCCAGATCAAGAATCATCCCAACTACAACTCTGGCACAAACGCCAACGACTTCTCGCTGCTGAAGCTGGCCACGGCCATCTCCTTCCCCGCCGACAATAAGATCGCGCCCGCCTGCCTGCCGACCGCCTCCAACGACTTTGTCGGCGCCGACGCCATCATCACCGGTTTCGGCACCACCTCGCCGGACGGCCCGCAGGCTACCACGCTGCGTGAGGTCACCGTCCCGGTCATCAGCAACTCGGCCTGCCAGTCGGCCTACTCGGACTACTCCATCACCTCTAACATGCTCTGCGCCGGCCTGCTGGGCACCGGCGGCAAGGACTCGTGTCAGGGCGACAGCGGCGGCCCGCTGGTCAGCCTCGAGAACAACCGATACTCGCTGATCGGCGTCGTCTCGTGGGGCATCAGCTGCGCCGATCCCAACTACCCGGGCGTCTACGCCAGGGTCACCGATGCGCTCTCCTGGATTTCGGCCAACGCCGCCGACGGCGAGTACTGCAGCGACCCGGCCGCCAACTGAGACCGTCCGCCAGCGGCTGACCGTCTGAGGGACACAGGGAAGGGACCGTACGACAGCGGCTGACCGTCCGTCAGCGGCTGACCGCCTGAGGGACGCAGGGACCGTACGGTTTCACATGGGTAGGCCAATAGGCACTGTCTAGGTGGACTATAGGGGCATTGGGTGGCACTGGGTTCGATGTGATCGGTGGAGGATCAGACCCAAACGTCAAATGCACATTGAAACGAAAGTATGCCGATTCTCGCCGTTTCCCCTCACTTATCCAGCTTGGTGATGAAAAAAGGTATATTGTTTTGTTGTAGTTGCAAAAATAAAGCTGTTCTAGACATTGATGGCTGTAATTGTTGTAATTGGTTTTGCTTGAATAAAGAGGCCGTTTCGGGATTACCGATTGCTTTCAATCAAAATACCAGGCGAGTGCTGCTGAACTGGTGAATGAGAGTCGCCGTCAGCTCCTGTCTCGGATCGTCTCCCGTCGGTTTTAGGCACAGGTCTGGAACCTTCGACTGAGGAATCGATTGTGACCGTTATTTTGGCAATCAGACGAAGCCTATAGGTCCTTTTGACGCGCCCCGTCGCTTTAACCCTCGCCGGACCTATTGATTTTCTACATACGCGCCGGCCGAGGGGGGTGGGGGTGGGTGGGGGGTACGACCCCCCCTCGCCGTTTAGCCCCTGGTGAAGCTAGCGCGTCGCGGAAAAAACAAGCGTGTACGCCGTTACGAGGCGCAGATATTGGTACCCGATTTTAAGGTCCTAGGTCAACCGGTGACCTCTGAGGTCAGGTCAAGTGCCCCAAGGTAAGGTTCAGTTTTTGGTGAATAACTTCTAAAAAAACGACCGCAGAGCCGCGATTTTGGTAGTATCGTGTTCGCCTCGCTCAGGCGCGTCGAATGATATACTTTTGTTTGGGTCAGGTCAACTTATGGTGTTGACTTCAGGTCACGGTCAGGTCAGCGCCCCCAGGTCGCGAAGCTGGTCGAAAGAGGTCATGTCGCATGTCATTCGATTCGGCAGGTCTTCCTGAGTCCATTGGTGGCTTTCCCGACTCGCTAGCTCAATTTGATCGGGAGTTATTGACGAAAAACTAATATGACCCTGATGACGTCATAAATGACGTCACGCAAGGTCAATATTGCAAAAGTAACGCATCTTATCTTGCAAGGAGTGCATCAAATCACGATTCTGTGTGCTTGAGATAGTTGGAGATCGTTCCCGGCGCCAGGATAGCAGTTTTTATTTTTCCCCATTGACTTATACAGGGTGGGGCAGCATAATCGGGAATAAATATCAAACGGGATTATTTGGTCATGAATCTAAAAATATAGCTCCAAGCACTATTTTAGCAACATCCTATCAATCGGTCACCTTTTACCTATCCCTCATCCTATTTGACCGCCCTCGGCGTCGATGACCTTCTCAAGGCGGGTCCAAAAGCACGCGCATGCACGTGCAACCTCCTGCTTGTCCATGATCGCCCATCAGCTTCGTACCTTGCACTGAAGACTGTTTTTACTGATGATAAGTTGTTCATTAAACTTCTACCAAAAAACGCTCCATGTAAAGAATTTGGTCGGATTTAAATCGGCGGAGTTGAAGGACCAGAAGTTTTTGGTTCATCTCAGGTGGAGGTGCCCTACACAATAACATGTCGTCCTCACTGCAGTACCAGCACGGACAGAGTCCTCGTAAGCAGGCATCGGGAAAATCCTTTTTGAAAGGATTGCATTCCCAATCCACATTCCTTGTGCCAAAGTGGATTGCATTCCTACCCGCAATCCCCTTTTTTCACTCGGATTGTGATCAAATCCGCAATCCTTTTTTGCAATCCTGTTGTATCATTATGTGCACTAGTGGATCTGGGGGAGGGAGGGGGGCATATGGCCGTGCCTCCATCCCCAAATCACCCATTTCTAGTACCTAGTCTAGGGAGGGAGGGGGGCATATGGCCGTGCCTCCATCCCCAAATCACCCATTTCTAGTACCTAGTCTTGCGAGTAATTCCTATCTAAGGCACAGGTATTTTATGGGAAATATTTTTTGCGTCAAACACCCCCACATTTAAACTTCTACCCAAACAGTGTTTTATATTTTTAAAACTCGCCCTCAAATACGTAATTTTGCCCTTCCTATGTAGTTCATCAGCGTATATTATTTTGAGCGTTTAAATTAAAAGCGTTTAAATTATTTCAAGTTTCGATGTAAAGCCCTTGATAGCAAAGTACATTAAGCCGATGAAGCTGATCTCATAATTTTCAATCGCAGCAAACCATTTCAAAGCACTTATCAAACACAATCCGGATTGGATTGCAAAAATTGGAAATATGATGCAATCCAATCCGCAATCAAATCCTGTTTTTTTTTTTTAATGGATTTCAAATCCAGGTGCAATCCACCAAAAAGGAATGCAATCAGGATTTTGCAATCCTGCAATCACAATCCTACCGATGCCTGCTCGTAAGACGTGATCTGGACCGTCAGTGATCCTCTCTTCCGACGACTCCACGTGAGTCTGCCAGAGTGTGGATGTATTTACCAGAGGTGCTCGTTTTATCCGGGCTCGATGAAGTAGGGTGCACCACGTGCACCTCCCTTGAAGACCACCCATAGGTCCATCACCTCAACAGGATGTTTACTTTGCATGACCGCTGCAATATTCTCGATACAATCCCCTATATGGCATGCCATTCTTTTTTATCGTATTCCAGTCGGTGATAAGATTTTTGGTCGCTGAAGTTTTGAACATTGTTTCTTTTTAATATGCTCAAGAGCTTCTTCCTTATATTCAAGTGAGTCATCTTGTATGTCCTCTGCTAAGAGTTATTTTACGACGATTACGTTAACTTTTTGTCCTAAGTATCCCCACACAATCCTTATCGTCCGTGATAACACGTTGACCTGTCCAGCAACCTTTACGTGGAATGGCATTGTTTTAAACAAAATGTTCTTGTTTTACTCGTTTAACATTAGTGTCTATGGGCGCGCGCAAAGCACTTGGAGCACCGTCGAATTATTTTGCTGCTCTTTTCCAGGAAGTTGCATGCTCATGGATGTAGTCATGTCAGATGATGCACAACTTTTGGGCGTTTCATTGCCATGATATAATTTATCAAAATAATGCCATGCCTACTCATGACCAGAGCCCAAAAAGCATTCCCGATTATGCTGCCCCACCCTGTAATGGTGAGGTCACGAAAATGACCTGACCTCATATGACCTTTAGGAAAAATCCGAGATACGAGTTTGACGATCGGTGTAGCGGTTCTGGAGATATATCGAAAAGGCTGAAGGAAGGGGGCAAAAAATACCCCCCCCCCCCGGCCCCCACACACACCAGGGCGCGGGTTAAAAGAGTAACCTAGTGGTTAGAAAACCAATCTCAAGTGAATTCACAGCGTCTCGCCACCGATACTTGTTCAGTGTTCAGACTGCGGTCTGGGAGGGCTGCGGGCAGGCACTGCACGAAATGAATGGGAAGTTTACCATACCATACGGCATACACGCAAATGCATTAGCATACCCACATGCCGCTGGGACACCGCCTGTTTATTCAATATCAGTGTATCAGTGTTCAAGAGGCAGCAGAAGAGGTGTGCCTCAGCTATTCGTTTTCGAACGAATTAGTGATGTCAATTACGGAAAATTGGAACACCGATACCAAACCAAATACCAACCAAAACCATTAGGAAAAACCGAAACCAAAGTAACTTGAAAACATGAGGGAAATACCAACTTTTTACCAATTTCTCAGCCTCTTATACGTTAGTGAAGGGTCATGATACCAACAAAATACCAAATACATTAGAATTCAAATACCAAATACCAAGTTAGTATCGGTTTGGTATCGGTACCTATACCTACCAAAAAGTTGGTATCCGATTGACATCTCTAGAACGAATAGCTATTATAATGTTAGGCCCCCGGTTTATAATGTTAGGCGAAGCGCCACCCCAGTGTACCGTGTGATCGGGGCCTCTCCTCTGTGTAACTACCAGTACCTACCTACCATGTGGGCGGGGCGCCGTGAGTGTTGCCCTGCCCAAGATGGTTCGTTACACCTGACCAACAGTCAAACACGGTCACGTCTCTCAAACACACCCACCTGACTTCTGATGACGTCACTGGGACCGTCACCGAGCCGCAGCCGGGCCCTCCTCCGTCCGTCCGCAGAAACGCCGCCGTTTGGGGAGCCGGGACACTGCTGTCGTGCAGCACACTGCAGTGTGGGGGCTGTGCTATACACGAAAGGAACGTCTGTTCAGGTACGGCCATGCACCAATTGCACGGTGAGATAGTATCTCACATATAATCTCATGCAGCGACTGTCTTCATCGCCATAATTACCGTCGGCCCAACACCGTTTGCTGCGTAGAATTATGTTCGTAGCTGATTATGGCGCGGGCCCGCCGTGCAGCGGCGGAGGGCTCGCCTCTGCGCGGGCGGACGGCTGCGGACCCTGCGCTGCTCCCGAGCTGGTCAGTGCGCCGAGGTCGGACAGAGGGGCGTCATGCGGGAGCACAGGACCACCACCATGAGCTCCACGGGCTATACGGGCTTCCGGACGGTGGAGTGCTTCCAGGTGCCCTACACGTGGAAACGGGCCGGCCAGTGTATCGCGGCGCTGCTACTGGTGAGTGAACTAGGGGGGGGGGGGGCTGCGCACCTGGGCGCCAGCTCGCAGTGGAATGATGGAATTAGGCCGAGGGGTGCTCACTGCTCACTTGGGAGATGATGTAGAATGCGGGACTTGTATGCTTTATTGCGGTGCATCATGTGTAGACAGCATTATCGTTTGGGAGCTCGGACATGGCTCTGTGTGCAGTGTGCCATATAGGTAGGGGAATGTGGGGTAAGACGGCCCAGCGGGGCAAGACGGACCACCAGCCCTCCCGGCTGAACCGCTGCTGGTATCTACTGCTTTATGCACTCACTATGTTTGTTTTCCTTCGTAACAATGGCCACCTTGATCTCATGCTGCTAGGATGCATAGCTTTTGAGTTATTGAGAAAAATGTTGTTTTTCGTCAAACCGATCTAATATAAGACGTCTACGGGTGATTCAATTACGGAGCCTTTCTTGCATGATTAGTTTCTATTTTGCACTTAACTGTGAAGAACAAAGTTATAAACTTAGTTATAGTCACACTTTAGGAAAGGCAAGGTTTTGCAATGTTGGGCTATTTGACATATACGTCATGATAATATGACAGAATTTAGATTTGGGGCAAGACGGACCACTGTGGTCCATCTTACCCTGTGGTGGTCCATTGTACCCTGCATACGGAAAGCTCTTTTCCAAAACATTGACACAAGTTTAAGTAAGCTAATTTTTCAGGAAGGAGTCTTTGTTGCATGTGAGCCATGCATGCAAGTGCTCAGTTAGCATGCATTCATGCCAAACGACAATCAACACACATGTTCCCAGCTTTTAGCTGCACTTCCATCACACATGAGTAAAGAATAAAGGCTCATTTTGTTATTTTACCATTCTGGTTACTTTTTCTTACAAGAGTACAGAGCAGAAGTGTAACACACATGAACGGATAGCAGGCACTGCTGGGTGGTCCATCTTACCCCACGTTTTTTCTTGTTTGAGTTTTTGACATGTCCCTCTTTAAGAGCATCCACCACCTAGATGTCTTTAATTTGAAATTTAGTCTTTACACATATCAACAGAGGAAGGATTGAGCATTCCGAAGACTATAAATAATATGAATTACGAGGGCAGTGTAGCAAGATATGCGGCCTCAAACCTTAGCTGGTCCGTCTTACCCCACCTTCCCCTAAGTGTGAGTGCAGTGTCTTTATTTTCCTGGTCAAAACTCGTCAACATTGGTGTAAAAAGGTCGGTTTCCGGATAAACAACAGTTGAGTTGAAACCATACGGATAAGCACTCACTCCCTCACGCACTCATTCATTCATTCACTCATTCATTCATTCATTCATTTATTCATTCAATTCATTCATTCATTCAATTCATTCATTCATTCAATTCATTCATTCATTCATTCATTCATTCATTCATTCATTCACTCATTCATTCACTCACTCAGTGACTCACTCACTCACTCACTCGCTCACTCACTCACTCACTCACTCACTCACTCACTCACTCAATGAATGCACACCTACACACTGCCTACCACGGAGGAGACATGATGAAATTTTGAGCATATCAGTACCCGAGCCAAATTTATAACACATGTCTTATACACGTCCCGCTTACTTATTACCCGTAGAGGTCATGAAGCCCATCTTGTGTCTGTGATTGTGCCGCGACGGGTCAGTGTCGTGTGCCAGCCACGGACGCCGGTGAAAACAGGGCGTCGGAGGGCATATTAGTCACGTGACATTTGGAACTTCTCCCCCTCCGTAGCCCTTCTAAATCTTCTACATGCTAAGCATCACGTGTGAATTTCACGAACCTTGATCAAATGGCCCCAGGCGCCCTGTTTTCACCGTCCTCCCCAGCCACGATGCCGGTGACCCCGTGCCGAGCCGGTGCTCCTCAATCGCCTGTCGGTTTATTCATGCCTGCAGTGCAGCACAGCCCGATTTGGTCATGCACTGCAGACTGAATCACCATTTATCGATCGGGTTGTTGATTGTTTGGCCATCGAAGAGTGGCGGGTGATGTGGGGGGGGGGAGAGAGGAGGAGTGAAAAACTCTGCAGCTAAGCTTCAGCTTCGGTACAGCGCATTTACATAGGCAGAGCCCACCGCCCGCTTTGGGATCTGTTGGACCACCAGTTCGACTAGCTCGACCAGCTCGGATGGTGCTCTGCCGCGGCGCAGTAGTTATGTTTAATGTGTCAATATGGGAGGGAGCGCTGCTTGCCTCCTGTCGAGAGTGGAGAACAGAGAGGGAATATTTGATGACTCAGGTACGAGTAGATAAGAGCTCAACTGATACTTTGAGTGGCATGACAATTCCTTGGCCTATGTCACGGAACTCAGCACCAAAAACTCAGCTCGGATTCTTGCAGGCCGTTTATATCGTAATGGACAAAACTGAAACATCACAACTCCAATGTCCACCGGCCAGAACCCTCAAAACCAGCAAAATCACGGCACACCGCCGCCATCAAACCATAACCACGGCACACCGCCGCCAGCAAAACCAGTAACCACGGCACACCGCCGCCATCAACCCGCAACAACCACACATCAGACACAATTCCCGAACTTTCGGGCAGCCGCTCGCCCCCGGCCGTCGGTCAGCTGACCGCCGGAGGCGACCAATAAAAACCCGCAGCCGCCGTCTCTCGGCAGCACCGACTGAATCAGACGGTCAGCGCCGATCGAGGCGACCTCTATTCGTCCGCATCACCAATCATTCCCGAAAGAGGCGCCTAAATCAGTAACATTCTCCCCACCTTGACCCTCAGGTCAACACAAAACAGCTTCGTTACACTAGCAAACAGGTTTGATCAGCCATCACTAGGACAATCAGCGATAAATCTAACATGAGTGAGGCACAGCGACAATGGAGCACATTTCCCAGTCAGCGCCACACCACACAACACTGAGCACTATAAGCAATACGATTACAAACGCAAACAAATCAGCTCGATCAATCGTTGTGAGACAAATTGCACAGCACGACGTGCGTCAGCACAACGTCCCCTTTCGACTCAGTGACGTACCAGACCATAAAGGGCACACTGGATCCGGCTCTCAGGAACACAAAGATCCGAATCACTCCGGAGCTCGCGTAGGATCCTGGGAGGATAGAGAGGGAACGACCTCCAGGTCGTACAGCCGCTGCACAGCGCGCGTCCTCAGTCCTTTCTCTGTCCTTACCTCCACTGACCTAGTCTTCCCATCTCGCCCAGGGAGCAGTCTCGTGACCCTGCCCATGACCCACTTCTGCCGGGGAACATGGTCCTCCTCCAGTAGCACCACTGATCCCTCTGTCAACTTACCGTGAGAACGGAACTGGCGCACAGTGGGTGGAAGACTACGCAAATATTCCTTCCGCCAAACCTGCCAAAATCGGTTCAGACGCCGTTCTCTGATCCGCGCTCTCTCCTGGAGCGCACTGCCGTCAACCGACCGGGCACTCTCAACCCGGCTCTGAAAGCCCGCGCCTCGGCCGATTAAGAAATGACTCGGGGTGAGCGCGTCTGGGCCCTCCGGGTCGTCTGTGACGGCCGTGAGCGGCCGTGAGTTGACGCATGCCTCTATCTCAGACAGCATGGTCTCCAACTCAGTCCGAGTCACACAGCGGGTCCCCAGGGACTTCCTGAGACCCACCTTGACAGAGCGAATGAGCCGCTCGTAGAATCCGCCGTGCCACGGCGCCACCGGCGTCGTGAAACTCCACTCCGGAGCTTTGTCTCCGAAATACCTCCGCAGGGACACGTCTGCGGCCTTGAAATATCTCGCATTATCAGAAATAACACGAGACGGAAAGCCACGTCTGGCAGCGAACCGTCGGAATGCTAACAAAATGTCTGCCTGCGACAGAGACTCCGTCAGCTCGAGATGCACCGCACGCACCTGCGCACACGTGAACAGAGCCACATAGAACTTCTTGTTCGGAAAATCAACACAGAACAGAGGTCCGGCCATATCCACACCGACGGTCGAAAAACAAGGAGACTCGCTGACACGAGCAGCGGGGAGCGGCGCCGCCGGCTCGTTACACGCACGTGCGTCATGTCTCCGACAGACGACACACTGGCGCTTCACCCGCTTCGCCAAACACCTCAGCCCCACGATCCAGAACCGCTCGCGCAGAGCGGTGATCATCGTCGAAACACCGGCATGTCTCATCAGCAGGTGCTGCTCTCTGACTAACAGTTCTGAAAGACGACACTTCGGCAAGATCACAGGGTGCTTCTCAGCATACGACAGATCTGAGAGCTGTAACCTGCCAGTCATACGGACCAAACCGTCACTGTCGATGAAGGGAGTCAGCTTAGTGAGGCTCGAGCCCCGCGGAAGGGCCTTCCCGGCATGCAGCAGCCTGATCTCGTCAGAAAAGACGTCACCCTGTACGTCTCTGATCAGAGCGCGCCGTGCCTCGTCCAACTCACCAGTTGTGAGCTCACCATCTCTCCTCTCAGAGGGGTTCCGAGCGTTGTGCACAAACCGGCGCACCCAACCAGCGATGCGCACAGCCTTACACATACAGGGTGTCCCATAAGTTCGTTCTCACCTAAATTTTACGTTTTTAGGCTTTCTTGCTTAAAGGCACGCTGAAATTGGTTCGTAACTGAGCTTACATGGTTGCCATGGCTGGTAGAAATATGCTCCACAGTAGCTAATTTCTGTAGACAAAATAGTTTTTGCTAGAGAGCCCGCTTCCTACAGAGACGGCTAACGCCGCAACATAGAGGTCTCCGATACGGGTACGTCTCAGCATTTAGTCAGCACGTGACCATTCGCGACGATTGAGGGTGATTGAGGCCTACCAGTCTGTAGCCAATATCCATCGCTAACTGGACGCACAGTCAGCAAGTGACGCCGATGATTTGTTGGGAGTCAATCACTGCAAGTTTATCCTCTTTCTAGCCAGCCCTCAGGAATGAGCCAAGTGGCCAAAACTGTGTGGCGTCAAAGTGGCCATCAAAAAGGTCAAAGGGTTAGAAAGTTGGTAAACAGACTTTTCAGGATGGATTACCAGCTGTCTAAGAGTGTTCTTTCGGGGTACATAACTCAAGGTGAATTAAGCTTTGCTTACCGGAGGGCACAAAACAGTCAAAAACGTCTTAAAATGGCCAAACATGAGTTTCGTTATGCCTGAGGCTAAACAAAACTAGAGGGCTGATGACATCAACCAGGTCATCTGGACTAACTAGTCCACGTTCGAGATGAAACACCCGTCCAAACCCGAAAACAACCCCATAAGGGCGAAGGAGGAGGCCTTCATTTCGTCCCGTTATGTTCCTATGCAAAAGGCCAGGGTCACTGTGTTGTGGGGTTATAGGCGTTCTGGAGTTGATCAAGTTACAAGTGGCAACCCAGAAACAGTTTTGGGAAGCAGAATGCTTTTCCAAGAACATCTAGGAGGAATTTCAGCCCTCAAGCTGAACTCGAACCGCGAGTATGAACACATTTATAGAGGAGAAAATGGCATCCGGGAGGTCGTAGGCCCATCTTCAGGCAAGACAGTGCATCAGTGCACAGGTCAAGCAAAGCTTAAAAGCGGTGCAAGGAGACTGTGACAGGCGTTTGTAGCAAGATCACATGCCAGGCACCTCATCGGATCAAAATTTCATAAAAATTTGTTGGTTATGCTGAAGTTGAGGCTCGTCGAAGCGTAGCGCTGTTCCAGCCTCGAGGAGCTCACGGCGCATGTCAAGTCAGTCTGGGTTAACTTTAAGCCTGCTATGCAGCCAAACATGCCGGTCGGCATGCCGCAGCATGTATTCGTGTGTTTGCCTATTAAATGGGGAGCACATTGAGGGGTCATAAATATACCAAAACGCAATGTACTCTGTTTCACATGCAAACATAATGTGAGAACGAACTTATGGGACACCCTGTAGACCCCCACCTCTCCACTGGGAACACAGGCTCATGCTTCGTCACACTCGGTGACGTCAGAGCTGCCGTCGGTGACGTCAGAGCTGCCGACTCCTCCTCAGTCTCATCCGCACTCTGCTGAGTCACAGAGCCGTCTGAGTCACCCGACCTGAGCCAAACAGGGCCCCTCAGCCAAACATCCGACTCCAGGAGGGACTCGGCGGACACACCGCGCGTGAGAAGGTCTGCAGGGTTGAGCTCACCGCTGCAGTGTCCCCAGTCAGAAGGGCTCGTGAGAGACTGAATCTCTCTCACCCTGTTCGACACGAACTGTTTCCATCTCGCTGGGTCCGCCTGTACCCAGCCGAGGACAATTCTGCTGTCAGTCCAGCAGAGCGAGGGCGTGGTCTCCGGCAGCTGCAGTGCCCGCCGGACGAACACCACCAGCCTGGCCGCCAGCAGGCTGCCCAACAGCTCCAAACGAGGCAGAGTGTGAGCGGCGATCGGCGCCACACGTGCCTTCGCCATGACCAGACACACGTCACGAGAGCCATCCTCACGAGGGGCACACACATAGACCACCGCCCCGTACCCCTTGGGCGAGGCGTCGCCAAAGGCGTGAAGGCTCACACCCTCCCCACCGTTCCAACCTGAGCTGAAGTTGCTCCGAGGAATCTCAATCTGCTTCAGGACCTCCAGTCCTCTCACCCAGTCAGAAAACACGTCACAGAGCTCATGAGGCAGGATCTCGTCCCAGCCCAGACCGATCCGCCACAGCTCCTGAAACAGACATTTTGCCACCATTGTGTGAGGAGCCAGCCACTGCATCGGATCAAACAACCTCGCGATCAGACTCAACAAGACTCGCTTGGTGGGCACCACATTGTCAGGCAGGCTGACACCCTCAAACACGAACACGTCCCGATCAGGTAGCCATCTCAGTCCGAGAACCTTCACGCTCTCGTCCTCAGGACTGCCGGCCAGCGCGTGAGTTCGATCGAGTACGAGCTCACTGTTGGAAGTGCACTTCGTGAGCTCCATCCCAGCGTCACTGAGGATAGACTGGGCCTCGGTGAGCAGCTCACGAGCACCCTGCTCGGTATCACACCCAGACACAAAGTCGTCCATGTACAGAGAAGTCTGGAGCTCACGGACAGCGCGAGAGGGTGGATACTTATCCAGATGGTACTGGATGGTCGCGATCAGCAAGAACGGCGAGCACGCCGCTCCGAAAATGACTCGCTGAAACCGCATGGTCCGAATACGACCGTCCAACTCCCACAGAAAGCGGAGAACGTCCTGATCTGATCTCCTCACCCGGATCTGCAGGAAAGCTTTCCGGATATCGCCGGTGACCGCGAATCTCCACCGGCGGAACCTCAACAACACCTCACACAAGTTGGGGATCAGATTCGGACCAACCTCGAGACAATCATTGAGCGAAAGACCGTGCCTGTCAGTCGCCGACGCGTCAAACACCGGACGCACGCGCGTGGAGGTGCTACTTTCCTTCACTACCGGCCTGTGCGGTAGGTAGAAAGTGGGATTCTCTGACACGAGCTCCTCTCGTGGCACCTCTGCGATCACCCCATTCGCCTCCATCTCCTTCAGAGCCTGATCATACTCCTCACCCAGCTTGGAGTCCTTTCCAAGCTTCCTCGAGAGACCAGCCAGTCGTACCTCAGCAGCCTGCCTATTGTCGACTAGCTCACCTGGGTCTCTCTTCCACGGCAGAGCTACCTCATACCGCCCATCGTCCATTCGAATGGAATCGCGAAACTTAGCCTGAACCTCAGCCGAAGAATCAGCATCACTCGAATCATGGATCCCTATCCCTTCTAGATCCCAGAACTGGCGGAGACGGCTCTCATGCAGGTCTCCCAGACAGAGCAGTTGACACCCCAGCTGTGGGCCCCTCTGTCCCTCACAGTCACCCACCAGGCCGGACACCATCCAGCCGAGCACTGTCTCCTGAGCTACAGGGCCCCCCTGGGTGCAGTGCACCGCTGGCCTTACCATACTCCAGAAGTAGTCCATACCGACGAGGATGTGCACGTGCAGCGGCTCATCGGGAGGAGGGCGGCCAGCCATCGGGAGGTGAGACAGCTCCGCCATCACAGAGGCAGGCAGGCTGGGCCGGGACAGGGGCGCACAGATCACAGGAACCTCGATGGCCTGCATCGTCACTGAGGAAGGTACATCAGCATTAGCACTCGACAACGACAGCTCGAACACATCACGATCAACAACACCAGAGCTCCTCCCTCCAAACGCAGCATAGGCCACACTTTCTGATCTGACCCACTTTGGGCTCACCTGCTTCACCACATCAGCTGAAACATAGCTCCTATCCGAGGCAGAGTCAAACAATACATTTACTGAGAGCTCCTGACCACGCTTGTCTTTCACTAGGGCTCTCACAAGTGGCAGTGCAGTGACTGCGCCGTCACTACCGCAAGGTAACACTGCATCTGTCGGCACACTAGCACTAACTGCAGTCATAGCTGGGCTGGCCTGCTGCTCAGCCCGCTGAGGTGGGACACTGTTCGATACACGTACCAGTCTGGAGCAGCACACCGCATGGTGCCTGCCACCACACTCTGAGCAGTTCATCCTACATCTGTTGGCCCTGTGTCCGCGCTGAAGGCAGCGGAAGCACAGGCCTGCTTGACGCACTCTGTCAAGCCGCTGAGGCACATTTAGAGGAACAAGAGACGGGCACTGGTCTGACCTGTGGGCCTGGGCACAAAAGCCACAGACCGCCGTTGAAGTAGAGAGTGCTGCTGCTGCTGCAGGGGCGCGCTGCACCCTGCTCCTCTGCTGGCGGGTCCCAGCGGGGCTGCGCCGGGACTCCGGAGCTGATGCAGCAGAGTACGCACCGGAGCGCTCACGACGGCCGATCTCAGAGTCCAAAAACTCCAGCAACCAGTTCAGGTCCGCCTCATGACCCACACCATCCCTCGCCCACTCCATCCTGATGGCAGTCGGCAGTCGTTGTAAGAGCACAGGCACCATCATCACGCCATACGCTTCACCCTGCACTCCCATCGCTTCCAAAGCTCTCACATGCGACAAAAGGTTGTCCTGTAGGGTACGAAGGGCATGGACATCAGGAACGGGAGGAGCAGGAATAGAAAGGAGTTGCTGGATATGGTTGAAGATGATACGTTCCGTCCTACCGAAACGATCAGTAAGGATCTTACATGCGGATGCATAGTTAGGGGCACTCAGTGGCAACCCAGCAATACATGTGCTAGCCTCTCCCACTAGCAGTGATCTCAGATACGAGAACTTCGTTATATCAGGCAAGTCACTGTCATGTACGGACGCTCTGAACATCTCCCAAAAGGCTTGCCACTCAAGTACATCACCCCCAAACTTGGGCAAGTCCAGTTTAGGCAGCTTTACAGTGTGGCTACTCACAGAGATGCCGCCCGATGCAGAGTCAGTCCCTGAACCACTCACAGCTTTCACCACTTTGGAGAGCACGCAGAGTACAGAATCACGAAAAACTCCAGCCTTCTCGATGTCATCCAGCATCTCACTCTCCGACTCGATCATCAGCTCCAAGTCACTCTGTAGTCCATCCAGGTTGTTCAGCCGTGTCTCCAGCTCCTTCTGGATCACTCTCAGGGCCTCCTGATCACACTGATCCGCATCCAGGAGTTCTTGAGCCTTGTTCATGGTTCTTGAAAGCCACCCCTTGGCAGCCACTCGTTTCTTAAACATCATGGACAAGTCTGGGACCAACGCCATGGCTTAGGCGTGAAAACAGCAAGAATTAGAGCAAATGGTCCACAGTAACAGCAAAAGAAAAATCAACAGATCTTGAAACTCTTCTTGGCACAGATCCAAATAACTGAGAGCTCAAAACTCATCAGAGTAAGGTCCAGTACTCACTTCACCAAAGTCAATCACCATCAGCCTGGTGCAAAACAAAGCAAGCTCACAGCACCCCATCTCAACTGGCTGTCACCGGCTTGCACTTACTGCACATCCAAAGGCTCCGTCCCGCGTTTGAGGCACCAAAATGTCACGGAACTCAGCACCAAAAACTCAGCTCGGATTCTTGCAGGCCGTTTATATCGTAATGGACAAAACTGAAACATCACAACTCCAATGTCCACCGGCCAGAACCCTCAAAACCAGCAAAATCACGGCACACCGCCGCCATCAAACCATAACCACGGCACACCGCCGCCAGCAAAACCAGTAACCACGGCACACCGCCGCCATCAACCCGCAACAACCACACATCAGACACAATTCCCGAACTTTCGGGCAGCCGCTCGCCCCCGGCCGTCGGTCAGCTGACCGCCGGAGGCGACCAATAAAAACCCGCAGACGCCGTCTCTCGGCAGCACCGACTGAATCAGACGGTCAGCGCCGATCGAGGCGACCTCTATTCGTCCGCATCACCAATCATTCCCGAAAGAGGCGCCTAAATCAGTAACAGCCTATGCAGATGTCCAAATGAATCATTAAGTGGTTATCTAAAGGCTATATGTGTGTGTGCAAATGTTGGCGATTTGCAACCAGCGAAGCTGCACGGGTCTTTTCTAACTGTTTGTCTGTTTTGAGCTGACCCACATCTGTAGTTATAGATGGTTATAGCAATGGAAAAGAATCAGCACCGTACTGCACAGACTGGTGCAGCTGTAGCTTTGACTATAGGTGCCCGGCTCTATCAAACGTATATCACACGTCTTGTCCTCATTTTCCGTTCTACATACCTACTTCCTGTAGGAAATCAAACGTATATCGGGTATCGTAAACGGTTTCAGCTGTACATACAGGGAAATGCCGGTAATTGCCGACACTTAACTGCCATTTTCGTGCCATGCCATCATGCCATGAGATAACGTAAGAGGCTGCAGTATAACCACACGCACTATACACACACACATATTGATATAGGTATGGTCGAAACGCTCTTTTTCGATCTTCGCTTTATAATTCTGTTTGCACTCTTGCCGTCTGCGTTTTTATTGCATTTGTGATCAATTAAAGGGACCCTCCGGCCTCCCACCTTCAAAAAAGTTTATGAATTGGCATGAAAGTGATGTCGCTCGGTTCAGAAAGAGCTAAAACGAATATCTACCAAATTTCACCGAAAAATATTCACCGGTTTTCAAGATATTAGACTTTTACTTTTGTTTACTTTTTGGGATCTCCGCTGTTTCTAGCGACTTTATTTTAGAAGTGCGGCGTTTGCGGCAGATGTTGCGCGCAAATAGCATATACCACCGCGTGCTACAAAACGTTTTAGTCAAACATTTGAAAATCGTTAGATATCTGCGCTGACGTCACACATTTAGAGGGGTATTCCTAAACATTAGCCCCTCTGAATCAAAATGCTGCAATTTTGAAATTCAATATTTCCGATTTAAGGCATTTCTCGATGTTGTGAGTGCCGAAACCGGTAATTGTGAGCCAGGGACCCCATTTTGGCTATCTCAACTCAAATCTAATGTTAAGGTGGGAGGGTCCCTTTAATTTAGCCGAATTTTCATTTTTAGGAGCTGTTTTGGGACGTGTGGCAGATGTGTACCTGTCAGTTAGACCCATTCTGATTCATCAAGCTTCCTCGCAGGTGCTCTGATAAAAGCATCAATCATCCGCCTGTAAAAATAGCCCCCTCTGTCTGGTTCGATATCTGACTGGCTCGGGTCTCAGGTCATGTCACTCAAGCTCGAATTTGTTTACCTATGTATGTTCTTAGGAAGGCTTCTCCAGTCTCCTCACTATTTCTGCTCGCACATAATAAAGGCTCCCATATTTTGATGCTGACTTGACTCAAAAGCACAGCTTATCGCTCATCTCCCCGACAGGTGTGTGGCGCCGCCGTGCTGGCCTGCGGCATCCGCCTGGTCTACCTGCACTACGGCGACTGCAGCGCCACCTGCTCCACCGAGCTTTACATAGGTGTCGCTGCGGTCGCGGCCGGCACGCTGGACATCGCCCTGCACCTTCTGTTGCTGGGCAGTCTGCGCGGCTCGTGGCCGGCCGGGGCCATCACAGTGACCGTGTGGGACGCTCTGAAGGCGGCCGCTGCCATCTACCTGCTGGTGAGCGCCACGTACGCGCTGCACACGCGCCCGGAGACGGTGGTGTTCGAGCACTACGTGGCCGAGGTGGCACTAGTCGCCTGTATGACGGTGGCGGTATACGGTCTGGCATCGGCTGCGCACGAACAGAGGGCCGCCAATATCGTGGACGGTAGTGATTTCTGAGTGGAGGGTGCAGTGGAGGAGCGTGTGCCATTTGAGTGACAGTGTAATGCGTATTGTGTGCATAGAGCCATGCATAGAGCCTTGTTAAATGTTGAAGGTATTGCGAAATTAGGTAGTGCACTCGGGGGCAGATTGATGTTCCACCACTCCCTGCCCATCGGGCTCCCATGGCTTAGCACTGGCTGCTGCCAGTGTTGCCTGCCCTCAGCACTGCTCAGCACTGCCTGCCAGTGCTGCCACTGGCAGCAGCCAGTGCTGAGTCATGGGAGCCCGATGGGTAGGTAGTGGTGGAACATCAATCTGCCCCCGAGTGTACCTGCTTTTAGGCCTACATGATATATGTATGATAACAATGTGCGACGTTTGAGTTTTATCTGAACCAGAAGCGGCTAATCACAACTGATTAAACAATTACATGGGGATGGCTATGTAGTATTGGTTCATTGTCTCGCTGATTAACCACTTTTTCATTCCTAAGCATCATTTAGGACATAGTCGGTAGACATGGAGTATTTTCCGTTATGGGACTGTGATGTGTCCACTAAGCAGTCGGGAGTGAACTGTGCAGGGCATCCGACTCTGGGCACCATTTGACTCTACGACCTGTGACTTTGACCCGTATAGGTGCGGTCGTTGCCGGACATACACAAGTTCATGTTGTATTGTAGACATTATAGGTACTGAGTCACTAGCTCTGTGCCATTGACCCACTCTGTCACTAAAACTGTTAAGGTGATAGAATAGTCCGTAACGGATTGTAGGCTACGTGCGATAAACGTAAGTATAGTTTAGTGAGAACTCATTGCGTGCAAGCTTGCATGCGATGTGTTTGACATGCTGCGGGCTTGTGCATATATAAACGTACCATATACGTTCTCACTGTTCATTGTTCATTTCCTATTTGGAAAATAGACTGATACGGTTATTGATAGTGATTAGTGTGTACTTTTAAGGTTTCATTTCAATGCAGTAATTAACTCCACCTATATACATTATACACCGTATGCAGCTTGGTTGTGGAATAGCACAATTGCCACTTATTTGCTTCAATAGTCTTGTCTAGAGATGTCAATCGGATACCAACTTTTTGGTATAGGTACCGATACCAAACCGATACCAACTTACTTGGTCAATTTGGTATTTCAATCGTAATGTGTTTGGTATTTTGTTGGTATCATAAACCCTCACTAATGTATAAGAGGCTAAGAAATCGGTAAAAAGTTGGTATTTCCCTTATTTTCCTAAGTTGGTTTGGTTTCGGCATTTTCCCGTGGTTTTAGTTGGTATTTGGTTTGGTATCGGTATTCCGATTTTCCGTGATTGACATCACTAGTCTTGTCATGTACATTGTACAGCAGATAAATAGTATCGACGTATTACGAGGAACACAATACAAGAAACACCTATCAGCCAAACAGCTCAAAAGTATAATCGACCTTGACTGTTGAAATGATACGAGTATGCTCGCGACTCACGAGTGACGAGTCCGTACAATATTGTGCATCCATTGGCAAAGCTGCTCGCAATAACTCGCCTGACAAACGAGGTTCCGAAGACTGGGCACCGCCTGCCTGCATAATCCGTTCTGGTCGAGGAACTCCTCCATTGTTAGACGTTTACCATTCATAGTGCCATTGTCTGATATGTTATCGTTTATTTGCAACCTTAAAGGCAGTTTAACACTCGGAGTTATGCACTGGGACATAAGACCAATGAAATTAACAGGTACCCAACCCATATTGAAGGGAAATATGACTGAAATGACGTTCACCAAATTCTCATCCTCAGAAATGATGCAATTAAATTTTACCGATCCCGGGTGTCACTGTCACGGGTAATTTAATGATTTCTAGTGACAATATTGTCCCGTCATTCAGACCCTTGCTCGATGCGTGACGACTGACGATTTCACCTAATGACGAGTACCCAGATGCCGGCATAACAGCGATTGTATAGGCAATTCTATATTTACGAAACAACAAATCAAATAATTTAGAATAAATAGTAAAACCACCACGATGACGTCAACAGTCTGCAGCTCGTAACTCGAAGAACATACCGAATATATGCAGCAGTAAAAGTAAATAGGTATACACTTGGGAATTGCATTACCGGTGCGCACCAATCAAGGTTGCAGTTTGCAACCGGCTTATCTGAATTATTCTTTGGACACGGACACGGCCATCGCCAACGGTCTTTGACCTCAAATTGTGTACATTTCGACATGAGAATAATGGAGATAGCTATTGCAGACATACAAAATACATACCTACTGAGGCGCTTTTCATTGGAACGGTGTAGAAGGACGCGAAATTTGACGGTGGCTGCGAAATGACTACTTGCCTTTCCGTTATCAAGTAACGCACGTGAGTATTTACATCGCGAGTTATTCATGAATCAATACTCAGCTATGGAGAAACGTCCCTTTCTTATTGTAGGGTTCCAATTGGTACGGATGCACTAAACCACAAGCATACACACATTCTACCATATTAGATGAAAGACACGGCTAACAATTAACACAACATCCTAGCACATTTTCACTTCATCTCCTTTTTAATTATTTGTTTCGCACATATGATTTCACTCACTAAGTGATGTCATTCGCTCATAAGCATAATGTAAATACTGAGATAAGGCTAGCATACTGTGATCGCTTCTAAACAAACACACGTGCATTTCAAAGTCAACTTTTTCTCGTGTAAAATGCACCCCTCTCTTGAATCCCAATAACGTCAGTCCTTGGGTCAGCTCCGTGATCATAATCATAGCAGCACAAGAAATAATCGGCGAACCTTGTCGGCCCGATGACGTCACAATGACGTCACACTTCTCACCGCTCCTCTGGGAGGCCGAGCACTGCGTCGATGGCGTGCACCACACCGTTCCCGGCCGTGACGTCAGGCACGATCACAAGCGCGTTGTCCACCTTCATCGACACTGCCGGATGACCAATGGAAGACGGAAGTGAGACCCGGGCGAAAACGGAACTGACATGGGTGGAGAGGTACTGATGATGTTGCCGAAGAATGTTAAAATATTGATAGCGGATTCGCACTACTGCAAGCAATCAAACGCAAAATCGTTTCAGTTTCGCACATAATTTGCTGACAAGTTCCGAAAGCCATTGACCACCTAAGGTGGAGGGGGAGGGAGGGAGGGAGACAGAGGGAGAGAGAGAAAGAGAGAGAGAGAGAGAGAGAGAGAGAGAGAGAGAGAGAGAGAGAGAGAGAGAGAGAGAGAGAGAGAGAGAGAGAGCTGGAGAGAGGTAGACAGACAGAAGACAAAGAAAGGACAGCATAGTAGATACTCAGCATCTTATTTACGTCCACTGCTCACCTGTGTCGCTGAAGACGCGCACGGTGGATCCGGCCAGCGTCTCCAGTTCCTGGAACGGCTGCAGGCCGGACGAGTACACACTGCCGACCAGCACGTGCCCGAGCAGCAGCTGCCGCAGCCGGCGACGGTCGCGCAGCAGCCGGCGCAGCTGCTCAGCCGGCAGCTGCGTGAACGCCACGTTTGTGGGAGCCAGCAGCGTCAGCGGACCGGCTGCCGAGGGAGGGGAAGGGTCACTTTTTAGTCTGTGTCGGGCGGTAGTTACTGTGGAATAGAATTCATCGCTTGTTTATTGCATAAACGATCCATGGAGCACCCCATCGTCTTAATCACGCAAGTGAAGATTTGATAATGAAATATTTAAAGACGCCGGAGCGGGGAAAATTAGCAAGCATGTGGCTGATGGGTGAAGGTAAACTTGACAAGGCACACCAACTGTGGGTCACGCAAACGCAGCAAACGGCCCTTCGGCCCACACCTTGCACCTTTCACTAGTTCGTTTCTCGAAATCCTCCCTACCCTCCGCATGCCACGTTTTTGGTAGGCATCTACTTTGTTATGCAATCCAATTATTCATTTTATATATTACCGTGTTTCATTACCTATATCATCATTGATAACGTGTAATCGCCTCAATTTATTTTACACTTCCATAGCCGTATTCCTCCCCCTCCCCCCGGCAGCCACCGACCTGTGGTGTCCGCCAGCAGCTCCTGCAGGCCGGCCAGCTTGACGGCCTCTATGAGCACACTGAACCTGCCGCGCGGGTCCCTGCTCAGGGTGCGCACCAGGTCGGCTGGCGGCGGCGCCAGCACGCCCTCGATGAAGTGCACCAGGCCGTTGTCAGCGGCTAGCTCGGCGCGCACCAGTCGCTCGCCGTTGGCCGTCGTGATGTTGGCGCTGCCGTACACGTTGTCGTAGGTGTCGTAGCGGTTGATGCGCAGGTGCGAGCCTTCGAGTGTCCTGGCCAGCAGCTCGTGCTCCATGTCTTCGAGGAGGGCGTAGCCCCGCAGCACGTGGTACTGCAGCAGCTGTGACGGGAGAGGGGGCGGAGTGAGTTAGTCCGGAGTGGCACGGTAGTCGAGCCGATGTAATCAGATATTCAAACACCTGTTAACATTATTACCGTAAGCAGTTATATCGCTAAGTATGATGATGCAATGATGCTATGCTGATGACGCGAAGTTCGTAATACCGCTAACTTATGCTAGCTTTTGTTACATATCGTAGATGAATGAAATAAAACAACGCAAATCTACATACAGCAACACTGACATCAGCGGACACCACCGCCCTGCCGGGTGGCTGAGCTGCCGCCTACCTTGAGCAGACTGTCCTTGCCCATGGTATCGAGGATGGTGTCCACTCCGCCGAGACGGTGCAGCAGCTCCCCCAGGGCCCGCTCGCTGGGAGCGAACAGCGTGTACGGACCTGGAGCGGACGGACCACGACATAGCATGGTTCAGCACATGGCTTGGTAGTGTGTAGGTGGGTAACACGAGTACATTAGGTTTGTTTGTTTGCCAATGTTGCCTGGCTTCAATCCATGTCTATATACGGTCAGGCCTGGCATCTTTTGCGTAATCAGTGTCCTCGCCTTTACTGTCCGTGTTGTTCTCGGTATGAGCTACCGCGCAGCACGCCATGCTTGGCAGATGTTTGTAGGGTGATGGGCTGTAATTATAGCCATTTTCACCCATGCGTGGTATGCTGCGTTTTGTAATCTATCAAAAAAGTTCGGAAGAGCCACCTGACTGCCGACAACAGGCGTCGTACCCGCATTGACCGGACCAGTGAGAAGCACGGGTGTGAGGCGATACGGCCTTTCGTAACACCACTCCGAACTGCACCCATTAGTTAGCAATTACCCACCATCGCGGCTGTCCGCTTTTCACCAGTTCAGTGCGCGCGCATCGAGCGGGCACTTCGACAGGCCCTTCCATTCTCCGCTCCCGTCACGCACAACACGCGTCACACGGGCCCGACCGTCACGTCACGGTGTGACAGTGTTGGGCAACAGGACGTCACCCGACCCTCGGCGCCCGTGCTCACCTTACGGGTAATTTTGGGGACGCTCTCCCCACATCCCCCCACGATCCATGAGCGTCACGGCTGGCTCCGTCACCGTGACGCTCGTCACAGTCGACCGTGATGTCACGGCGTCACACAGACAGCCGTGACGTCCGGCAGCGCGGCGCTCTCGACGTTACGGGGGAGTTTCAATTTAGTTGCTGGCTAGTTGATTCATTGTCGCTGTGTTCACGACGGAACATTGGGCACCTATTTGATCCAGGGCCTATTTTAACATGTTAACTGGGGGGGGCAAATGCCCCCGCACTCAACAGAATTGCCCCCCTAGTCGTCGAGATTTGCCCACTATAAAAATGGGCATAAAGGCACAGGGTGACAAACATACTACGTAACTACTGTGACTTGTTTTGCAATGGATGTCAAATGAGTCAGTCTGTAAGTAATGACCAGTGGTGTATCTAAGGGTGGGTCATATGGGTCATGACCCCCCACCCTCTTGGGGCCCGGGGACACCACAGGCCTGCCAGGGGCACCACCGGCCTGTCAGGGGCACCACAGGCCTGTTGGGAGCACCATCAACCTAGCAAGAGCACCATAGGTCTGCCAGGGGCACCACAGACCTGCCAGGGGCCCCACCGGCCTCGCAGGGGCACCACCTTGGGCCTGTCAGGGGTACCACCACAGGCCCGCCAGGGGCACCATAGGCCTGCCAGAGGCACCATAGGCCTAGCAAGGGCGCCACGGACCTGTCAGGGGCACCAGAGGCCTAGTATGGACACCACATGCCTGGCAGGGACACCACCGGCCTTGCAGGGACTGGGACACCTTGGGCCTGTTAGTGGCACCACGTGCCTGTCGGGGACACTCCAGGCTTGTCAGGAGCACCACAGTCCTGTCAGGGCCCAGGGGCACCACCGGCCTCACGTGGACACCACCGGCCTCGCAAAGGCATCATGGGCCTGTCAGGGGCACCACGGGCCTGTCGTTGGAACTTCAGGCTTATCAGGGGCACCACAGTTCTTTCAGATGCACCGGCGGCCTAGCACCATGGCACCATTTTTGGCCGAGGTCGCGATTCGGCGTACGTACCTATGTCGCCTCGCATTAGCCGCGCGTTTGCAGTCAGTCTTTTCGTGGTTTCAAACGTTCAAACATGGGATATGATGTTGGTCCATGCATTAGGGTGGGTGTCAAGATCACCGGAAGGTCAGGTCAGATCATTTACCTTTGATGACCTCGGTTCACATTTTCGAGTTTTATATGTTTCTAGGCTAGTTTTTGGAGCTGAATTCGAATTAAGCAACCATTTGACCATTTACGAAGTAGTTTTGGTGCCTTCGTAACATGTTACGAAGCTGTCAGAGGCGGTTGCCACCTACTACAAATAGTGGAAGGTGGGGTAAGACGGACCAGCTAAGGTTTGAGGCCGCATATCTTGCTACACTGCTCTCGTAATTCATATTATTTATAGTCTTCGGAATGCTCAATCCTTCCTCTGTTGATATGTGTAAAGACTAAATTTCAAATTAAAGACATTTAGGTGGTGGATGCTCTTAAAGAGGGACATGTCAAAAACTCAGACAAGAAAAAACGTGGGGTAAGACGGACCACCCAGCAGTGCCTGCTATCCGTTCATGTGTGTTACACTTCTGCTCTGTACTCTTGTAAGAAAAAGTAATGAGCCTTTATTCTTTACTCATGTGTGATGGAAGTGCAGCTAAAAGCTGGGAACATGTGTGTTAATTGTCGTTTGGCATGAATGCATGCTAACTGAGCACTTGCATGCATGGCTCACATGCAACAAAGACTCCTTCCTGAAAAATTAGCTTACTTAAACTTGTGTCAATGTTTTGGAAAAGAACTTTCCATATGCAGGGTACAATGGACCACCACAGGGTAAGATGGACCACAGTGGTCCGTCTTGCCCCATATCTAAATTCTGTCATTATCATGACGTATATGTCAAATAGCCCAACATTGCAAAACCTTGCCTTTCCTTAAGTGTGACTATAACTAAGTTTATAGCTTTGTTCTTCATAGTTAAGTGCAAAATAGAAACTAATCATGCAAGAAAGGCGCCGTAATTGAATCACCCGTAGACCTCTTATATAAGATCGGTTTGACGAAAAACAACATTTTTCTCAATAACTCAAAAGCTATGCATCCTAGCAGCATGAGCTCAAGGTGGCCATTGTTACGAAGGAAAACAAACATAGTGAGTGCTTAAAGCAGTAGATACCAGCAGTGGTTCAGCCGGGAGGGCTGGTGGTCCGTCTTGCCCCGCTGGGCCGTCTTACCCCACCTTCCCCTACCCGGCAGCAAAACCCTTACTGGTTGACCTGACCTGACCTGACCTGGCCTAAATGCATGAAGACATCATCTATGATCATAACTAACATGATATTTGTGATCAGCACCCCGAAAAACCATAGCAGCCACTCTTTACGACGCTCTAACAGGTCCCGATTTTCCCGACTTTTGGGTCAATGACCTGACCTGGAAGGTCAACCGATGACCTAGGACCTTAAAATTGGGTATAATCGGCTTCCTTTCATCACGGGCAACACGGTCGTTTTTTCCGCGAAGCTCTAGCTCGATCAGGGGCGAAACGGCAAGGGGGAGGGTCCAACGGACCCCCCCCCCCCCCCCTATACGCTCGCTACTGGAAACACCAATACGGGCGATTATTAAAGACAATTTTCCAGGTTGCCCCCCAGTCAAATTCCCTTAAAATAGGCTCTGAATTTTGATCCGTTTAGACCGTTTGGAATCTGATGAACTTTAGCAGTTGTTTACTAGTAAGAAGCTACCTTTCGAATGACATGTCGTTTGCTTTGTTGTTGTTTTTCTTTCAAACTCAAACAAATAGGTGCTCCGCCGTGAACAATGTTACTGGGCGTGTTACTGGGTGATGAAGAAGAAACGGGGGAGCAGATGCCAAAATCGATGTTTGGAAGTTTGCTTCTTCCGATGCGTCGTCATAACATAACTGTTGACAACAATTTGCATGCCCCTTCCCCTATTCGCGCCTTGCGGTCGCTGCAGTGCCTGAAAGCTATATAAAGCAGCTGAATGGACGTCACCTATCGAAGTGATCGCAGCCTCCGGACCTATTGTGCTAGTGGCATATTGTTAATGGCATTCTTCGGGTTTTGACCTCTCGCGAAAAGGCACTAAGCTGAGATACCTGAATGGATATGGATATCATGTATGGATAGGTTTTATCAGGGGAATGCAACACGCAATCTTGGATCTATTCGCAATTCAATGTTTTTTCGTTTAGAGTTAGATCTTGCAAAATCTGGAAATAGTAGGTAATGTCATATTGCCGAATTTGGACAATTACGAACGCTTCGTGCATGAACGATTAACGCAACTAAATCTGGCTCAACAATAACTGCCAAATCAATTTAAGTCAGTCAATAATCAATATCACACGCCGAGTTTGGCAAGCCAGTTCAAGTTCGTCAAGACAATTAACAACTTTATCGTCAAAACCAATGTAATTGCGATAACAGATAAACGTCGGGTGCAAAAAACGTTTCAGTTTCTAACAGGCGTTGAGACATCAAGTGCATTTTTGTGCATTCCCGTCGGACATGGAGGTATACGGTCTACGCCTTTCCGTGTCGCGGCGCCGATATACGGGCTCCGTCCTTCTGTCGTTACTCCCCGTCACAGAGCGTAACAGCGCTCCTCGTCACTCGTCACACGTCACCCGCCACGCCCGGCGGCGGCGGCGGCATGGGAAAGCTGGGCGCGCCGCTGACTGCACCCGAGCTTCCACCCCTCCCCCTCCCCTTCCCGCTGGTTACCCCCGACTCGTGACGCGTGCATATTTGTCAGACCGAGACGGAAGGTATAACGAGATCATCAGAAGCTATAAGATAATCATATTTAGGAACAGAAAACACGCCTGGAGATGGGTAGGAAAGCAGGTAACTAGGACTACTGTGGCGTTAGGAACAATCCGTAAGAACAAATGATGAAGAAAGGTTTTGTTTGGATCTATCATTTAAAACAGCTCGACTGAATTAACTCCAATGTCGAACAAAACAGGTTTATCAATGGGAATAGGAAAAAGATCTGGTTGGCAATGGCGGATCGCTCACAGTAAACATTGCTCTGTTTATCTGGGAAAGTGTTCGTATGTTATTGGTGTCTACCACGGCAACTTCTCAAACAGCGTGTCAGGATGACAGGCACACGAGGAGAAACGGGAAACTCTAACGCAGCACAACACGCTAACCTATTAAAGTGGTGCATTACAGAGTAGTAGTTCACACTACACGGTACCTACACATGCCGGACTTCATTCAAGCCCTATAAAATAGCAAAAAATGTAAAGAATTGCTTGAAATGAAACACAAATAAAACGGTTATTGGTATTGCGGTATAGCATTGCCTATAGGAGCGTATGAAATAAATTGGTTAAAGAGAAGCTTATTAAAAACAAAATCATGCCCATTTTCTGAATAACTATAACAATCGTCCCATTCGTCCCCTGACCCCGACCTACCTGTAGCCTCCAGAAGCTCCCGCATCCCAGAGAGGTCCATCAGTTTCAGCAGGAGGCGGGAGTCAGCTGCCTCGAGTACGTCGATGATGGTCGTCCCCTGTCGCTGCGGCCTCTGAGGACGGTGGGTGTCCGAGGAAGAAGCCTCGGGAAGTTGATGTGGAGAAGTTTCGCTGTCCCCTTGCTGTTGCGCCTCTTGAGGTTCGTCATGCTGATGATTTTGTTCTTGTTCTTGATGGTGCTGTTGCAGCTGCGGGAGCTCGTGATCGTCGCCCACAGTCTGCCGTGGCTCAGACTCCAATGAAGAATAGGACGATTCCAGCTGATTATCACCGGCATCTTCAGTACCATCGGCAGGACGCTCTAGAGTTCCGACTACGATGTGCGGCTCCACGGGGTCCTGCTCGGCAGTCCGACGATCAGCACCGTCCCCCGGTGGTTGGTGGTTCCTGTTGGTATGCCCTATAGCAGCCTGGTTGGACGGTTGAGCCAACACCAGGTGCGGCCTCTTCTCCTGGTGGCCTTTGGCTGTGACAGCGTAGTTACGAACCGGCGGGTCGGCCGTGTGGATCTCCGGAGGATGAGGCGCTGACACTGCCGTCGGCTTCTTCTGCGCAAGCTCGTGGCTCGGTGGGGTCACGTAGTTTCGGATGGAGTGACCGGGCTGGTCGGGGCTGGGCGTGTGAGCCGCTGGAGGTGCCGGCTTCTGCACTAGTCTGTCACTAGGTGCACGCACGTAGTTGCGAACGGGCTGTTCAACGTGTCCGGGATGTGGAGGCGGAACATCTGGAACGGTCGCGGGGTGAGCAAAGACTGGAGGCTCTTCATGACCCTGAATGTGTGAGGAAGCTGGCACTCGAGGCAGAGGACGCTCAGAGAGCTTGTCCACAGACGGAACGGCATAGTTCCGGATGGCAGGTGGGGGTAAGACGACTGGTGGATGTGGTTTCGGATGACCAGGCAGAGGATGTGGATCTTGATGTCCCGGCACAGGGTGCACTATCTCACTATGAGGAAGATTCACCAGGTGAGGTTTTGGAATGGGATGCACGGATGAAGCGTGCGCTGGGGGGATATGTGGGCGAATGTATTCTGGGGTGGGAGTTGGTGGGACGTACGAAGGACTAGGGGTCGGCGAGGCATACGATGAAATGGGGTTCGGTGATGTATGTACTGTGATTGGTTTTGGTGACGTGTATGAAGTGGGTGGCGAATATGAAGGGGTCGGCGTAGTTGAAGTGTAAGAAGGCGTCGGCGCTGGTGGAACATAAGACGGTGATGCTGAAGGATTATTTGAAACATACAAGGGGTTCGGTTGCAGCGACACGTATGAAGAGGGTTCAGTTGGCTTCAACTTTACCGGAATCGGAGACACATAACTCGTCTCGGTGTGAGTAGGTCCGTGAGGAGTTGGGGAGGACTCCACCTGCGAATAGCTGGACTGCTCTTCGTCTTCGTTAGCGGCACTGTGCGGATGCGTGGGTGGGTAGACCGGGAAGTACTCCGGAGAAGTCGTGGTAAGCCGGACTGGGTCAAAGGACAACTCAGTGGCTGGGTCGTACGGTAGGTCAGCGTAAGTGTCGGAAGGACCTGCCAGCGGAAGAACTTCTCGTGGAACGTCAAGCCATGCCGGGCGCAGGGACGGCTTGGGATGGCTAGTGGTCGGTCTGTGGTGAGGCTTGTGGACAGACTGACGAAGGGTCGTGTGAGCGAGAGGCCGATGGGTGGTGTCAGAAACAGAGGGTTTGGGCGGCTTGTGCACTGACGCGCTGGGTCGTGGACGCTTCACTTGCTGAGGGCGCTGAGGCACTACTCTGTGCTCCTTCGGCAGCAGGTGACTCGGCACGGGAGAGCCCTTCGCGATGTGTCCGTCGGAGGGAGAACGGCCGGGATTCCGGAGGGCGGGCGGTGGGGAGTTCTTGGTCTTTGCAGCACTGCCGCGAGTCCTCGACGGATGGCTGCTGTGAGTCATCGGTTTGGAGCTGGTCGAGGCGACTCCCTTCGGTGGACCATAATTGTGTCGGTCTGGTGGATGGAACTGGATGATGGTCTCCTCCTGCACAAACGGGAGGTGAATTCGGATTCTGGGCTGCTGCTTTGGCGGCTCCCACGGTTCGATCAGCCGAGGCTCGGCCCGCTCGCTGCTTTTGTCGGTGGCAGAGATAGGTGGAGAGTTGTAAAGAGAGAGGTCCTCCTGGTCAAGACTACGAGGAGTGACCGCTCGTTGCGGTGCCTGTTCAGAAGCAACATCTTCTGGCTTGGTCACATTATGCAGCTCAGTGTCATTGCTTGGTTTGTAAATGCTTGACGGCTTGGCGGGACCATAACCTTCTGCCTGTGGATCCGAGGATTCGATGCCTCCTCTAAGACTGATCTCCGCATGTGTTTCATACTCCGGAAGACGTCTAGACTTTTCGTCTGCTCCTCCTGAATATCGGCCATCATCAGAATGTTTCTCCGTGTCCGAAACGTCTACTGACTCAGCCGTGACTAAGACGTTATCTGTGTGCTCATGTAAAGAAGGTACAGATTCTTGGACTGTCTGTGCCTCCGGATCAAATTGCAAATAAGATTCCGATTTATCATCAAGAGGTGGCTGTAGCGTCTCGGGTAGTTCGGCGAGGTTATTTACATGTCTTCTAGAGGTAATCTTTTCGTTTGTGTCGACATGGTTTTTACGCTCCTCATCTTTGTCAAATAACTTGCGTTTGACTGTCGACGCTGGCGATTCAGTATTACTTTTACTTTCCTTAGAATGTGTGTCATCATCGAAAGGAGATTCGATGATAGTGGGTTCGTCGTGACCTTCCGTTGGTCTTTCGTTCTTTTCTGCGGGAGGTAGCACAAAGAAGCCGCTGTCCTGTTCCGCTTTGGCATTTGAGTAATCGGTGTCTAATGAGGCTTTATTTTCCAGTCCCTCCAGAGCTCTGCTGTTTTCCGCAACATCATTATCACTTAGTTCTTGTCCGTGGTCGTATTCTGTATAAGTGTCATACTGGTAGTCCTCATACTCATGATCAGCATTTACGTCCTCGTAATATTCATCAGAACTGTCGAGATCACTTTCATATTTATCATCATGAATCTGCTCAGTTTGTTCGAATGATGGGGGCGAACCTGTTTCACTTTTGGAATCGAACAAAATCAAAGGCGCAAGGTCAATTGACTCATCAACTATATTCCCTTCACCGAGCTTTGTTTTCACCAAAGCATCAGCAGTTTCCAGGTTAGTGTGGCTGCGTTCACGATGAATTCTGTGCAGATCCCCTGATTCTCCAGCTGAACTCCCGTTCGACTCCTGTAGGTTCAGTCTGCCCCTCAGTCTCTGAAGCAGGTCCTCCAGGTCCTCTTCCGCGTGCATCCGACCGCCCCGCTGTGCCCGGCTCTCCACGAACCTGCTGTAGCGTCTGACGGACAGCTCGAAGGGCTCCTCGCTGACCCGGTCCAGCGGTGTGATGTAGGTGGTGTTACCGTCCCCGTCCAGACTCTCCTGGTACACGCCATCAATGAGCGACAGCAGACGGCCTCGGCTGCGAGGATCGGAGTCGGCCTGAGCCCGGCGAGCTGACGCGTCTCCGCTGCGCCTCTGTGCGGCCAGTGAACCCACGGACTGGAGCTGCTCGGCGTCTTTGGCGGTCACCTCTGGACCGCTAAGGAGACCGTACAGGTCTGTTCTGGCAGCGGCCGACGGCCCATGGCGACCGGGGGACACGGGACCGTCACCGCGACTCGCCGCTGTAGGTTCCGTGTCCCCATCGACACTGATGTCCCTTCTGGGGACGCCAGAGTTCACCAGCAGACCTACCGGTTCGCCGTTGTCAGGGACAACAAACTGTGGCTGAAGAGCGGTGGCCGCTCGAACCTCGCCGGCGGGATTTGTGTCCGCAGCCGGAGGAATCTCGTCCGAACCGGAGTCAGACGGGCGAGTTCCAGGCAGAGTCTGGCCGCTGGAGTCATCCTTCTTTCCTGATACAACCTGGAAACGGAGCGGATAAGACGGTGAGCTGATTCAGTCTCGAATTGCTTCAAACAGTTGTGGCATCATTCAGACTAACTTTAGCCGTACACTGTGCAATAGTTGCCAACGACTAAATCTGATACAGGCATGAACATATAGCTAATCATCGACGTTTCCCACACTATTCTCGTAAAGACAAACGAACCGCTTGTTACGTTTACACCGAGAAAGGTATTCTGTCGATATTCTAAGCGGCATCGATTACGTTAAGTTGCAGAAACACCAATTATCTTAAACTGACAGTTACGTTCAGCTCGTGGTGACCAAACCGAGCCGCCAATTTCTCACGGAAGTGCCTGGCGCGTGTCTGCGGGCGCGCTGCAGCATTGCAGTGGCTCGGCAGTGTGCAGAGTGTCGTCAGAGTATACCGACTGAGAAACAAGGCCGGGTGATTCCCAGACCGGTTCAAACCGAACCTGTCACTCAACTGCCTGTCCCGCCCTATACTGAGATTGCAGGAGAGACGCCTCCTTTCAGCGGCATTGTTAACTTTTATACAAATTTATAACTGTATAACTCCGTGGTTTGTTGCAATGATGTTTTGGCTAATGCGCTGTAACGCGATAGTAATGTGGCAATGTGCATGCAATCACTGAACTGGATGGCTGGCTTTATCCACTTTTACATAACTGAACACTTGAGCTGATAATACAATACCTAGGCATTTGATAAAGGCTCGGGAATACTGCAGACTACGAGAACTGCTCCGATTGTTTTTCAATAGAAAAAACACAATTCTAGCGAATAGTGTTTGTCTATCTCAAACAACCTGCGGTTAACAATGCAGGCTAAATAACCAGTGTGGGTGAGCACTACTGCAGTCATCTTGCTCGACGGAGATTACCCGGAAGTAGCGAAGGAGTTCGTTATCGTTATGGGTGAGAGACTCCAGGTGTTCTTGTCGCTCACCAGTAACTGGTCAGACCACAAAACCACACAGCCACCATGCCTGGGAGTGTTCGGAAAACAAGTTATTTACCACTTCTAACCAACGCAACTGTTGGCACATGCAGCAAGACGAGATCTCAGCTAACTGCAAAGTCCGCTACCTGGACGCGAAGCCCTTAAAGTAACCTTAACATTAGTTTTGAGTTGAGATAGCCAAAATAGGATCCCTGGCTTGTACTTACCGATTTGAGCATTCAAAACATCGAGAAATGCCTCAAATCGAAAATATCTAATTTCAAAGTTGCAGCACTTTGGATTCAGAGGGGCTAATGCATTTGAATACCCCCTCTGAATGCGTGACGTCAGCGCAGATCTAGCGATTTTAAACCTTTTGCTAAAACGTTTGGTAGCACGCGGTGGTATATGCTGCTTTGCGCGCAACAAGTGCCGCACTTTCAGCTGCCAAACTATTGCTTCCAAATAAAGTCGCTAGGAACAGCGGGGATCCCAAAAAGTAAGCAAAAATAAAAGTCTTGAAAACCGGTGAATACTTTTCGGTGAAATTTGGTAGATATTCGTTTCCGCTCATTCTGAACCGAGCCACATCACTTTTATGACAATTCATTCACTTTTTTGAAGGTGGGAGGGTCCCTAAGCAACGGCCGGAGACCGAAAATGAAATGCTAACATGCCTTAACCCTCGCATGTGTTAGGGGGGGGGGGGTCGGATGGACCCCCCATGGTTTTTCGCGAATAACAAGCGGCCGATCGCGACCAAACTTTCAGTACCCTCGCATTGATCAATTTTACACCTACCCTGAAAATTTCATGACCCTGACCCAAAGGACCTTTGACCTGTGACCTCTTTTCCGAGCCCATGTTTGGCCGGAATCGCGATTTCGCGTATGTCGGCTCGCACTAGCCGCGTGTTTGCAAGCTTTTCGTGGTTTCAAACGTTCAAACATGTGATTTGATGCTACTCCCGTGTGTGTCAAGGTCACCTGAAGGTCAGGTCAGGTCATTGACCTTTGGTGACCTCGGGTGACCTCGGGTCACTTTTTCGAGTTTTACATGTTTCTAGGCTAGTTTTTGGAGCTGAATTCGAATTTAGCAACCATTTGAACATTTACGAAGTAGTTTTGGTGACTTCGTAACATGTTACGAAGCTGTCAGAGGCGGTTGACACGTACTACGAATACCCGTCACGACGCCTACTGGTTGACCTGACCTGACCTGACCCGACCTGGTCTAAATGCTTCAAGACATCATTTGTGATCAAAACTAACACGATATTCGTGATCAGCACCCCGAAAAAAACTTTGGAGCCACACTTTACGACTTTCTAACAGGTCCCGATTTTCCCGACTTTGGGTCATTGACCTGACCTGGAAGGTCAACCAATGACCTAGGACCTTAAAATTGGGTATCATCGGCTTCCTCTCGTCACGGGCAACACGCTCGTTTTTTCCGCGAAGCTCTAGCTCGATCGGGGGCCAAACGGCAAGGGGGGGGGGTCCAACCGACCCCCCCCCCCCCCTTCACATTAGAAGCTGGCAAACGCCGCACACATGCGAGGGTTAATTTTGATAACTTTTACTTTGACCTAACTTTTGGCATCATCAGTATCTTTGAGGTTCACAAAATTAGGTTTCCCATAACAATTTTTCTGTGGCTATCACTACACGTCGTTTGAAGTTTGGAAATAGGACGAGCGGAGGCTTTGGGCATAGGAACGCGGAGGGCTCTGTAAAACCCCTCCCGTCAGTCGCTCGCTTTATCGAATACTTATAGTATGTATGCTCCAGTCATGAGCGGGTAACGCTTCCGAGTGAAGACTTAAAACTGCTACAGAATAGCTCAGTTATCTGCATGGGAAATAGCCTAAGAAATTATTGTTATGAATGATTTAACAACATAGAAAAAGTGTTATCAACAGCTGAGGCTCGTCAGCTGTCACGGGCCATATTCATTGTAGCGTTGGGCAGTCTGGTCGTAACCGCCGAGAACCGACTAAGAACTAACCAACCGTGAGAGATTAAACACGCCGGTGCCGGAAGTGCTCTCGGCTGCTCCGTACTAAAACACAGCAGTAATTTCAGCTCACCTAAACGCATAGGGCACTAGGCGTTTTTACAGGCCCCAACGGTCGAGGACAGAGAATGATCGACCTGACCCTCAACTCAATCCATCGGTTCCTGATAGAGCTAATGCTTCGTAAAAAAAAACGAGCGTGCTGCACATGACAAGAGGAAGCCTATGCAGATTTTAACCCTTGCCGGGTCTTGGTGGGGTTGAACACCCCCTGTTTAACTCGGCTCCTGGACCACGTAGCGACACACGTTAACCCGCGCCCTGGTGGGGTCTGTTTATAACGCGACCTGGTGGGGGGGGGGCTATTTTTTGCCCCCCTCGTATCTCCGAAACTACTGGACGGATCCGCAAAATTCAAACGGCGTTCGAAAGGCCTGTCACATTTGTCGAAGGAAACCAAATTTCATTGACCTCGGGGTCACCGATGACGTCACAGGTCAGGTCAAAGATGAAATGTTTCACCGTTCACGGGTCTTCTAGGGAATGCGCTATAACACCGACGAAAACGCATTTTGTCGAGAATCAGCGGTAGGGCGTCAGTTGCCTAGTAGATATGTTGCTATTAGAGGTCACTGGCAATACCAGGTCAGGTCACAGGTCAGGTCACCAAGGGTCACAGGTCAGGTCACATGAGCCCAACTTTACTAAGGTTGTGTGATACATGTTTTATGGCCAATTTTTCATTTCTTGAGGTGTTGGTTATAAGACTATCAGGTACGGCTTAGGTCACTTTCTGGTGAAGTTCAGGTCAAGGTCAGGTCAAGGTCAGGCAAAAAAGGGTCAAATTTTAAAGTTGATAGTTTTGCATAAAATGGGTATTGATTCGATGCAGCTCGTCACGGGGAGTTTAATGGTGGTCTTTGTTTTGCGCTACTGGGTCTAGAATTGCTAAAAATTGAGTTTGAAAATTTGACGTCATCAATTTTGAACAGTTTTTTCGCTATAACTTCGCCAAAAAAGAGGTATCAATCTCAAATTTGGTATGTGGATGGAAGGCGGTAAGTACTATCACATATATTCCGGTTTTTGCGAAATTCAAAATTTTTTTTGGATGTTTCGATTATTATATCCAAAAAATCTATTTTTTGATTTTTGGGGGTCAAAATCCAAAAATTTCAAAAATCCGAGATAGCAGTTTCGTAGCCGTGTTCAATCTACAGCTTTTATGTCTTTATCATTTTTCTGTATTTGCAACTCTATAGGCCTGACAGCTCTTCCCGCGAAACCCTTTTTTGGGTCGAAAACGGCAGAACATGACGTCACTCTGACGTCATTTCCGGCCAACCTATCATAGCCTGTGGAAAAATTTTTCGTCACAATGTGTAAAATTGATGTCGGGGAGGGTACTGAAAGTTTGGTGACGATCGGCGCAGCGGTTCTGGAGATATATCGAAAAGTCTGGAGGGGGGGGGCAAAAAATAGCCCCCCCACCAGGTCGCGGGTTAAGGGGCTTGGCGAGAGCGCCAAAAATAATTAAGAAGAAAGTCAAACAATTTTTTAGGTGCGGTTAAGGGTGAGGGTCTCCCCATCAGAGGCCATTAAAGATCAAATTGCGCCTATGTCGATATTTTTGACATTGCGACGCATAACTGTCGGGAACGAATCGAGCTACAGCGCCGCGGAAAATGGGATTCGATAGCCCCATTAATAGTCTTGCTGATTAATGTATTCAGATTTCACCTAAAGTATAGCCTCCAGAGGGCAAATACTTTCAAAACTGACGATATCCCGGTAAAAAAATATGCAATAGCTTTCAACACCGTGCATGTTCTAAGTTGATTTATCCGCATCCCGTTCATTTTGTCGAGACGCGTCGAATGAACCATCACTTGATTTAAAAAACATCAATTTGAAAATTTGGCCCAAGGTCATGACATGACCAGAAAGGGTTGTATGACGTATGTGTACCGTTCGATCTATATCATCACTCTGAACAAATTTAAATCGATTCAGAATATCTCTGTCAAAAGTATAAATTGAAAACAGCTTTACTGTTACCTCTCACGGCTTACGGTGACCTTAGGTGTCTAAGATGGTGTCAGTCATGGGTGCAATTTTCCGGTTCAACATGCAATATGCATTCAATGATAAACTGTTCCAGTTTTAGAGTGTTTATAAGGGATTTCCACAAAAAACTTACGCTCAGTTTGCCATTATAATGATGAAGCTACAAAATTCACAATTCATCCGACCTTCGGTCACCGACATCGAAAATCCGAAATATACCTACGTTTTGCACACTTATTGATGCATCGTTTCTGCATATGTGAAAATTTAGGACCCAGGTCGTTCAAGGATAACTTGACCGAGTTGTTCGCCGACATCAGTGGTTTTCACCACGCGTATTGTCATGTTGTTCATATGAAGTGGTTGTTTTGTTTAGGGACGACAATCGGCCTTCCACAATCAAGATCTTCACAAAAGCGACGGACACTTAGCTATTAAATGTTTGTGAATCATTTGAGTAATAATGCGATGAAATGACTAACGTCATTGAGCATCGTACCTTTGACTCTCCCGTCACCATCACCGCCAGGGCAGCGGCGAGCACAATGACTGGTGCCGGCCTCATGTCTCCAACACTGATAACTATACGATGTCCTGTGTTCGCCCGGTCATACGATCACATCACCGTCACTGTGTTTATCAACAGCACTTCTGAGTACGGAGTATCGTCCCCACACACCAGGCTCCGCGACCGGTTACCTCCGGGCTCCTCTCCGTGCCTGCAGCGCACCAGCTCGCGCCAGACAGTGATCGCGACAGGCCTGCGGCACGCTCTCAGACACCCGGGCGGCACGCGGCACGCATGCGCCTACCACGGCCACTTTTCCTTTCGGCGCGCCAATGCGCATGGTGTCCCGTAACCACCAATTAGAGTGGCGCGCGACACGTTGTGTCAGCGCTGTATTCAAAGAGGACGCCCCTGGTGAAAACCCCGCCGGCCGCCTGTTCTTGTTCAGTGAGCGCTGAACGATCGAGCCGCGCCTGGTCGGCCGAGAAGCACCAGTCGTCGGACAATGCTGACGCCCCCGCACACAATGCCGGCTGACATTCTCCGGGTGGCGTTTCCACAATTGGATGGGTCTGTCGACGTTATTCACATGGTCACGGCTCCGAATCCATTGTCATTCTGAAACCGATCTGTCGGCTGCCCTCTAGAACAGAAAATAACGTCTGATTTCATGCTTTGGTGGCACAGAGACTGAAAGGAGAGATTTGTCCGTGGCAGAACAACTGTCACTCAGTTGTCAGGCTTGAAGCGGCCTGGCCCTGTGATGGGTTCCAGTGTGATAAAAACACCTTTTATTCACACTGATAAAGACACGTTCTTCTGAAGGATACACGCATCACCTATACCAACATTTCGGCATTGCCAAAAACATCAACAGTTACATACATAATAGTCATGGGCGTCGAAAGCGGGGGGGACGGGGGGATACGTCCTCCCAGTCGAGGAGTCCTTGGGTGTAGACTGTAGGTACAAAATAAACACCCAAGGATATTATTTAAGAAATGACTATTTGCAGCGGTCATTCGCAATAAGGAAGCCATGTAAACAGAAACAGACCTACAAAAGAATTTTGATGCTGGTCAGTTCGACGGTACACAAATAAGACCTCACGTGAATGTAGATGTAGGACCTTGGACCTATGTAGGTAGCGTAGGTCCATTCAAGACAACATTATCCGAATCCACGATCATGATCCGTGGCCTATTTGAATTTTTGGGGTATTTGAGCCTATCAATTATTTTTGCAACATTGACAAATAAGAATTTTATTTATCTCCGTTTCATTCGTTACGAATAAGCCGGCTCCAGCTCCGGTCCAAGTCAAGGAGCCGCGTCAACGCCACTGGCCTCTATAGTAACAACTAACAGTAGGTCAGACTCCAGCTCGTACCTAGGATTTCGCCCAGGAGGGGGCCACCTGGTCTCGGCAGGGGCCCCCCGCCCCGGGCCACCTGAGGCCCGGGGTCAGCCCAGACAGGGGCGAATCCAGAACCTTTCGAAGGAGGGGGGTTGGGCACAGTGGGTTTGTCCCCCTGCAGACGAGCCCCTCTGTGACGGTCTTGGATCTACGAAAATGTAGGAAATTGGTAGGCAAAATCTTGAAGAATCTTGGGCAAAATAACGTTTTTGCCTAAGAAGTGTGTATAAAACGCACGGTAATCGGTACCTATTTGATGAACGAGCGAAGCGAGCAAGCGAGTTAATTTGTGCACAACAAAAACAAGCGGCTCAATCTGGCCCGATACGACCCGGTCACTACCACTACTAGCAGCAGTAGCAGTAGCGGTAGCGGTGGTAACAGTATGGTTCGTCCTTGTGCTACAAATGGTATGCAAAAACTGAAGCCACACAGGCTATGTATTGTTTTGATACCTAGCAACAATTTAGTAGCTGACCACTCCAATAACTGAAAAGTCAGCTGATTTATTCTGTTGCATATACTGCGCAGATAAGACATACTCATGTGTTCGAAAGTAAAGTCAACTAATTAATAATGAAAACACTTTTTTCAATGTCATCCAGACTGAGGTAAAAGTGCAATCGTTCTATGTAGGTAAACGTCTTTTTCGAAAATCTTTTCTTGTCAAATCAAAATGCTTTTGTGACGTTTTAATGATGAAGACTCAGGCAAAAACGCCTCAGCTTCATCGACCTTGAGCAGGACTAATGCCTACCAACGATTGAATTGAACACATCCTCAAGACTGTTTGAGTCGATTACGCAAGGCTACAGAGGGCGACTGCGCTTCACCCGGCTGTGGCGTTGAGACCATTCTTTTCTCATTTTCGTCTTCGCTTGATTTCATTTGAACTCTAGAAGTTAAATTTGGGTGGACCATTCCTCATAAGTTGGGGACGCACAAGACAGCAAGTAATGGCCATGCACCGAGCTCTTTCCTCAGTCACTAGGTAGGTCGTATGAGGTTATATGAATTGTATGTTTGAGTTGACATCTCGGGGCGTAACTCATTGTTGTAAGTTGAATATTGTATTGGCAATAATGTAATAATTTTCACTTTACCATGCCAAAGATTTAATACTCTTTTTGTATTCAGTTGGGCAAACTAGGCGGCGGGAATCAAAATATGGAGGCATCAAAATATTGATTCTAGTGGGCGGAGCTTTGACCATATATGGGCATACGTGCAGACCATCACAGAAACGTCAATTCTTCAGCAACCGGCTACAATTTCAAGATAGTTTCTTCACAAAATGAAGAGCAACGTTGAAGCTACCCGCCAGGCACGAAACAATAGCCCTAACCTCTTAGGTTAGTTTAGGAAAGCGTCTTGAAAATAATCAAGATATTGATTCATCACGGCGGCTAATCCCGGCGAGAATCAATATTTTGATTCCGCAAACAGCTGGCTAATCATTATTTTGATTCTGAAATCAGCTGGTCTATCAATATATTGATTCTGCGAACTGACTTTCTGCAGATGTACTTCACTCTTCAAATTGATTTATGGAACGTTTCTTGTGTGCAAATAATGCAAATTCAATAAATTCATGAAGATATTATCAGCACAGGATCGTGTAATTTTTTTCTAGACCTTATTCCCACGGTAGACCAGGGATTTTCAGCACTCACCCTAGCTCCCTGCTCAAAGCTGCAAGCCTTCGAGGGAATGCGTGAAGGGAGCCGTGCTGACCTTTGTATAGGGGTTGTACTGAGTCGGAGCCGGAACCGAAGCCCGACCATTTTACTCGGAGCCGGAGCCGGAGCTGGAGCTGATTTTTTCCTCCGGAGCCGAAGCCGTCTGACATTTTCACGGCTCCACATCCCTGCTTTGTAGCATTGATTTTGAGTAAAAAAAAGTTAACTTATCGTCTTTCACGTGTTCATGAATGTGTTTCTACGCATCTGTGTCCCGTCCCATTTCTGTGGAGTACAGTAAGAGATATTTCGCCGAACAATATACTCAAGCCCGTTGCACAAATTGCACAATTTGAATGAAAATATGATACACGGATGTATTTGCATTCGCAAATAATACGATGATATTCATAACACATTTCACAAAGATCCCTGCAATTGCCACACGTTTGCCATCACAAAGCCCTGTCGTTGATGCTCACATCCCATGCAAAGCAATACTCACTTTTAGGACACGTCTCTTATTCAATATGGCTACGTATTTGCAAAACATGCAGTTAATAATATTTGAAACTGAGACCTAACCAATAAGACATACCGTGGACAGGTAAGAAAAACAAATAAACGTCTGGAGAATGACCTCAACGTCTCGATGTTGCCTAATTACAAAGAGCAATTTTCGGTTTCGAATCAAATACATGAAATAAATATAAACAAAATTTGTACAGATACACTCAATATAGGGTTTATGATTAGCACGGCTACCTAAAACATCAATCCTGTCAGGTTGAGCCACTTATGTCCACACCCAAAGCAGGTCGCTTTGGAACACCACAAGATCCCATATTACCACCGAAAACGGTCACCAATTGGTCTACTGATCAGCATCTTCAGAACATTCTCGACCGAAAAGCTATCAGTCCTGTCTGTGTTTTGGTTCGCTTCATTTGGGCTATGCGCACGTTTTTCTACTCCGGTTCTAGGGACGAGATAGCAGTCATCACGCGCTGCACCAGCTCGTTCTTTGACAGGTTGGTGACGCTGTCGTCATCCGGCAGGATAAACACGTGGCGCATTTCACCCTCGGCCCCGCCAGCCACATACACACTTCCTTACGTCATATTGTTTCTCGCTACGAGATCAAAGTTCAAAAGGTCGTGATGTAGGTAGTCTCCGCCCAGCCCGAGTCAGGTACTCCACCGGTTGGTCGGGTGCGGCCAGGTCCGCGCAACGCCGCCCTTCTTCGGTCGACGCTCTGGTTGACAGGGATGGCGTTGTCATACAGTTGCCTGTCGACTGAACAGCGATTCAAGACGCCATCCTTGACCCTCTGAAGCTGATCCCCGCAACGACCAGTGTTTGAGCCTTGGTTGACCTGCAGCAAACAACAGAACAGAACACAATAATTAGGACATTTGTGGACAATAAATTGGGAAACTATATGTGTTATTATTCTATTCGTTCAGCAACTATTAATTTTAGAATATATTCAATAAAAAATTAAATACTTAATGTCACTTAAATTTCCACTGAACGTCACCAGGTGCGCCAACAACTGTCATCTCATGCAGTTATATAAATTCTGCCAAAAAAGTAGATCTGAGGCCAGTTGTACCAACAGAAAAATAGGTGGCTGCCGGATTTTTTTTTGTCTTAAAGTTACTTCACATACAGAGCATGAACGGTACAGCCCTATCCGTTTACGTGCCCATCATGTAACGCTCCATATGTGAAGCAGTCTTTAGGCAAAAAATTCCAGCATGCAACTATTTGTGTTGATAAAACTGGCCTCTAAAATTAACTTTGGCATGGACAATCCTGAAAATTAACTATCCAGCATTCCCTGGACTGACGTACATTAGACACATAATTTTCTTGAAGATCACGCATAATGTAAATATGGCTTACACCATTCAGCAACTTGCTTTTGTTGCACTTACAAATTAAAGTTGTAGCAACAATTGGGTGAGTGAGACACAAGCAGAGGCTAAAACATCCAAATTATGTAAAATACTGGACATGCACTGCCCCCATTTCATGAGTCCACCCAACAATTCTATCATGTGAGACAAAACATTAGGCTTCTTGTAACTAATTTATACCGTAACTTTTAAAGGACATCATATTTCACTGAAATACTACACCTAAGACATCATTTTCAAAAAAATATAGCTTAAAAAGACAACAGAAAAGTGAGAAGGCGTCCCGCGCCGCTGACGTCGCTACCGCGCCATGTTCCTAAAACCATCTCTTAAAACGAGTTTTCGGTAAGAAACGTTAAGATCACATGCCTGAAATTGAAAAACACACTTCAAAGTATCTTAAAATGTGATCCATTGTTACTTACACTTCAGAAAAGGTCGCTTAAACAAAATAAAACCGGGAGCACTACGTTGCATCCAAACACCCACGACGCCGGCGCGAAATGGCGGGAACCGGAAATCGTGGCTAGATACAAAGAAAAAGAATATTTCTTATAAATGAATTATACAACTAAATAACGCATTTTTTATTTTCTTTTAGACAAAATTATGAAAAAATGACAAAGGCTCGTCGTTAATGATAAACAGAGCAAGTTTTAACAGCACGTTTTTGTTGAATTATGGCGGCAAAATCTTTATGCCATCCGTAAAGGTACGCGCGACAAACGGCTGATAGCCATGCAGCGAAAAATTGAAGCGGGGAAGTTTTTTGTATTGACTTGGCGAAAAATCTCGCCGTCATGGGGGTTATTTCCGCCGTAACGGGTCGTCTGAAGGTGGGAACGTCCCAAATTGAATCAAAATATTGATTCTATGCCCATATATGGTCAAAGCTCCGCCCACTAGAATCAATATTTTGATGCCTCCATATTTTGATTCACGCCGCCTAGTTTGCCCAACTGTATTCAGGAATTGAAGGATGATAGCAGACGCATGGTTCCGCGTGATGGATCAATGATCTCAGTGGATCTTGAAGCAAAGTGCAGGTTAGGATCTATGATCCCACCAGATCTGGCATGAAAAATTCATCTTGGATCTATGGTCTTACAGGATTCCACCAAATTCAACATTGAAAACCAGGTTTCCAAGTGTTTCTATGTGAATGAATATGTGCCACAAAACCATGGATTATTTCTCGCAATCACATAAAATCACTTAAACAGAATGACATCTGTGAGTTACATTTGAGTATTTTTTTATTTCTGTTTTGACAAAAATGAGTAAGGTTCTTTGATCTTACTGGATCTCAAGCAAAAAAAAAAAGACTCAGAACTTTGATCCCTATAGATCTCTGGATAAATTAAAGAGTTGATATATGATACCTTCAGATCTGAGATCAGGATCTGTGGGATCAGATCCCAGATTAATTTTCATGGATCCATGCACATGTCTGGATGATAAACACTAAGGCGTATTTTCATTGACTATAAATCAAAATTGACAAGAGGAGACCCCATACAATACCCCATACAAACCACTTAAACCCCCTACAATACAAGAAATGAAATGCCATTGAGAGAAGAGTCACTTAACATGTGACACTGACTGCCACCACTTCAGAACCAATGCCATGGCAGGTGATTACATGTCAGATATTTGCTGCATAATCAGTTTGACCTACTCAGCTCAATTTTTAAAATGTCTCACATAACAAATACCTACTATCAAACTTTACCTAACCCAATTTGATACCCACTTTATATTTACTACACCTACCATGCTACTTGCTAGAATCTCAATAATATAACACCAAAATATGAAAATAATTAGATACTTAGATAATTATTTCTCCATTCAATAAGAATGCAGTGAAACATGATATTTTTATCTTACTGTTCTATCCATAAATTGAATCATAACTGGACTGGTTAATGCTCTTTCTTTGTTGAAATACCCTCAAATGTACCTACCTGCTACCTGCTGCAAGTGTAATGCTAATTTCTAGGTTTATAGGTCCTGAGTGTAACACAGGACAGGCCCCTTAGGTCATTATGTGCATTAACATCATTATTGTGTGATTTCAGTGGGTATACAATGACATCCAATGGAGCCCAAATGGAGATAAACACCTGCACAGCACCCATGCCCTGAGCTGTGTACTTGCAGCATTAGCACACTACATTGGTCCCATCATCCTTATCAGCTGGGATACCCAACAGTTGCCCAATGTCTTACCTATTCAGAGCTTTAACCTGCTCAGTGACTCGACTGGCCCACTGCCCCGACTGGTCTAGTCCAGTGCTCTGAGATGTCCAGCGCCCTGACCTGGCCAGTCGAGTCCATCACCCTGACCTATCCAACACCGTGACTTACACGCTCAGCGTCAGCACCCTGACCCGACCCCTCTCTGCCCGCCAGGCTGGGCGCCGCACGCTGTGCGGCCAGCTCGTGGCCGGCGACGCGGCTGGCGCACACCCTGCCTGACCTGCCGTACGACTACGGCGCCCTGGAGCCCGTCATCAGCGCCGAGATTATGCAGCTGCACCACTCGAAACACCACCAGACCTACGTCAACAACCTCAACGTGGCAGAGGAGAAACTGGCCGAGGCCGTCGCCAAAAGTCAGTGAACGGGTGGTGGAGGGGGCTGGTGGGCGAAATCGTGCGGTAATGTGGCCAAACTTTTTGTTCTTATTAGGGTACCGATGTTACACGCTGATGACAATATCTTTTTTTTGTGAAATCAGATATATTAATTTTAAGACATTCGATGTCCAATTTATGTATGTTGTGATGTGTGTTACACTTTGCTTTCCTGTTTTTGTTTGCTTTTTGTTTTGCAGCTAGGAAGTGTTGCCTAGATTTCATGACCACCTTCGTAGGACCAAGGACTGAATATCTTGGCCCGATACGCGATAGCATTGGGCGCTGTCGCCCTTCACTTTTTTGCCTGCTGTGTACGAGTCAGGGCACTAAAGAGTTTGAGGTACGACTTTGTGTGAATCGGCATGGTGCAGTCACATGTAATCACATTTATGAATGCCTGCAGACGACACGAGCACCATCATTTCCCTGCAAGGAGCTCTGAAGTTCAACGGCGGCGGACACATCAATCACTCGATCTTCTGGCAAAACCTCTGCCCGGGCGGCAGCGGTGAGCCCGAGGGTAAGTCCAGTGACTGGCGGGCTCGAGAGTTGGTCCAGTGGCGGGCTCGCCCCGAGGGGTAGGCCCGGTAATCCGACTGTGAACTGGGGAGGACGTAGCTAATGTCGATCATATTCTATAAAGTCGTGCCTGTGTTATGTTGACCCGTGCATGTTGTACAGCACGGCATAGGTTTGCTGCATGCAGTGGTATCAGCGGCCTGTCCCGTCATAAAAAATGTGTCGTGTATTGCGTGCTACATAAACGTCACATATTGCATGGACACCTTTCCTCGCTGAGGATCCCTGACCACCGATGTGTGTCACTACTGCTTCAGGCGAGCTGATGGCAGCAATCCAGCGCGACTTCGGCAGTTTCGAGGCACTGAAGCAGCGCCTGTCGGCCGCCACCGTGGCTGTCCAGGGCTCCGGATGGGGCTGGCTCGGCTACGACAAGGAGACCGGACGCCTGCGCGTGGCCACGTGCGCCAACCAGGACCCGCTGCAGGCCACCACCGGTGAGTCGGCCGGCTGGCAGAGGCTGATCGATGGCTGGTTTTGCGGACGACGTGATAGTGTGGCGTGTGATGTTCCGTCCTTCACGAGTTTGGGTCTAATATATGTCTGATGCTCTTATTTGCGACAGGTCTGGTCCCTCTGTTCGGCATTGATGTCTGGGAGCACGCCTACTACCTGCAGTACAAGAACGTGCGACCCGACTACGTCAACGCGATCTACAAGGTTGCCAACTGGAAAGACGTGGCCGGTCGGCTGTCGGCGGCCCAGAAGTAAATGGCAGCTCCTGTCTCGTGTATGCGGTAGATGGCGCCACCCTGCCGAGTTGTGCCGTGGTTGTGCGCCGGTAGTCGTCACTATTTTTGGTTAATGTTTGTGGTTGGTGACAGCGCTCGATAATGAATTGTTTTGTACGGACTATGCGATATTTCAGTCATTGAAGTCAGTCTGAACAGGGCTTTGGTCGGGCCTGTATGAGGCGTCAGATGCCGGAGTGTTCGTTAGCTTCTAAAGCATTTTGCATTTGGACAGTGATTGCTGGGATTTGGGCTGACATTGGTATTCTGGACAATATATTATGCTGACCTTGCTACTTCCATCTGTTGTTATGATTTTTGAGTGATATCTAGTATGCAGTTCAATGATATATCACGCGCAATGTTTTCCCAAAGGAACGCGTCATGAAAGGTAGTCGTGCAGTCGATGAAAGACGCGCCTGCAACAACACTTAAATGCACTTTTAGCATATGCCGAAGTATGCCTTTAGCATTAGCGCGAGCGTTTGGATTTGGATTAGGAAGCTTTTTGGATTAAAGGCATAATGTTGAAGGCAATTGGTCAAAGGCTTCGGCCACGGACGTATAAATGTTACGGGTCATATGCTAACTTGGGCAGTATGCAAACTACCCGGGCAGTATGCATACTACCCAACAGCCCGGGCAGTATGCATACCGCCCAAAAGCTTGGGCAGTTTGCATACTGCCCGCTTTCCGAGTGTAATCCATGTCCACATTAAGAATATAAATGGCTCTCTAGGCAATAGATCAACCGAGAATAATTTTTGCCGTCAAACGTGATTGCTCGATCGTAGGATGGAATGAGGATTGGAATAAAGTGTTGAAATTACTTTTTCCCAAATCCATTGTTGAATAACCACAAGCCAACAAGTCATTGTCATTATGAAGCGTGAACTGAGTGAAATGAAACGACGACATAGTGTCAGCTCATTTGGTTGCTTAGGTTTGGCACCTTGACCGTATGAGGGCGTTATTACCAGGGGCAGGGCTGCGGAGTCGATGGATTTTCGGGTGACTCCCTCCGACTCACGACTCCAGCTTCAAAAATCGACTCCGACTCCGACTCCGACTCCAGCTCCGACTCCCGATGTTTCTCTAAAAATTCATGTCTTGATAAATGAAGTTCCAAGTGGATATGTTTTTATTTTGCCTGACACGATCTTTTTGAGACCTAAGGCCTTGCATTGCAAATACACGTTATAAATAACATGCAGAATTAATTAAAAGTACCTATGCTTTGGCGATCTTCTGTATCGCTCGCCGAAAACGCTTGTCCAAAACAAGAATTTTGCCTTTTTTGAACAAAGTCTGATTTTTAAAGGTCAACGAGCGTAGTGTCGTCAAGCAAACAGGTGCAGGGCATGACGTTGAGCCATGCAGCGTTAACTCCGATTGGGGAGTCGGAGTCGGTAAGATTTTGGCAACTCCATTTCCGACTCCGACTCCGGGTAAAACTGTCGACTCCGACCGACTCCGACTCCGACTCCGACTCCGACTCCGACTCCGCAGCCCTGGTTATTACGATTTCAATACCTAGTGCTGCATGAAATCATTTACATGACGTTGCAAGTTCTGAGGAAAACTCACCAAAGTAAATTTTGAAAAGTCACCTCACTTCCGGAACACAATTGCACTCGCAGTTCCTTGGCCAATTCAGCAAACGAAGGCATCTGAGGCGCCCATTGTCATTTAATTGTTCCCGATTGGATAACATTCCGGATGGCGACCCTCTCTCACTGAGAGAGGTGGCGCGTATGGCATCGGGGGGGGGGGGGGGGGCAGAGGCCAAGGCGCATTTTGTCGAAAATCAGCGATAGGATGTAAGTTGCCTAGTACATATGTTGCTATTGGATGTCACTGATAATACCAGGTCAGGTCACAGGTTAGGTCACCAAGGGTCAGCACATGAACCCAACTCTACTAGGGTTGTGCGATGTATGATTTATGAACAATTTTTTCCCTTTCCAACTCAATGGTGCTGGTTATAAGACCATTATTTACGGTTTAGGTGGAACCTGAAAGGTTAAAACATTTGTCATTCACATATATACGCGAGTTATTGCATTAGCAAGCCTCACGAAGTGTGGTCAACATACTGCCCGAGTAAACATCTTGCCCGTGAGAAGAATCGTGGGTAGTATGCATACTACCCGGGAGGTATGCATACTGCCCGGGCGGTATGCATACTGCCCAAGGGGTCGGGTAGTATGCATACTACCCGGGCGGTATGCATACTGCCCGGGCTGTTGGGTAGTATGCATACTGCCCGGGTAGTTTGCATACTGCTCAAGTTAGCATATGACCCGTAACATAAATAAACTGGACCCGCAACCACCTCCATTCAGGTGAAGCCGACAAGGCGCCATTTTACGTTGCCAAAAAACCGTGCTCTGGAAGGTCATCGAGCCAATACAATTAGAATTGCGTCCAAACGGATGATCGGATCGAGATGCTGGTGGTACCGTTCGACGGGTAATTTCTTGAGGCAGGTGATGATGGATGTCACATGTCACCCGGTGTCACATGGCGCGTGCCACGTGCCGACAAACTTACAAAGGGCAAAAACCTTTAAGCGACGCCTCAAATCAAACGAAGGGCGGCACAGGTGCTAAACTCACAGGTCACATGTCCCAGTGTTCGACCACTAACATATGGTATGCTCGGCATCAGGGGGTGCGGAATGCACGCGCTAGTGGGCAGTGGCGAAAAACATGTTTTGAGGAGGCATCCTCCGATTCCGGAAAACCTTGACCTAGGCACACCAAATTTGGCACACTGACACTACTGGACACGCGCTTTAAGGTGCTGTACAAATAGGCGTGCTGGGGTACACGGTGCACGTGCTGTGCACGTGCAAACCTTTTGATGTTGCACTCCAGGTGTCACATATGGGGGTAGGGCGGGTAGCGCTGGCAAGCTCAAAGTCCAAATTTTACACAGGCCACCCAGAATGCATTCCAGCATAGTTATTGAGCATATCCATCTCCTGGTGGCCCCCAAAGGTGCGCTCTGCACGTGCAAAAAATTATCCGCGCCGGGCGGTGGGATGCTTGGACACTCTATGAGGATTTATGTAAATATCTCGAAAACGGCGTTGTGTAGCGCCGCCGTTTTTTGCACACCTTTTCATACATCTTTTTCACACATGCTGCGTAACTTTCAGACTTATGTCACTCAAGGTTAGGTCATCAGGTTACGTCCAAGTGACATTACCTTAGGAAAAGTTATAGTTCCCGTCATAGGTACACAGACTGAACAATCGGTTTAAAACGTGCAGCGATTGATAAGAGCAACAGTATATACGTAGAGTACCTCTACCTCGGAATTTCAATCAGTGGCGGCAGAACACCTTCAATTAAAGGGGGGCACTGCCGACTTTTGGTCCCATTCTTTCCATGCAACGCCCTATGGGCGTTGCATGGAAAGGGCTATGTTAAAATGCCAAAATCAAAAGGGGGCACGGTGCCCCGGTGCCCCCCTCGTTCCGCCGCTAATGATTTCAATATCACTTGCTTGCTCAATGCTCATTGCTCAGCTCGTATTGTAGGAGCACTGCGGCACAGCATAGATGCAGGCGCTTTGCTACTGCCATCTATGGGTGAAAGATGAAGATAATGGTTATTGCGGTACAGTATTACTGCAGGCGCAAACAACGTAGATAACAAAGATGCCTATGCTGCGCTGGCCGGCGATTGAGGCGTAAATTTGCGTTGCTGAGTAGCAAAAAGTTTAGGAGCCCGAATTTGGCAAAATAAATGATTTGCCGTGCTGGTGGTCTGAGGTCGCAAAATCAACAGAACCCTAGGTCAGTGATATTGAAATTTCGAGGTAGAGGTAGGTGCTCTACGTATATAATATATATGTACTGTTGATCTTATCAATTGCTGCACGTTTTAAGCCGATTGTATAGTCTGTGTACCTAGCTATGACGAGCATTATAATTTTTCCTAAGGTAAGGCCACTTGGACGTAACCTGGTGACCTAACCTTGAGCGACCTAAGTCTGAAAGTTATGCAGCACTTGTGAAAAAGATGTATGAAAAGGTGTGCCGAAAACGGCGGCGCTACACAACGCCGTTTTCGAGATATTTACATAAATCCACATAAGGTGTCCAATCATCCCCACCGCCCGGCGCGGATAATTTTTTGCACGTGCAGAGCGCACCTTTGGGGGCCACCAGTAGATGGATATGCTCAATAACTATGCTGGAATACATTCTGGGTGGCCTGTGTAAATTTGGCACTTTGAGCTTGCCAGCGCTACCCGCCCTACCCGCATATGTGACACCTGGAGTGCAACATCAAAAGGTTTGCACGTGCACAGCACGTGCACCGTGTACCCCAGCACGCCTATTTGTACAGCACCTTAAAGCGCGTGTCCACTGTCCAGTAGTGTCAGTGTGCCAAATTTGGTGTGCCTAGGTCAAGGTTTTCCGGAATCGGAGGATGCCGCCTCAAAACATGTTTTTCGCCACTAGCGCGTGCATTCCGCACCCCCTGATGCCGAGCATACCATATGTTAGTGGTCGAACACTGGGACATGTGACCTGTGAGTCTGGCACCTGTGCCGCCCTTCGTTTGATTTGAGGCGTCGCTTAAAGGTTTTTGCCCTTTGTAAGTTTGTCGGCACGTGGCACGCGCCATGTGACACCGGGTGTCATGTGACATCTATCATCACATGCCTCAAGGAATTACCCATCGAACGGTACCACCAGCATCTCGATCCGATCATCCGTTTAGACGCAATTCCAATTGTATTGGCTCGATGACCTTCCAGAGCACGGTTTTTTGGCAACGTAAAATGGCGCCTTGTCGGCTTCACTATCTTCCATAGGAGGTCCATTGGGATTGTCAGTCCAGTTTATTTATACGTCCGTGGCTTCGGCCCATGGGCAAAACATTTTATCAGCGAACTTTTGAAGCATTTCCTGAGACGGAGGAAGGCGCTGGAAAAGAGCTTAACTGATAGAAATCTAACGTGAACTTACGTGTTGCATTTGGTCGCTTTGAACTATTGAACAGATTGTAAATGTTGGTTTTCAATAAGATAATATTTTAAATCCTAATGTAGGTACAGACATATTAATTAATCACCTACATTTATGGCGTAAATTTCATGCCTTTTACAACTGCAATGAATTTACAAAAAACGCATTTCACATTGATCAGTAAAAACTTTATTCATACTGACATGGGTAAAAAACCAAGCGCTCACTTCACAGGATGGTATACCTTCCACTCTTCTCTAATATTGAAAACGAACGTTACTCTGGCTTCTCATATGACATAGGTTGAAGTAGATGTTCTTGGTTTGATATGAATCCAACTCAGAGCCAGACACAAGGATGGAACACAGTGATCTTGAGTCGGCTTGGTTTATTTTCTTGGTCAGGGAATATGTACATTTTTTAGTTCTTGATATTCGGTCTTGGTTTTTCCACTTCTTTCAAGCATGTAAAATTGTTAAAGGAGCGTAAATATGGAAATTAAACGGCATATGCTAAAATAAATATCACACTTGGGCCGGAATGTTTCATTCAGGACCTCGGGCTTTGTTGAATTTTCCGCCCTCGACCTTCGGTCTCGTGCGGAAAACTCAACAAATCCCTCGGTCCTGAATGAAACATTTTACCGGCCCCGTGTGATATTATGGGTGGGGCAGCATAATCGGGAATAAATATCAAACGGGATTATTTGGTCATGAATTTAAAAATATAGCTCCAAGCACTATTTTAACAACATCCCATCAATCGGTCACCTTTTACCTATCCCTCATCCTATTTGACCGCCCTTCGCGTCGATGACCTTCTCAAGGCGGGTCCAAAAGCACGCGCATGCACGTGCAACCTCCTGCTTGTCCATGATCGCCCATCAGCTTCGTACCTTGCACTGAAGACCGTTTTTACTGATGATAAGTTGTTCATTAAACTTCTACCAACAAACGCTCCATATAAAGAATTTGGTCGGATTTAAATCGGCGGAGTTGAAGGACCAGAAGTTTTTGGTTCATCTCAGGTGGAGGTGCCCTACACAATAACATGTCGTCCTCACTGCAGTACCAGCACGGACAGAGTCCTCGTAAGACGTGATCTGGACCGTCAGTGATCCTCTCTTCCGACGACTCCACGTGAGTCTGCCAGAGTGTGGATGTATTTACCAGAGGTGCTCGTTTTATCCGGGCTCGATGAAGTAGGGTGCACCACGTGCACCTCCCTTGAAGACCACCCATAGGTCCATCACCTCAACAGGATGTTTACTTTGCATGACCGCTGCAATATTCTCGATACAATCCCCTATATGGCATGCCATTCTTTTTTATCGTATTCCAGTCGGTGATAAGATTTTTGGTCGCTGAAGTTTTGAACATTGTTTCTTTTTAATATGCTCAAGAGCTTCTTCCTTATATTCAAGTGAGTCATCTTGTATGTCCTCTGCTAAGAGTTATTTTACGACGATTACGTTAACTTTTTGTCCTAAGTATCCCCACACAATCCTTATCGTCCGTGAAAACACGTTGACCTGTCCAGCAACCTTTACGTGGAATGGCATTGTTTTAAACAAAATGTTCTTGTTTTACTCGTTTAACATTAGTGTCTATGGGCGCGCGCAAAGCACTTGGAGCACCGTCGAACTATTTTGCTGCTCTTTTCCAGGAAGTTGCATGCTCATGGATGTAGTCATGTCAGATGATGCACAACTTTTGGGCGTTTCATTGCCATGATATAATTTATCAAAATAATGCCATGCCTACTCATGACCAGAGCCCAAAAAGCATTCCCGATTATGCTGCCCCACCCTGTATATTACCGGTCATCGCTTTAAACCAGCTTGAAGGCCACGGTCCGATCGATTAACTTCGCCTCCACATTAATGGAGCTAGCAATCGATCAACGGCGTCTTGATAGTTGAAAGCCAGCCATGCACAATGCACGTCGCTAAGCTATATCCACAAAAGCATCGCGCGCTGTAGTCGGCTGTGACGTTTCGTCGGCTGTGGGGCAGACGGTCTGTCCCTATAGACGCCCCTCCCCCTCCCTCCGGTCTGCAGTACACGTGGGGCTTCCTCCCCTGCGCCGCGAGCTAAGGACGCCGGTCAGACGGCGGGCCGCACTGCGAATGTCCCGGATCGACCGCGCCGGTTCCGTCACGGACCGGGGCTAACTCGGGACGGACGTGGACGGGGCATCTGCCGCGCCCTGTCAGCTGATGACGGGTGGGGTCCGATCGTGAGGTGAAGGGTCTGAGGAGCAGCGCCCGTCCCGGGGAATGTCGGTAAGTAGCGCTCTGCAGGGTTCATTGTAGTGTGGGTGTGGTTTTGAGTCTTGATTGTGCGTTGTTAAGTGAATATCACAGGATTATTTTTCTCGTAAATGTTCAATAACTTTCACCGGAGCTCCTCTTTCATAATAAATCGATATGTAATCGTATTTACGTTTTTTTTCTTCTTTCAAATAGCGTGGTCAAGGCAGATATATGAGTGTTGAGAGTTGACATTCATGATAAGGATAACTGAAAAAGATAGCACATTTCCGAATCAGCTTATATCCTTCATCTGGCGACAACCCCACAGAAGAACCAGATGGAGAGTAGCTTCACATTTCGTCGCTAGATGGCAGCAGCGCAAACGCCTGAAAGGTATACTGTACCGCATGACACTGTCACTGGTAGCACCCGACTGTTGCGAAGCTGTGAGACGCAGGGGTCGAAAAAAGCGTGGAGTGATACAAACTTTCAGATCCCAGCTTCTCATTTTGATACAAAAATTATTATATCTGCTTTTCTATTCGAACATTTTTCTCTATAGCTTACTATCCGTTATAGGTAAGTGTTTTTTATTGATATAAGGTCAAAAACCTACCATAGCTTAATGCTTCAGCACCTAAAATTGTCCTTTTCGTCGTCGTCAAGTTCCACTGAGAGTCGGCAGCGACACGCTGTTTTATTGGGGGTCATAGGGCCGCTTCCGTGGGAGCCAAGGGACGGCGAGCGCATCTGGAACACGTTACCGGCACCTGGCACGGCCAAGGACAGCTGCTTTCGATCGGAGACGAGGCTGGGTGGAAACTGGGTGGGAGATGACTCCCTGCGTAGATTTGGAGAAAATGTGCAGAGAAACAGCAATGACGTTATCAAAACCAAGGACAGTGACACATCATTGGATAAACATTGCAACTACATCATTGCTTTGCAACTACATCCACTTGTATGCAACGACTGTATGCGAAAACTGAGCAGAATTATTACATGACGTACGAGAAATTGACAGTCTCCACTCGCAAAATAAATGACATGCACACATCATTTTCGATGCAAACAATAACGCAAAGGAATACATCCTTTCATGAACTCATGTGTCATTGGGCGGGTAGATCTTCGATAAAATTGATTAGATTGACAGAGATCGGTAGATTGGACCGATCCTATAGGTACATTTACGAAGTCAAAAATATAAAATAAAGGTAACACTCACTCATTGGACTGATTCCCTCAGCTCGCTATGGCGCGCTTCTGCCCGTCCGAAATAGGAAATGTTCACCACAAGCCTGATCAGAGCGCTCACTGCTGCCATTGGAGTCTGAAGTAGGTCGCCGCGGGGTATTTTAGAGGTGAAACCATATTTTTCCCGTTACGGTGTTAAGGATTAAATACATACATTGCAAATTAGAAACTGGATTTTTGATAATGCTCACCACACAAAAATTTTCAAATTCAACACATAAAGTGGTGAAAATATTAGAAACTTTTCATCGTTAACGTTTAAAGAATGTGATACAAAATAAAAAGGCCGATTTTCCTTTAGGGGAAGCCGGGGGAAGCCCGGCATAGTAAGCTCTTTTTCATTTTTATTACATACCATACGTGCTGTATAAAATGTTGATATCCTGCTAGCTAGCTAAGTTCATTGGCCGTGTTTTCCCAAAAATTCGGTTTCGTGGAATAAGTATAAGGTTGAGAAAATCGAGTTTTAAAAAAGTGTTGATTTTTCTGGGGTAAGCCCGGCATAGGGGTAACGCCGGCCACCTCCCCAGCGCTTTACAACGAGTTGATGAAACCATTATGTGTTTTCCAAATATTAACGGAAAGTGAAATATTAAGGTACTGATTAGCCCTGGACATCTTAGAGTTTATGTTACTACTGGTATTTTAGCTAGCGTCTACTGCATATACAGTACAGGTCGATGAAAATCCTGATGCAAAATTGACAAAAAATGTGTATTTCAAAATTCCTTAAAATTTATTTTTCTTTTTACCTTAATGCACCATATTGCATATCATTCGACTCGGCTGATGAAGAAGAACACAACGACACCATTTTTGAAGCTCTAGCTTCATTGTCTGTCGCGTTATCTGCAAAAACGTAGTTTGACCCTAGTTGACCTCAAGTGACATGACTGGCTTTGTCTATGATAACATGTTTATTTTCGAAATTTATCTTTGATCTAGGTGTAAACCAAACCTGCTCAGTACCTATTATATCATGGAAAACAGTGGTTTAGTGGCATTGCTCTCGGTTGGGGGTAAGCTTGGCCACTCGCCCGGGGTTACCCCAATGTGCTAATTTTTATTTTAGAACATCGATATTCGAAAAAATGTCATACTTAAGCCAGCCTGCCTCGTCACCCCTCACTACAAACACTTAAACGGTCCTTACATAACATTCGTATAAATATTAGTACTGTATGGTATAACATTAACAGTGCAAGATATCTCACTTTTTAGCTAAAAACCCTTAAAATATCATTTTTGCGCTATAACTTTAACAATATGCAATTTTTGTCAGCCTTAACTTTTTTGCTGGCGTTACCCTAGCTGCCACGCTGAAAGGACAAACAGTTGAGCATCTTATTGTGAATAATTTAGCCGGAAACGGGGTGGCCGGGCTTCCCCCGCGCCCGGGCTTCCCCCGGCTTCCCCTACTAATCAACATATTTAAGGACGATAAATAAAATAAATGTCAGATTCTTCAAACCGAGGAATAAGCAAGCTTAAAGGGACCCTCCCACCTTCAAAAAAGTTTATGAATTGGCATGAAAGTGATGTCGCTCGGTTCAGAAAGAGCGAAAACGAATATCTACCAAATTTCACCGAAAAATATTCACCGGTTTTCAAGATATTAGACTTTTACTTTTGTTTACTTTTTTGGGATCTCCGCTGTTTCTAGCGACTTTATTTTAGAAGTGCGGCGTTTGCGGCAGATGTTGCGCGCAAATAGCATATACCACCGCGTGCTACAAAACGTTTTAGTCAAACATTTAAAAATCGTTAGATATTTGCGCTGACGTCACACATTCAGAGGGGTATTCCTAAGCATTAGCCCCTCTGAATCAAAATGCTGCAATTTTGAAATTCAATATTTCCGATTTAAGGCATTTCTCGATGTTGTGAGTGCCGAAACCGGTAATTGTGAGCCAGGGACCCCATTTTGGCTATCTCAACTCAAATCTAATGTTAAGGTGGGAGGGTCCCTTTAAATAAACTTCTGTATCATCTTGTATCCATCTATCGGTTTCCGTTTGTGCCGGAATAGTGATGAGCCGGCGGGAAAACTGTCAGCTGCTGGCAGCCGCAGGGTCTTTGGGTCCCGCCATCTACCGACCAGCCGGAACACCGCTGGTTGGTCCTACCGCCCCCGGCTACCAAACGAATCGTCGGCGGCAGCGACGCGGGACACAGTGGCGCGTCGACGTGCGTCGCGGGCGGACACGCTGGGCCTCGTCTCGCATGCCGCTGGACTACTATCCACTTTGATACATTTGCACCCCCGAAACAGACCTGATTTGCAACAACCGCTGGGTCGTATGTTCGATACATTTTTGACCCACTGAGACGTGTTGCAGCCGACGTTTGTTGTATTGAGACAGGCTGACTGATGAACTGATCACCTCGGTAGATTCATTGCTTCTTTGATGTACTTACTATTGCTGCATTATTTTGATCGAGCAATGTGCTACACAGTCTAAGCGGTGAAACGCCAAGAACGAGGCATCATGACACATCCTGTAACCAAAGTCGGATAATTAATGTCGAGGTCAGTTCAAGGGCAAGCCAGTCAGGATCAAACTTTGTAAGTTGCCCTTTGAGAACAAAAGGACGTCTTTCATACCTATGTAGATAATGTTTGTCAATTGTCATAATCTATGCATGTATCCCTATCAGTGGTTTTAATGCAATGGTTTATTTCCGTGCAGTCAATTAGTTGTCGTGCTATGGCGGAACATCTCCGCTTATCCTCATATAATCAGTACTGATTTGTCGACGCTGGCATGTCTATGGCTTCGTTGCAATGACACCCTTTTTGTTGAGAGATTTACTTAACCCGGGCATGACTGGGGGGCTCTACAGAGCCCCCTCCCGTTTTTCGGCAATATCTTCTAAACCGTTTGACGCATCAACACGTAACCTGCGGTACCCCAAGCGGCATCAATTTGACACCTTGTGTTAAAATTTCAATTTTCTAGCTACCATAGTTTGGCCATATGACGTCTAAGTGACGTCATGTCGGCCGATTTTGATGCACTATATTGACTACGGCAAACGCTCTCAAGAGTTAAGTTAGATCCAAGATCCAATCTTAGCTAGATCCAATTGCTTTGCATCAGTGAGCTACAAATACACGTAGCTATCAAACTGCTATCTCGAATTTTCAAAATTTTGAAAGTTTTGAAAAATATGTTTTACAATTACAATTTTTTTATTTTTCGAAAAGTGTTTGATGTTTCGCAAAAACCGGAATATATGTGATAGGACACACACTGATGAATTAGGTACTCAAACAAGTTTTAGCCAAATATATTCAAAAATAGCCAAGTTATTAGCATTATTGTCAAGATTTTACAATTTTGTATTTTTCAAAACCATTTTTCAGTACGTTTTTGACATCGTACAGCAATATAAATGGCACCATCGTGTTTCTGAGCTCAAATTGCATCTGATAAGCTATTTTTTTATTGAAAAATCTCATTTTCAAAATTTGACCTTTCTGACCTGACCAAGCTAAAGTGACCTGACCTCCGGTAAATTCAGCTGAAAATGACCTCAAATGACACAGACATTATTTTCGAAATCTACGAGTAAAATGGACCATAAAACATGTGTCACGTGACCGATACATGATGTACAATTTTGGTGACCTAGGATGACCTGGCCTTGACCTGAAAAATTCGAAGTAAAAGTTCGGTACCCTCAGGGTATTTAAGGCATATATCAAGGAGTGCGTAAACCAAAAATGAGCCTGATCAGACTTGTCAGCCGGCGGCCAGAGCCTTAACCCGCGCCCTGGTGGGGGGGGGGCTATTTTTTGCCCCCCCTCCAGATTTTTCGATATATCTCCAGAACCGCTGCGCCGATCGTCACCAAACTTTCAGTACCCTCCCGGACATCAATTTTACACATTGTGACAAAAATTTTTTCCAAAGGCTATGATAGGTTGGCCGGAAATGACGTCAGAGTGACGTCATGTTCTGCCGTTTTCGACCCAAAAAAGGGTTTCGCGGGAAGAGCTGTCAGGCCTATAGCTTTGCATATACAGAAAAACGATAAAGACATAAAAGCTGTAGAATTGACAGGGCTACAAAACTGCTATCACGGATTTTTGAAATTTTTGGATTTTGAGCCCCAAAAATCAAAAAATAGATTTTTTGATTATAATAACCGAAAAATCCAAAAAGTTTTTTGAATTTCGAAAAAACCGGAATATATGTGATAGTCCCTACCGCCCTCTATCTACATACCAAATTTGAGATCGATACCTCTTTTTTTGGCCAAGTTATAGCGAAAAAACTGTTCAAAATTGATGACGTCAAATTTTCAAACTCAATTTTTAGCAATTATAGACCTCGTAGCGCAAAACAAAGACCACCATTAGACTCCCCGTGACGAGCTGCATCGAATCAATACCCATTTTATGCAAAAATATCAACTTTGAGATTTGACCTTTTTTGACCTGACCTTGACCTGACCTCCACCAGAAAGTGACCTAAGCCGTACCTGATAGTCTTATAACCAACACCATTGAGTTGGAAATGAAAAATTGGCCATAAAACATGCATCGCACAACCTTAGTATCTAAAGTTAGGTTCATGTGACCTGACCTGTGACCCTTGGTGACCTGACCTGTGACCTGACCTGGTAATGTCAGTGACCTCTTATAGCAACATATGTACTAGGCAACCGACGCCCTATCGCTGATTCTCGACAAAATGCGTTTTCTTCGGTGTTATAGCGTATTCCCTAGATGGCCCGTGAACGGTGAAACATTTCATCTTTGACCTGACCTGTGACGTCATCGGTGACTCCGAGGTCAATGAAATTTGGTTTCCCTCGACAAATTTGACAGGCCTTTCGAACGCTGTTTGAATTTTGCGGATCCGTCCAGTAGTTTCGGAGATACGAGGGGGGGCAAAAAATAGCCCCCCCCCCACCAGGTCGCGTTATAAACAGACCCCACCAGGGCGCGGGTTAATTGTGAACAAGCAAAAATGCCGATAATTTTTACTTTGACCTGACCTGTGACGTCATCGGTGACCTCGAGGTTAATGAAAATAGGTTTCGTACGACAGTTTTTCCAGGGCTATCAGACGACGTTTGAATGTTGACGATCGACCAAGTAGTTTCGGAGATAGGAGGGGGGGCTCTGGAGAGCCCCCCCCCCCCTCAGGCACTCGCGTTATGGAAAATACCCCAGTCACGCGCGGGTTAAATACAAAGGCCGAGGTGGTCTAATGTGCAAATAAAATGACGCAGGTCCCCGCGCCCCACTGGGGGGGCTATTTATAGCCCCCCTCCCGTTTTTCTGCAATAACTTCCAAACCGCTTGACGTATCGACGCCAAACTTTCAGTACCTTCGGCTGCATCAATTTGACACCTTGTGTCAAAATTTGAACTTCGTAGCTACCATAGGTCGGCCGGAAATGACGTCAGAGTGACGTCATGTTCGGCCGATTTCGACGCAAAACATTGAACCACGGCAATCGTTCCCAAGGGCTCAGTTTTTAAGCTAGATCCAATTTCTTTGCATGAGAGGACTCAGAATAGACTGCGCTATCAAACTGCTATCTCGGATTTTCAAAATTATGAAAATTTTGAAAATTTCATATAATGAAATTCAAAATTTACATTTTTACATTTTTTTTCAAAAAGTTTTTGATTTTTCTAAAAAAACGGAATATATGTGATAGAACGCGTTATTATGACTACCTCTAGCAAGTTTTAGCTAAATATCTTCAAAAATGGCCAAGTTATACGCGTTATTGCAAAAAAATCACAATTATTTATTTTTCAAATCAATTTTTCAGCACGTATTTGACATAGTACGCCAATATAAATAGCACCATCGTGTTCCTGAGCTCAAACTGCATCCAATAGACACCTTTTTTGTTGAAAAATTTTAACTTCAAAATTTGACATTTTTTGACCTGAAAGTGACCTGACCCTAAGCTAAATTCGACTCAAAATGACCTCGAAAGACACAGACGACATCAAATCCAAAATCTTTGGCCTAAATGGACCATAAAACATGTGTCACGTGACCGAGGCATGATATAATATTTTCGTGACCTGTGATGACCTGACCTTGACCTGAAAATCAAAGTACAAGTTTGGTACCCTCAGGGTATCTAGAACATCTGTTCACGAGTGTGTGAACCAAAAATGAGCCTGATCAGACTTGTAAGACGGCGGCCAGAGCCCAAAACGTGAACAAGCCAAAATGCTAATAATTTTTACTTTGACCTGACCTGTGACGTCATCGGTGACCTCGAGGTCAATGAAATTAGGTTTCGCTCGAAAGTTTTTCCGGGGCTATCAGACGCCGTTTGAATTTTGACGATCGGCCCAGTAGTTTCGGAGTTAGGAGGGGGGGCTATGAATAGCCCCCCCCCCCCCAGTAGGGCGTGTTATACGCAGACCCCAGTGGGGCACGGGTTAATCGTGTATTATATTTGCATAGAATGCAATACCTACTATGCTTATTCCAATGAAAGGTTTGCTTTTCACATATTGCATCACATTCCAGAGCGGTCCGGCGCCCTGCTCCCGGGTCGGGTCGGGCCGGCTCTGATGCTGTTATTGCGTGTCACGCGCGACTCCTGATTGATCCGCCGACCGAATGGCGGCCCGCTGATGAGGCAGGGCGACCTCCCAGGCCGGCCGGGCTGGACACTGCGTCCCCGGCGACACTGAGCTGACGCACACAAACAGACACCCACACGCACAGACAGACACACAGACAGGCGGGCCTCCACAGACAGACACAGGGCGGACATACAAACAGACACACAAATAGACGCCAACACACAAACACAGAAATAGACACCCTCACACAGACATATACATAAATAGACCCCCACACCCTTAGCTTAACACGCGCACCGACGGGGGATGGATATCCGCCCCCCCCCCCCCCTGAGGTTTTTCGCGGATAGCGGGAAAACCGCGGCGTGTAGCGCCGCGAAATTTGGTACGACTATTCTCTCATCAATTTTACATATGGTGTGCAAGTTTAAGCTGGGGGGATCCATGTGATCGCAAGGCACCTCGCAGTTGCGATCAAACGTAAGTTGAATCGGAACAGATATTGGAGGGATCCATCACATCGTAGGCTAAGTAGATACGCAAGTTGTATCGCAAATGGTGAAGATACGAACTAACTTTACGAATCTTCTCGGTCGATCGGAAGGCCGATCGTAGCGAAGCTTTACCTCTTTCTCAAGAGAAAAATATAAGAAATTTTCAAAATTTTCACAAAACCGAAATATATGTTAAACAAATATGGTTGATGAACACGTGTGCAAAATTTGAAGTCGATTTCTTCCAAAATGGCTGCGCTAGAGCGTTTTAAATTTACACGTTGAAAACGGTCACTTTCACGTCATTTTTGTAATTATTGTTTTTCAATTTTGAAATTTAAAAAGTGTTTTTGGCAATTTTTAGCGTTAATTGCGAAAATCTGACCAAAACATGTATCGCACCATCAATGATCCGATACGCCATCAGAGGCCGCGCCGCGGACAGGTGGGCGCGGCGATACCTAGGCCGCGTGGGGGTTACACTGGTGTTCGGAGAGGGCTATGTCAACGCGAGGCAGGCCGCGGGGGAGCCGGTTGCGGCGCCGGTCCGTATTTGTCGGCGCCTAACAGTGCAGCGGTGCGTTTATGGCGGAGGGAGGGGAAGCGGTGTAGTGTCGGCAAGGCTGCACACAGGAGAGGGCACACGGGCCTCCCCCCCATTCGAGTTGGGGCCCCTAATCTTAAGACCGCCGAAGACCATGTAAAATGAACTGAAATAATGATTGAAAAGACCGGGAGGGCCCATCTCGTTCCCCAGCAGGCCCATACGAGTCCATAAATGCCCAATAGCGCAGCCAGGGGTATTGTGGTGAAATTTCAATGGCCCTCAAAAGACCTCAAAGGGCCCACAGATGGGGTCACAGGGTCCTCAGATGGCCTCGAAGGGCCCTCGGTTAGCGTCAAATGGTCCTCATCTGGTGTCAAAGGGCCCTCAGATCGCCAAATGAAGGGCCACAAGATGGCCTCAAAGGATCCCTCAGATGGGTTCAAAGGGCTCTCAGGCAACGTTAAACCTACCTCAGAAGACCTTAAAGGGCGTCAAAGGGCCCTAAACCTGCGTCAGAGGGCCCTGAGCTCGCGTCAAATGACCCTCCGAAGGCCTGAGTCTTAAAGAGTCCTTAGTCCGAAGGCTAAGGACTCTTTAGTCCTTAGCTTGTGTCAGAGGGCCCCCAGCTGGTGTCAGTGAGCCCTCCTCAGCTGGCGCCAAAGTCCATCTGAAGGCCTCAAACGGTCGTCAGCTGGAGTACAACGGTCCTCAGATGCCGTCGCGCGGCCCTCAAAAGCCTCAAGGAGCCCTTATAAGGTCTCAAAGGCCCTCATTTGGCCTCAAAAGGCCCTCCGCTAGCGTTAACCGGACTTCAGAAGGCCTTAAAGGGCCCTTATCTGGTGTCAGAGGGCCCCCAGCTAGTGTCAGAGGGCCCTCAGTTGGCGCAAAATGGCCATCAGAAGGCCTCAAACGGTCCGTAACTGGAGTCCAACCGCAACGGTCCTCAGGTGGCGTCAAGCGGCCCTCAAAAAGCCTCAAAGGCCGCTTAGAAGGCAGCAAAGGGCCCTCATATGACCCCAAAGAGTCCTCTGCTGGCGTCAAACGGACCTCAGAAGGTCTCAAAGGGCGTCAAAGGGCCCTGAGCTCGTGTCAAATATAAAAGCGCCCTTAGCTGGTGTCAGGAGGCCCCCAGTTGGTGTCAGCGTGCCCTCAGCTGGTGTCAGAGAGCCCTCAGTTGGCATCTACTGGCCATCAGAAGGCCCCAAACGGTCCTCAGATGGCGTCCAACGGTCCTCAGCTGACGTTAAGAGGCCCTCAAAAAGGCCTCAAAGACCCCTCGGCTGCTGAAGAGGCCCTTAGCCCCAAAGGAAACTCAAGAGACGTTAAACGGCCCTAAAAAGGCTTGAAAGGGCCCTCTGCTGGTGGCAAAGGGCTCGCATATGACGTCAATAACAGCTTTGTCAAAAACGGACCTGAGAGACCTTGCCGGTCCCTGGTTATAAGGGACTCCTGTCTCTTGCAGTAACCTGAGTGGCCCACGTTTACTGAGGGGCCCCTGGTTATTGAAGGAGTCCCTGGTTACTGGAAGGGCCCCTGGTTATCAGAGGGTTTCCTGGTCACCTGGTGGGTCCCTGATCAATTGAAACCTCCCGATCATCTGAGCGCCCCCTGATTGCCTTGGTCTTGGCGTTGGCGTACAGTTTAAAGTCGTCGGCACACTGCGGCCTCCTCTTTCTCAACAAGTCCCTCTATTTCTTCTGCAGCGAGGGCGATTTCGTCAAAATGCTCCTCCATCGCGAAGCCTCGTGCGCAGACGCAGTCGTCGGGGCGCTCGCTGCGCCAACTCTTGACGCCACCTGACGGGCTCCAAATGGAACAGATGGACTCCGAAACGAACGTGGGAATGCCGACACATGATCCCTCCAAATTTACAGAGGAGGAGATGTCCCTGACAGCCCATTTGCAATAGGGGTCACTTTTACACTATAAACGTATGGGGAATTCGACCTTATTGACATGGTACTACGAGGTCAGCTGATCTGCTTGGCATTTAAATCGTAGTAAAACTGGCATTTAAACGCTGCGAAACAACTTACGTACAACGTAGCTCCGATGGGCCGCTCTTTCTTTTTCATCCCTCCGATTTTCTTCCGATCAAGAGAAGTTTCGTACCGAGAGAAGTTTCGCAGACACGTCCGATATAACTTACGATAGCACGGATCCCCCCAAACCTCCTAACTTTTAACCCGCGCCCCGTTGGGCTCTGCCGAGCAACGCGCCCCGTTGGGGGGGCATTTTGGCCCCCCTAAGATCTCGAGAACTACGCAACCTAGCGACAAGCGGCAAACGGTGTTGGATAGCCCTATCAGGGAACTACCTTGTGACCCAATTTTATTGACCCAGGTCAAACTGATGACGTCACAGGTCAGGTCAAAGGTCCAATTTTCACCGTTTACAGGCATTTCAAGAAATGCGTTGTAAAATCGAGTAAAATGCATTTCATTGAAAATCATCGATGGGGAAATGTTCTTCAAACACATATTTTGCTATTTGAGGTCACTGATACCAGGTCAGGTCACAGAGGTCAGGTCACTGGGGGGTCACAATATGAAAGTGTGTGATACATGTTTTATGGCCCATTTTACATGACAAATGCGATTATGTGGGTCAGGCAGCCTTTACGGGCCAGCTTAGGTCACGTTTTGGTCAAGGTCAGGTCAAGGTCAGGTCAAGGTCAGGTCAAGGTCAGGTCAAAAAGGTCAAATTTCAAAGTTGATATTTTTGCATAAAATGGGTATCGATTCGATGCAGCTTGTCACGGGGAGTTCATTGGTGGTCTTTGTTTTGCCGTACGTGGTCTAGAATCGCTAAAAATTGAGTTCAAAAATTTGACGTCATCATTTTTGAACAGTTTTTTTTTCGCTATAACTTGGCCAGAAAACGAGATATCGATCTGAAATTTGGTATGTATATAGAAGAGTGCAGGGACTAACACATATATTCCGGTTTTTTCGAAATTCGGAGAAATTTCGGATTTTTTTTTAGTTATTCTAAAAAAAACATTTATTTGAATTTTTTGGGGTCAAAAACCCAAAATTTTGAAAATCCGAGATAGCAGTTTTGTAGCGCCGCTTTTTGTCTACTAGACAATATAAAGAACTTTGAGATTACTTGTTAACTGTAGATTTGGTGAGCGTTTCAAGATTGCATGTTTTTTGCTCATTTTTGCTCGAACATGACCTCAGTTTGACCTCAATAACTCCTGACCTAAGGTGACCTAAGACTTGAAATTTGGTGTGAAGGTGTCAAATTGATGCCCGGGAAGGTACTGAAAATTTGGCGGCGCTGTGCGCCGCCGTTTTCTTGCTATTCAGGAAAAAACACAGGGGGGGCCAAAATGCCCCCCCCAACGGGGCGAGGGTTAAGGTCAGGTCACCAGCTCACTTTGAATGACCCAACCTCAAGTCACTTTTTTGCAACTTTGTCGCCGTGCCAGAGCTACAGTAGATGTCGGAGGCCTTTGAAAGACGCAGTATGTTATTAGGTCATTAGTAGCTACAATTTGTACCTATATCTCGGAATTTTGATGTCGGTGACCTAAGGTCAGGTCAATTTCGCGACCTCCCCATTATAAGTCAATGGGGAAAAAATCAACTCCCTGTTTTTACCACTAAAACGGGTCAGAATGGCCCCATATACCATACTTGACTTCATATACGATCAACCTTCACTACCTTGAGGTCTGTTTTGCTGTTGGGAGCTGTAAGGTCATGTGACGTCATCAAAGGTCACCAAAGATTTTTTGCCAATAACTCCGTACAGGAACAAGATACAGCCGCGCGGATGGTCTCATTGTGTTCAGCTCGTCAAGACGCATCGAATGATATACATAATGACCTGGAGGTCACGTGACCTGAGGTCAACCTTTGACCTTGACCTTTCGCGGCCAACATATATATATCAATAGATGCGGATTGACGAGAGGATCATGATGATGCCCTTAGTTTGTTCCTATCTTGACTAATTCGAAAGTCATTCGAGAAAAACTCTCCATATCTAGCGCCGCCATTTTGACTTTTTCGACCCCTGTGACGTCATCTTTGACCTGACCTGAAAATGACCTTAGTAAAAATTGTAGACCTTGTCCGTGCGTATCCGATGCCGTTTACCGCTTGTCGCTATCTTGCTTCGTTCTTGAGATCTCAGGGGGGGGCGGTTGTCGCCGACCCTGACGAGCCTCTGATGGGGGCCGGGACATTTATTGTAGCGGAGGAAAAACTTCGTTGAATTTTGAAGAATGTATTGAAGAAATCCGGACGATAGATGATGACGAACGGTAGACGAGGGTGAAATGAGGAGCGCAGAGTAGACAGGTGGACCAGAGAAAAACACAGTGAGCACTGTCGATGAAGTTCACTGTTCAGAGTTCAGATGACACATCGGCGCCGCCGCGGACGGGGCGCCGTCAGAGCCGTTCACTGCACTGCAATACGCCGGCGCTCGTCGGGGCGCCGGCGAATTCGCGCACTGCCACTGAGCTGGGCTCAGTGGCGTTCACTGGGCACACGAACGGGGGTGCCCTCGGAATCGTGCTCGGTGGCACGACTCCGTCACTGTTCACGTTGGCAACCCGCTGGGGGTGCCGTCGGAATCGCGCACGATTCCGTCACGGGTTCACTACACCGGCGCACATCGGGGCGCCGGCGGAGCCGCGCACCGCCACCGAGGACTGTACCCGGTGGCGTTCAAGTGGAGACTGCCCGCAGCGACTCGAGGAGCCGCCGCGGGCACAAAGAACAATCAGTCGTACATCTAAAAGCAATTAGAATATGAAACGAGAAACCTGTGAGAAGAGCCAGAGCAGGCTCGCGCGGCACGTTCGGTTATACGATACGGCGGCGGCGAGCACGAACAGCCGTCAAGTGTGAAGCGATAGCGCGAGTGACAAATTGTAGGCAATTAGAACTTGAGACGAGAAACTAACACAAGAGCTGGTCCAGGCTCACGGGGCATGACCAGTACTGCGATAGATCACGCGTGGCTGTCAAATGTAAAACGAAAGAGAAGAACAACAGGGCAGTTCATTTCGTCGGTGACACACTCCTCCCCTGTGATCGACTTAAGACGGGAGATCACACAACCACTGAACACCGACGGAACATTCTGTACATCCACGAGATTCACGACTTCGCTACGCAGGTTCTCGCGAGTTCTTCCTAAACTACACAAGCACCTATACAGATTTATGGTACACTACCTATATCACTTAGTACTAAATCATAACGAATGCAAACACTTTCGGCACCTTCACAATCGTTCATTGCGCTAGACCTCGTCCCTGGTCATCTGCACATTAGTCCACTGGTCGCGTCACTTTGTCACTTCTGACGCCAGTCTCCGGTGCGCAGTGTTCGGCTACACCAGAAACGCAACGCGAGTGTTCACACGGCTGTTGCCGGTTTCGGTTGTCGTTCTCCAGAATAGCTGATGTGCTGTCCTTCCAGCAGTCAGCTGATCGGTCGCTGCTCTCAGTAGGTCAGCAGGGTCCTTCGTCGCCTCAGTTTCCCTCGGTACTCAAGGTCAGTGTCAACCGGCAGCGCGGCACGCGCCACTCAGCTGAGCTCCCCCACCTCCAGATGTCACTCGTGCCTAATGGCCGGCTGCGCGGACGGGGGAGGGGAAAGCGGTCCATGTGGCGAGCCGGGCTAGAGGGGGACACGGGAAAAGACATAAATCTCGGCGAGTTTGGTGTCTGCTCCACGGGACGGAGGGCGAGATGAAGTTTCAGAAATGGTCTATAGGCCAGGCTCAGTGGGTCAGTGGGAGTACGGTCGAAGTACAGCTGTCAGGATGTGGGAATGATGTGGCGACAAACCCGTTCACTACAGCTGAGCTGCTTCTTCTAGGACAGCGACCACGTGACCGGCCGTGTGTGGGTCGCTCCATTCGCAGTGACGAGTCGTACAGCGCGCACTCGTCTGTCCGGTCCTGGCAGGAGCTCTGTTCTCGAACCAGGGACCAGAGTCCTTTCGATGTGCCAGGTTTTGGGATTTTTTTCTTTCTTCCATCGGCTCCGGATGTGTCGTAGCATCCAGAGTTTCTCCTTGAGGATCTGCACCGTGATCCGATACGGAGCGGCGATCCTCACGGGGTCGAAGATAACCGCAGTTCTCCTGAGCGCTCCTCGTCTGGTCGTCTGCTTCTTACTGTCTGGGAACTGGGCACTCGGCGAGTCTCGCTCTTCGTCCCAGACAGCACCCAGAGCTCCTTCCGCAGGGAGATAGGTGTCATCGTAGTCCGCATCGGGGTGTGCTTGTCTCACATATGGTGTGCTGCTTTGCACTTCACTCGTGTTGTTCATCTGGTTTTCGAGCCGTAAGTTTTCCTTTGTGAGCAGATCGGGACCATCTCTTCTTACTGCTCTGGCGGCCTCTGACACGGTTCGTTCTGGTTGATGGGCGTCGTCCATACAGACACTGCCGTGTCGCGCTTTCGTGGTCTCTGTCTTCAGTTTGACTTGTGCATCTGCATCATGATCGGTGACTGTTTTCTGCGGCACAAGGTCAGCGGACGCCAGCCACGATTCGGTTTTGAAGACGTTTTCTTCCTTCTCGTTCTGGTCTGATTTTTGTCCGTCGTTCAGGTCAGGCGAGAGGCGGTTTTGAGCCGTTCTTTCTTGTCGGATGAACTGTTTCTGATCAGCCGTCTCCTGGATATCCGCTACGCAGGCCACAGCCCTTTCCTGGAATCGTTGCGGGACGTCAGTTTGACTTTTCCGCATGTCTGACTCAGCGAGTGGTCGATTGTTGCACGAGGCGCCAAGCACCTGGGCAGCAGCGTCGGAGTCGGAGATCACCTGGATTTCCGGGTCTTCGCTCGGTTTTCTGGCTGAGGGATGCTGCAGGGATTTTGCTGCCTCAGCTGTTTCACCTGGGTTCACTTTTCGGAGGCGTCCTTCTTTCGAGCAGGATTCTTGAGTCACCTCTTTCAGGTTCTTGTTGCTAGCGAGTTCTTTTTCCGAGCTCAGCAGGTCTGGCCCAGCGGGTAGCTGGTTGTCGAATGAGATGCCAAGTACCTGGGCAGTAGCGATGGAGATCCATCTGGTTGTCACTTTCTGGCTGTCCGTAACTTTCAACTTCTGGACACTTTCTGACGCCGGTATCCTATCTTTGGGTAACTCGTCGATCCACGATGGTCTGCTGATCTGAGGGCTAGCTGGGACGGGGCTAGCAGGGAGAGGGAGAGGACAGTGGAATGATATTTCGGACTGCGGGAGTCTCGTAGTAACCGTTCGCTGTCCTTCCCGTTCAGCTTTCATGAAGTCGTCCCTTCTGCCGGCGTTTCGTCGATCATTCATCTGCTGTCGCCATTGTGCCTCTAGTGCAGCTTGTTCCATTTCATCTTTTGCGATTTGCAGCTCACGTCGTCTTCTCACTTCATCTTCATGACGCTTCAACTCCTCTTGCTGCCGCCTCAACTTCTCTTCTTGTTGCTGCTTTCGCTCCGCTTCCTGTCGCTCCATCTCCAGTCGTTTTTCCAACTGTTTCACATGCAGAGCCCTTTTTCGCGCCGTGAGCTGAGCCTCAGCGGATGCGCGGGATGCTGACGAACTGGAACTCACCTCAGGGCGCGGCTGCTGCAGCGTCGAAACCTCCATGGTTTCTTCAGTTTCTATCGTCACAGGAACTCCGCCGACAGCGCCTTCACTTTGCGGTCTCCCTTCTTGTTTTTCCATTTTCGATGAAGTTTCCTCCGCTTCTGATTTCTTCTGGCCTGATCCGGCCCGGAGGACCATTAAATGTCGCCGACCCTGACGAGCCTCTGATGGGGGCCGGGACATTTATTGTAGCGGAGGAAAAACTTCGATGAATTTTGAAGAATGTATTGAAGAAATCCGGACGATAGATGATGACGAACGGTAGACGAGGGTGAAATGAGGAGCGCAGAGTAGACAGGTGGACCAGAGAAAAACACAGTGAGCACTGTCGATGAAGTTCACTGTTCAGAGTTCAGATGACACATCGGCGCCGCCGCGGACGGGGCGCCGTCAGAGCCGTTCACTGCACTGCAATACGCCGGCGCTCGTCGGGGCGCCGGCGAATTCGCGCACTGCCACTGAGCTGGGCTCAGTGGCGTTCACTGGGCACACGAACGGGGGTGCCCTCGGAATCGTGCTCGGTGGCACGACTCCGTCACTGTTCACGTTGGCAACCCGCTGGGGGTGCCGTCGGAATCGCGCACGATTCCGTCACGGGTTCACTACACCGGCGCACATCGGGGCGCCGGCGGAGCCGCGCACCGCCACCGAGGACTGTACCCGGTGGCGTTCAAGTGGAGACTGCCCGCAGCGACTCGAGGAGCCGCCGCGGGCACAAAGAACAATCAGTCGTACATCTAAAAGCAATTAGAATATGAAACGAGAAACCTGTGAGAAGAGCCAGAGCAGGCTCGCGCGGCACGTTCGGTTATACGATACGGCGGCGGCGAGCACGAACAGCCGTCAAGTGTGAAGCGATAGCGCGAGTGACAAATTGTAGGCAATTAGAACTTGAGACGAGAAACTAACACAACAGCTGGTCCAGGCTCACGGGGCATGACCAGTACTGCGATAGATCACGCGTGGCTGTCAAATGTAAAACGAAAGAGAAGAACAACAGGGCAGTTCATTTCGTCGGTGACAGCGGTCATCCCCCCCCGTCGGTGCGAAGTTGGCGCAGACCCCCGTCGGTGCGCGGGTTAACCCGGCGGCCGCTGGGCCTCCACGCCACCCGCCGGCCGCTGGGGGGGGGGGGGGCATATAGTTGCCCCCCCTTTACTTCCGAGGCGATATCGTCGCAACGCGAAGAGATAGAGAAGCGAAACTTTGCACACATCTTTCTGAATACCTAGCCGAGGTTGTGTCCAAATTTGGTATCGATCCCATTTGAAATGACGTCACAGTGACGTCATAAGTCAAATTATAGATTTGCGACTCTCAGTTTCCTCACGATACATCAGGCATATGGGACCGAATATATAGGGCCGATTATTGGTTAGGAACTAGATGGAAGTGTACTTAGATGTTTTAGGATGACAGCAGGTGCTGTCTAGTTCATTTACAGTTCAGTTTCATGCTCAGCGTCATCAGCAACGGTCCATATCGGAAAACGACAAAACTTTATGACGTCACTGTGACGTCATCTTAGATGCTACAACCACCAAACTTTCCTCAAACATTGCCTAGGTATTCATTTGAAGCTATGCCAAGTTTCACGTTCGTAGCTCATCAGGTTTCGGAGATATTCCACAAAACGTAAAGGGGGGCAACTTTATGCCCCCCCCCCCAGCGGCTCGTGGGTTAAATGTTGCTACTTAACCCGCGACCGCCTGGGGGGGGGTCGGATCCGACCCCCCTCCGTTTTTCTGGAATAACTCAAGAACCGCTTACGCTATCAACTTGAAACTTGGCATACCTTCTCCCCCATCAATTTGACGTCTTCTGTGTAATTTTTAAGAAAAAATTTCCAATTTTTTTTAGATATATCGATTTTAGTGATGTAATTACATGGCGTTTTTAGTCAAAAAGTGGTAAATGTTTAAAAATCGCCAAAAATCAGGGTTTAAAGCGAATTGTAAATTAAGGACATAAATAGACGCAGCTCAAAGAGTTCTTTAAAATGGCTATATCGGATTTTCCATAAAATGCGTTTCTCACCCCTAAAAATTAAAAAAACTACATTTTTTGGAAAACAGCTAATAAAATCCAAAATTTTGAGAATTTCCAAAAAAAACCGGAATATATGTTATAGAGCTCTATTAGAACATTAGATGTCCCAACTTTCAACTTTCTATCTTGATTTTTGACCCCCAAATTGTAAAAAATAGCTCCAGCATGCATAGGGCATGGTGACGTCATAAGCATTTTTGTGAATTAGAGGCACTTTTGAACATCGCATGTGAAAACAAATGGCACCACTAGATTCCTGGGACAAAGCTCGTCTAGAAAAGTGCATTTTTTTGTCAAAAATAAAAAGTTGAAAAATTGACCTTTTTCTCAGCCCTCGTTTAGTTAGGTATGTATGGTATAAACGATCTTTTATGCTCTCAATGCACACTTATCACCAGCACAGTGACTTGGGGTCACATATAACCATTACCATCGGATTCGGCGTGAAAAATAAGCCATAAAACATGTGTCGCACGCCCATGTAGCAGAAAGTGAAAACCGTGACCTTTCGTGACCTGACCTGACCTTGACCCGTACTTAGTATGACCCCTATACGCACATGGTACCTTCACTAGGCCTTTGAGGTCATTTTTGGTGAGTTTCGAGCAGCAGCTATCGATTCCGCTGTCCGTAAGCCTAATCATGCCAAACCCCCCGAATTTGACCTTTGACCTGACCTTGACCCGAAAGTTGACCTCAATCTTAAAATCTTAAGAGTGCTTTGGGAAGGTCTCGTAGAGACCTTTCGAACGCCGCCTCGCGGGGCTCGATGCGACCATTGGTTCTCGAGATAACAGGGGGGGGGGGTCGGATCCGACCCCCCCCCCCAGGCTGTCGTGGGTACGGAAATAGCCCAGGCGGTGCCAGGTTAAAATGTTGACGCATCGCTGTTATCCATAAAATTACCAACTATATTTTTCGCTTTTGGTCCTGTTCGTTCAGTTACCAATTGCCTCTTTCACAGCGTCAATCTCAGACACCATGACAACCATTCACCAGCCTCCTGTTGGGACGGCAGACTGCCTTCCGTCGGCTCAGGACAGCCCGGCACCGGGCCCCACCAATCTGCCCTCTGCGGCCACCGGTATCATCAGGGTCCGACTAACCAGGAGGGACGGCGCTCCGTTGGGGTTCCGCGTGGCCTGGTGTCTTCCGCCCAGGTGGGTGCTAACCATTGACTTCTATAGTAACCAACCATAGAGGTCAATGGTGCTAACTGCTGAGTGCTGACTGCAACTAAGTCATAACGTCATAACGTTCTTGCGCCTTGTATGTATTGTGTCGCTGTTGTAAGGCGGACGTTTGATCAATAGAGATGGATGCTCATGTGTATTGGATTATTTCGACTACAAGCTATTGTGAAATGTATCGATGAGACATTTGCATATTGGATGAAAAGTCGTACAACACCTTTTCCCATTAATTTAGTGATTGAAAAATAATTATATTCATATGCATTTTGCAGCACAGCTTCTACAAATTTACCTATCTAAACAAGTTGGCCTCTGAAATCGTCCGTATCTTCTCGTAAACACTCTTCCTATAAGTCAAGCTTCGTCTCCAAGCATAATACTTTAGTTGATTACTTTAACCCGCGCCCTGGTGGGGTCTGTTTATAACGCGACCTGGTGGGGGGGGCTATTTTTTGCCCCCCCCCCCTCGTATCTCCGAAACTACTGGACAGATCCGCAAAATTCAAACGGCGTTCGAAAGGCCTGTCAAATTTGTAGAAGGAAACCAAATTTCATTGACCTCGGGGTCACCGATGACGTCACAGGTCAGGTCAAAGGTGAAATGTTTCACCGTTCACGGGTCTTCTAGGGAATGCGCTATAACACCGAGGAAAACGCATTTTGTCGAGAATCAGCGATAGGGCGTCAGTTGCCTAGTAGATATGTTGCTATTAGAGGTCACTGACAATACCAGGTCACGTCACAGGTCAGGTCACCAAGGGTCACAGGTCAGGTCACATGAGCCCAACTTCACTAAGGTTGTGTGATGCATGTTTTATGGCCAATTTTTCATTTCCAACTCAATGGTGTTGGTTATAAGACTATCAGGTACGGCTTAGGTCACTTTCTGGTGAAGTTCAGGTCAAGGTCAGGTCAAGGTCAGGCCAAAAAAGTCAAATTTTAAAGTTGATAGTTTTGCATAAAATGGGTATTGATTCGATGCAGCTCGTCACGGGGAGTCTAATGGTGGTCTTTGTTTTGCGCTACGGGGTCTAGAATTGCTAAAAATTGAGTTTGAAAATTTGACTTCATCAATTTTGAACAGTTTTTTCGCTATAACTTCGCCAAAAAAGAGTTATCAATCTCAAATTTGGTATGTGGATGGAAGGCGGTAAGGACTATCACATATATTCCGGTTTTTGCGAAATTCAAAAAACTTTTTGGATTTTTAGATCATTATATCCAAAAAAATTGATTTTTTGATTTTTGGGGGTCAAAATCCAAAAATTTCAAAAATCCGAGATAGCAGTTTTGTAGCCCTGTCAATTCTACAGCTTTTATGTCCGTATCATTTTTCTGTATTTGCAAAGCTATAGGCCTGACAGCTCTTCCCGTGAAACCCTTTTTTGGGTCGAAAACGGCAGAACATGACGTCACTCTGACGTCATTTCCGGCCAACCTATCATAGCTTTTGGGAAAATTTTTGGTCACCATATGTAAAATTGATGTCCAGGAGGGTACTGAAAGTTTGGTGACGATCGGCGCAGCGGTTGTGGAGATATATCGAAAAGTCTGGAGGGGGGGGGGGCAAAAAATAGCCCCCCCCCCACCAGGTCGCGGGTTAATCTCTCTTGACTATCTCCCTCTCTTTTATCTCTCTGTCGAATATTTTTTTCTCTCTCTCTCTTTTTCTCTCTTTCTCTCTCTCTCTCTCTCTCTCTCTCTCTCTCTCTCTCTCTCTCTCTCTCTCTCTCTCTCTCTCTCTCTCTCTCTCTCTCTCTCTCTCTCCCTCCCTCTCGCCCGTCCGCCAGAGTGGAGGCCGTCCACGAGGGTACTCTGGCCTTCGAGGCTGGAATTCTGCCCGGGGACCGTCTCCTTTCGGCCGCTGGTGTCAGATTTAGCGACCTCACTGAGGACGATTCTATTCAACTGCTGAGGTGAGGGGGCTCCTCCGGAGGTCGTGACACATACCGGAAGTGCATACCTATATCTTGAGCTCATAGCTAAGGCTTTTGTCGGCCTATACTGTGCAGTGTGCACATTTCACTACCTGATTAGCGATTTGGAGTAATTTTTTTTTTTTTAATTAAGGAAAACTTGCAGGAACCAAGCGTGAAAGATAACGTGTGGTCACGTTTCACTTGTGTAAAAAATAAGCGTCCTCCGAAGCCAAAATGTTGCCAGCAGATCGTCTCCTTTCAGCCAAAATGCTTATGTTTATGTTTATTTGCTCATCACCAACAGGTACAGATAAAACCCGGTTACAGGTGAAGTAAAGTTATGAAGTTTTAAGTTGACGTATTTGTAGGCATCAGAACAAGTTTCGAAGTTTCTGCCACTCATCTCACGCCACTCAAAGGCTACCAGACATGTGCATGGATCCGAGAAAATGGATCTGGGACCTGATCCCACGGATCCTGATCTCGGATCCGTCGGGATCATAGATCCAGCTCTTTAATTTATCTAGAGATCCGTAGGGATCATAGATCCGATGCTAGTATTTTTGCTTGAGATCCAGTGGGATCATAGATCCTCATTTATTTTTGATCAACACAGAAATCCCAAAAGATCACTCGTTGCAACTCACAAGCGTTCTTATTTAGTTATTATATGTGATAACACGTCATAATCCATCGTTTTAAGGCACTTATTGACATAGAAACACTTGGAAACCTGGTTTCGAATGTTGTGCATGGTGGGATCCACTCAGATCATAGATCCATGTCCTTGGTTTATCGTCAGATCCTGTGAGATCATAGATCCAGGATAAATTTTTCACGCCAGATTCGATGGGATCATAGATCCGAACCTGCAATTTGCCTAGAGATCCACTGAGATCATAGATCCATCACTCGGATCCATGCACATGTCTGAAGGCTACCGCTCATCCACTTCCGGACAAAACGGCCTCGCTTGATCTGCGAGCGCCGACCGCCGCGCAGGCGCCGCGTCTGCCAGGTAGACTGTTCCGCAGGACCGCTGTGTCCTGCGGAACAGTCTACCTCTGAAGGCAGTCCAGCTCTGTAACCAACTTGCGAATTTGAAAATTGTCGGGAGTCAACATGTTCAGTAACAGTTCAATTGCAATAAAACAACTTTTTATGTGTACACAAAAGAAGAGTCTACGTGCCAGTAAATGAATACATTGAATAGGAAACTGCGCCCCAACAACGAAATCGGTGCTATGACATGGTCGTGAAAAAGGCGAACAAAACCCATGGATATCTTATTCTCAAGGAATTCTTCTGAACTAACCCGGCACCGCCTGGGCTATTTCCGTACCCACGACAGCCTGGGGGGGGGTCGGATCCGACCCCCCCCCCTGTTATCTCGAGAACCAATGGTCGTATCGAGCCCCGCGAGGCGGCGTTCGAAAGGTCTCTACGAGACCTTCCCAAAGCACTCTTAAGATTTTAAGATTGAGGTCAACTTTCGGGTCAAGGTCAGGTCAAAGGTCAAATTCAGGGGTTTTGCATGAATCGGCTTACGGACAGCGGAATCGATAGCTGCTGCTCGAAACTCACCAAAAATGACCTCAAAGGCCTGGTGAAGGTACCATGTGCGTATAGGGGTCATACTAAGTACAGGTCAAGGTCATGTCAGGTCACGAAAGGTCACGGTTTTCACTTTCTGCTACGTGGGCGTGCGACACATGTTTTATGGCTTATTTTTCACGCCGAATCCGATGGTAATGGTTATATGTGACCCCAAGTCACTGTGCTGTTGATAAATGTGCATTGAAAGCATAAAAAATCGTAAATACTATACCTAACTAAACGGGGGCTAAGAAAAAAAGTCAATTTTTCAACTTTTTATTTTTGACATAAAAATGCACTTTTCTAGACGAGCTTTGTCCCAGGAATCTAGTGGTGTCATTTGTTTTCACATGCGATGTTCAGAAGTGCCTCTAATTCACGAAAATGCTTATGACGTCACCATGCCCTATGCATGTTGGAGCTATTTTTTACAATTTGGGGGTCAAAAATCAAGATAGAAAGTTGAAATTTGGGGCATCTTATGTTCTAATAAAGCTCTACAACATATAATCCGGTTTTTTGGAAATTCTCAAAATTTTGGATTTTATTAGCTGTTTTCCAAAAAATATAGTTTTTTGAAATTTTAGGGGTGAAAAACGCATTTTATGGAAAATCCGAGATAGCCATTTTAAAGAACTCGTTGAGTTGCGTCTTTTGATGTCCTTAATTGCAATTTGCTTCAAACCCTGATTTTTGGCGATTTTTTAAACTTTTACCACTTTTTGACCAAAAACGCCATGTAGTTACATCACTAAAATCGATATATCTCAAAAAATTTTAGAAATTTTTTCTTAAAAATTGCACAGGAGACGTCAAATTGATGGGGGAGAAGGTATGCCAAGTTTCAAGTAGATAGCGAGAGGGGTTCATGAGTTATTCAAGAAAAACGGGGGGGGTCGGATCCGACCCCCCCCCCCCCGGGTGGTCGCGGACTAATATGCATGTCACCTCTACGCCACATCGACAACAAAGAGTTTGTAGGTAGTTGCATTGAGATAAACTAATACCGTGTCTTTGTGTTCCTTTTCAGGGATATAAAGGGAACTGTAGATTTAGAAATATGGAGAGACGCGACACGGCCAAACTACCACGAGGAACGGATCGGTGCAAAGGTACGGAACATGCATGCCCATTGTACATTTCTCATTGCGTTTCTCGCGGCCGTAGTTCACAAATTAATTAGTGCGTCTACTCTGTGTTTATGCTCGTATTCTAACTTCCCACGCCTATTGTGCTCATATCTAACACCAGTTGCTTTGCGTTCGACCGCCAGCCGTCTGCGACTGAAGGCCTGGCACACAGTTCGGCTGACGGTCCGGCTGCCTCGGAAGGCTCCGCTGACCATCCGGCTGCTGCTTACGGTCCGACTGACAGTCTGGCCGCGGCTGACGGTCCGACTGACGGTTCGGTTAGCTGTCCGGCTGACGGTTCTGCTGAGGGTCCGGATGACAGTCTAACCGCGGCTGACTGTCCGACTGCCTCCGGTCCGGCTGAGCGCGTGCCTCGACCCGTCAGACACCTGGACTACTCGGCGCTTCTGCACGCGCTGGTGACTGCCGACCAGGCGCTCATCGGTCGTCTTCTGGCCGGTCCCCCAGCCGGTGAAACCTACCCGGCGTACCAGCAAGAAGACGGCCCGGTCCAGCTGCCCAGCCACGACCCTTCAGAGGAACGGGCAGCCTGCTCGATCGTGGTCGACCCTCCCGAGCCCCCGGGATCGGATGAAGCGGTGGACAACCAGCCTGGCTCAGCCGGGTCTGACGAATACCTCGCATCCTGCGCGGCGCCCTCAGATTTCAGCGTCCTCAGCTCGGAGCTGCAACAAGACATTCTACATAGCATTGAGCAGGTAATGTTTTTCCCTACTCAGTTTTGATACTCAACTAAAATGCTAATAAAATTCCCCTACATAGACCTGTTATAATTGGTAGGTTGTTGTAATGGTAATATTTATCGCCTGTGTAACTTGTTAATTGATCTTTTCAGATTATCTCGCACGTGGACGGCGTTGCTGACGAGGTTATGAGATCCATGGTGTCGGAAGATAACGGCTTCTTAGCCCTGAGAATCTTCTACAGAAATGTGAGCTCAAATGGGGTTCTATCACGCCATTTACATTCAACTCTTTCGACGCACGATGCGGGCCGGGGGTAACTTAACACACAATCTAACACCAAGGGTGGGATGCGCCACTTAAGAACATCTCGTTCAAACGCAGTTCCGGGCTGCGCGAAATCGTCCGGGCCGCGCGGCGCGCTCGTCGGTGTAACCCGCCGGCGACTTTGATTGGCCGACCGGCCGACGATCAATTTTGGCGCGCGCGGCACGGGTCGGTCGGCCGGCGGCGACGCGGCTGAATTCGAGCGCCGCCGTTGGCCCGGGCGCAGGCACGGGTGGTGGCGACCCGCCGGACGCGCGGTCGATACCGGCAGCGTGAGCCGTCGACGCTTTGTTGTGGCCGACCACGAGGGTCTGGTGGGCGCGAGCGGCGCAGTGGTGAGCCTTGGCGACCCTTTCAGCGACGGGACAGGTCAGTGCGCATAATTGAGGGCAGTGGGAGACTGACACAAGATACAGCGCCACATTACCCTCTCTGTTGCAGTTTTTCAAGTAAAACATGATAAATTTTTGGCTAGTCAATCTAATGCGAAGCTTGAAGAGTTCGGGAGCCACTTATGGCGGACTTGACGATGAGGTCATGGGACATGCGTAATGCGTATGAACCCAACAAAGTTCCCAAATTTACCGCCAAATGCGCAATTGGCGATGTGCGTTTCATTAGACATCGTGCAGTTCTTATAAAATTATACCTAGTCTTTATTTGATGCACACATGAGTTAAGTGCCCAAGCAGCTAAATCTAAGGTGACGACTGGCGATTCAATGGAAAGGCTGCAAATTTCAAATCAAACCCTGCAAACGGAATGTCATTCATCAACACCACATGTCCTATCACAACGTCTCAACATATCATGCGGAACCTAAAAGCACTTGTATCTGCCCGTCTTCGCTGAGCCTCTCCATCGACGTCCAGTTTGATCTTTTCTGGAGCCAAGTAATTCTCTAGTAATACGGTGTATGTATATTGTATAAGCTGACTGATCTAAGTTTCATGCTCGCACTGAACAAGCTCTAACATCCTATAAGGCGTATTTTAATAAGCTTCAATTGTTCATGGTGCCGCGAGATGTTCAACCGTTAACATCTGCGCCTATGTATATGAGCCGCTGTCAACCATACCGGTTAATTTCCAGTTGGACTCGAGCTGTGAATTGTTCCGGGCCTATTTCTCGGTGCTGGAGAGGGTAGCTGATGAGGCGGCCGGAAACTCGATACGCGAGGAGCTGCTGGAATTTCTTCAGATCCCAGCCAAGGTGAGCTACGGTCTGTAATCCAATTGGGCAGACGAGTTCAGTGAACACGGTCCCAGCATTGATACTAAGCTACTGTCGGTAGCGGAGTGTGCAAGTCAGATTGTTCATGAACGGTGCTGACAGGCTGATGACAATCATCACAAAAAGGGAGAGTGAGAGAGGGAGGGGAAAGAGAAAGAGAAAGAGAGAGAAAGAGAGAGAGAGAGAGAAAGAGAGAGAGAGAGAGAGAGAGAGAGAGAGAGAGAGAGAGAGAGAGAGAGAGAGAGAGAGAGAGAGAGAGAGAGAGAGAGAGAGAGAGAGAGAGAGAGAGAGAGAGAGAGAGAGCACCACTAATCGAGCAAAATTCGATTGGCGTGAACACATGCAAATAAAAAAATCCACTGCCTAGCTATTTGAAATAAACTTATCAGGACAGTATCAAAGAACTTACAAACAAATATTTTTATGCTAAATGTCTCACATTGTCAATAATTGGACTACCAACTTGACTTGTCTGCACTCTGGACTAATTCATATGTCTTGAACATTCCATATTGAATCAACAGCGTGGTTTCAGAACTCGAAATCATAAAAGCAGGCAAACGAAAGCCAACATCGTGCTACATTTCCGCTGCAGACTTTATATGCGATGCAATGCGAAGGCGCCTGACCTTTGAAACAGCACTCATTTCTACCTTACATTTTACATTATTACTTTCCTCCTGAGTGGGTTATTGTCAGAAAGTGCTGGACGAGCTATTCGTTCGGTCGATTGCTATCAGTGGCAAAAAAGTCATTAGGTACTCCGAAATGGCAATATCGCAAAGGCAAGACAGCGTTAAGAGCTGTGATACCAATGGACCTTTCACGTTTCTACGGGTATTTGGTATGGACTATGGATGCAGAAAAGTGTAGTTGTTCTAAATGAATCTGTATATGAATTATAAGTGGAAAACAATGGGAACGTTTTTGGTTATATTACTTTAAGTTGGCTACACATGTGTTTCGATATAAATCTTTTTCAAGCCATAAAGACAAAATAAAATGCAAATAATTCGCCTAAACATCAAAGTTGTCAAAATAGTTTGCGGCACAGATTAAAATTCAAATAGCAATGCTTCACACCCGTCGCTTCTCACTTTGCACTTCAGGTTTTTAGATCGTGCAAAATAAGTTCAGCCGTAAATCTGCTCAGTTTCACTTTTCCTGCATTACCATTTAGATTGTCAAAGATGTGAATATAAGCTGCTTCTACAGCCTGCCTATGCTTCTTTGTCAAACCCCTACACAACACAGACATATCATCCCAGTTGGGGAGATGTCCCGCCTCATCTACGTGTTGCACAAGGGCGTTGGACAGACGGTGGTACCTAAGGTCACTCTTATGCTCCTTTTGCCTGGTTCTAATGCCCCTGTATGTTTCACCGACGTAACATTTATCACATGCACCACAAGGAATTTTGTAAACGACACTATCCTCATTAGTAGAACCTTTCTTCTTCGTTTGCACAAGGTTTTTAATGGTCAGGCCCGCTGGGGATGAAATATTGATAGTTTCCCTTACAAAATTGTCCACAGCTTCTACTTCTTTTGATGCTGGGACTGAGAGATACCTCCTCTTGCTATTCCTTGTGGCGTTTGAAGCTCTAGCTCGTATTTTGACGGCCCTCTTCTCTAGCTGACATAAAAGACCTGGCGGGTACTTGAGTCCAATAAATACTTCTTTAATGTAGTTCAGCTCGTCCCTGATAAATTCTTCTGAGCAAATGCGAAGTGCTCGAAGATAAAATCCCAGCACGACTCCAGTTTTTGTTCGACTGCTGTGCGCCGAGTAGAAGTGTATCAGGTCATTCTTGTTGGTGGGCTTCCGGTACACTGAAAATACAGCCTTGTTGCCCCGATTATGGATGCACGCGTCCAGAAATGCAATAGTGCCATCTTCCTCCTCTTCGGAGGTAAATTGTATCTTCTGATGCACACTGTTCAGCTGCTGCAAAATACAATTTAAATCGACATCTTCGTTGATGATGACCAGAATGTCATCGACATACCGGAGCCAGGTCGTATCGGTACCAGCAATGCTCAAGAAGTGGTCCGCTTCTAATGTCTCCATGAAAAGGCAGGCGAGTACCGGGCTCAACGGCGAACCCATCGCCAGGCCATCAATCTGCTTGAATTCGGTCCCTTCAAATTCCAAAGCCCCAAATTCCACGCAGAGACGTACCAGCCTAACAAAGTCTTCCCTTGGCACTGGAAGAGTGATGTCCGGGTTTTGGTCTAACACTCTGGAGACAGCTTGCATCGCCCCTTCTATAGGCACGTTGGTAAAGAGGGCTTTTACGTCGAAGCTTGCAAGTTTTTTATTGGTTAACTCCATGTCTTTCAATCTATTAATCAAATCTCCCGAGTTCTTCAAGTGTGACTGGCTGGTTCTCCCTAGCAGGTCAGACAGGGGTTTGGCTAGTTTCTTGGCGAGCTGGTGGGGAGCGCTGCCCACACCTGAGGTAATGGGGCGCATCGGATTGCCAGCCTTATGCGTCTTGGGTAGGCCCCGCATCTTTGGAGTTGCCGGTTTTTCTTCTAATAGGTGTTGCAACTGTTTCCCTTGGTCAGAACGGGCGAGAATTCGCCTCACCTTTTGATTAAACCGCTTACTTTCCTTTTCTGCCTGGCCGTTTGTGACTTGTTTGTATGTAGAAGTGTCATTCAACAAATCAAACATTTGAATGACACTTCTACATACAAACAAGTCACAAACGGCCAGGCAGAAAAGGAAAGTAAGCGGTTTAATCAAAAGGTGAGGCGAATTCTCGCCCGTTCTGACCAAGGGAAACAGTTGCAACACCTATTAGAAGAAAAACCGGCAACTCCAAAGATGCGGGGCCTACCCAAGACGCATAAGGCTGGCAATCCGATGCGCCCCATTACCTCAGGTGTGGGCAGCGCTCCCCACCAGCTCGCCAAGAAACTAGCCAAACCCCTGTCTGACCTGCTAGGGAGAACCAGCCAGTCACACTTGAAGAACTCGGGAGATTTGATTAATAGATTGAAAGACATGGAGTTAACCAATAAAAAACTTGCAAGCTTCGACGTAAAAGCCCTCTTTACCAACGTGCCTATAGAAGGGGCGATGCAAGCTGTCTCCAGAGTGTTAGACCAAAACCCGGACATCACTCTTCCAGTGCCAAGGGAAGACTTTGTTAGGCTGGTACGTCTCTGCGTGGAATTTGGGGCTTTGGAATTTGAAGGGACCGAATTCAAGCAGATTGATGGCCTGGCGATGGGTTCGCCGTTGAGCCCGGTACTCGCCTGCCTTTTCATGGAGACATTAGAAGCGGACCACTTCTTGAGCATTGCTGGTACCGATACGACCTGGCTCCGGTATGTCGATGACATTCTGGTCATCATCAACGAAGATGTCGATTTAAATTGTATTTTGCAGCAGCTGAACAGTGTGCATCAGAAGATACAATTTACCTCCGAAGAGGAGGAAGATGGCACTATTGCATTTCTGGACGCGTGCATCCATAATCGGGGCAACAAGGCTGTATTTTCAGTGTACCGGAAGCCCACCAACAAGAATGACCTGATACACTTCTACTCGGCGCACAGCAGTCGAACAAAAACTGGAGTCGTGCTGGGATTTTATCTTCGAGCACTTCGCATTTGCTCAGAAGAATTTATCAGGGACGAGCTGAACTACATTAAAGAAGTATTTATTGGACTCAAGTACCCGCCAGGTCTTTTATGTCAGCTAGAGAAGAGGGCCGTCAAAATACGAGCTAGAGCTTCAAACGCCACAAGGAATAGCAAGAGGAGGTATCTCTCAGTCCCAGCATCAAAAGAAGTAGAAGCTGTGGACAATTTTGTAAGGGAAACTATCAATATTTCATCCCCAGCGGGCCTGACCATTAAAAACCTTGTGCAAACGAAGAAGAAAGGTTCTACTAATGAGGATAGTGTCGTTTACAAAATTCCTTGTGGTGCATGTGATAAATGTTACGTCGGTGAAACATACAGGGGCATTAGAACCAGGCAAAAGGAGCATAAGAGTGACCTTAGGTACCACCGTCTGTCCAACGCCCTTGTGCAACACGTAGATGAGGCGGGACATCTCCCCAACTGGGATGATATGTCTGTGTTGTGTAGGGGTTTGACAAAGAAGCATAGGCAGGCTGTAGAAGCAGCTTATATTCACATCTTTGACAATCTAAATGGTAATGCAGGAAAAGTGAAACTGAGCAGATTTACGGCTGAACTTATTTTGCACGATCTAAAAACCTGAAGTGCAAAGTGAGAAGCGACGGGTGTGAAGCATTGCTATTTGAATTTTAATCTGTGCCGCAAACTATTTTGACAACTTTGATGTTTAGGCGAATTATTTGCATTTTATTTTGTCTTTATGGCTTGAAAAAGATTTATATCGAAACACATGTGTAGCCAACTTAAAGTAATATAACCAAAAACGTTCCCATTGTTTTCCACTTATAATTCAATTTGTCTATCTATACGAATCTGTATATAACCTCGCGTTGTGTATTATCTTAACATCTTAACGATATTTCTTAAGAAGTGATACTTTACTTAATTCTTAATGCTACTTCAAAACACCACGGTTGCTCGGTTCCAACAACTTTTATTGCTCTTCTCGTATTTTCACTGCGCGAGATATGCACCTCGCGCCATGCCTGCTACTCATCCTCGTCTACATCTCCCCCCCCCTCTTTGGACTGACCTGTCAATCCAACACATAACTAACTCAGAGACCACCTCCTATGGTAGTGGTTCATCGACACTGAGTTTGACCAGTTTGACTACTGGTCTCGTGACTGTTTTGCCCTTCAGCTTGACTGAGACCACTCTGACATGACCGTCAGCACCTGGCATCACCTCCTCCACACGACCCATTGGCCACTTCCCCCGTGGTGCGGTTAGATCGGTCACCAGCACAACGTCACCAGGGGCGATGTCGATCTGAGGCTGAAGCCACTTCTGCTTCTGCTGCAGGGACGGCAGGTACTCTCGCAGCCATCGTCTCCAAAACTCCGTCGACAGCTGCTGGATTCGCTTCCAGCGCTGTCTAAGAGAGACATCCTCACAGCCGACAGGTGGCACCATCTCGATGTCTGATGGTCCTGTGATAAAGTTGGCAGGCGTCAGTGGAGGCTCGTCATCAGGGTCAGCAGACAGCACCGTCAGCGGTCTGGTGTTCATGAGCGCTTCTGCCTTGCAAAAGGCTGTCTGGAGCTCTTCATCCGACAGATCGGCATGTTCCAGGGTTTTCACCAGCGCTCTTTTCGCCATCTTGACCATGGCTTCGCAGGGTCCATTGAAATGCGGAGCACCGGGCGGTGTGAATGTCCATTTTGTGTGCGACTTCAGGAGCTCCCGCTGTATTTTGTTGTTGTCTAGACGTTCCACAGCCTGCCTCAGCTCTTTGGAAGCTCGAACGAAACTTCTTCCGTTGTCTGATGTTATCTCCGTGGGTCGACCTCGTCTGGCTATAAATCGCATCAGAGCCCTGACGAAACTGGCAGTGTCCATTCCATACGTCATTTCTAGGTGAACGGCTCGTACCTGAAGGCATGTGAAGACGCATAAGTATCTCTTCTGACGAGCTTTTCCTCGACCCTGCTTCGTAATGAATGGACCCGCAAAGTCCACTGAGCACTTGTCAAACGCACGGTAAGATGGGCAGACTTGAGAGCTCAGTTTGGGTGCCATCACTTGCGTCTCTGTTTTCTGGCGGAGTTTCTGACATGTCACGCACTGACGAATGCAGGCTTTGATCATTTCCCTTGCCGCAGGAATCCAATATCGTGTTCTCAGTTCAGCCAAGGTGTGCTCTACTCCTACTCCGTATCCTGCATCTTCATGGATTTGTCGGATGATCAGCCTACTGACTGGGTGTTTCTTCGGGAGAAGAATCGGGTGTTTTGCATTGTAGCTGAGGTCCGATCTTTGCAATCTACCTCCGACACGGATCACGCCGAATTCGTCCATGAATGGACTCAGCTGCCTGACTTGGCTCTCACGACATGCTTTCTTGGAGACGCAGTGACCCGTCTGCACCTTCGTCAGCTGCTTCACTTCTACGGGGAAGGACTCTTCCTGAACTTGTTTGATCCAGAATCTTTCAGCTTCTTCTACTTCATCTGGAGTCAGTTCATTCGACTTGGTTCTCTCAAAATCGCTTCCCTTGCTGCTTTCTCTAGACTTGAGTGCGTGTATGAACCGCCATACCCAGGCAGACACTCGGAGAAATCTCGTCCAGCTAGAGTAGTTCTCTGGCTGGAGCCGGAATCCTGATGCAACCGGTGTTGTCACAGCAAATGTTTTCCTCTGTTCCAGCTTGCGAAATTCACTCTTGTCGAACTCTTCCTCGCTGAATTCCTTTCTTTTTGGCCAGCACTGTTCGCCATCTAACAGATATGCCGGTCCATGCCACCACAAGCTGTGGTTCCTTAGTTCTTCCAGACCCAGGCCTCTTGTCGGCGCATCCGCAGGGTTGCTTGATCCTGGAACGTGTTGCCACTGTTCCGGTGCGGTGAACTCTCGGATTTCAGCAACACGGTGCGCTACAAATGGCTGAAAGTGAGCCACTTCGTTCCTGATCCAGCATAAGATATCCATGGAATCCGACCAGAAGTATACTTCCTTCAAGTCCTTTCCAAGTGCCTGGCATACTTTTTTGACCAGGCGCATGCCGAGCAACGCTCCCATGAGTTCCAGTCTCGGAATGGTTTGCTTCTTTGCCTTTGGAGCTACTCTAGCGCGTGCTAGAACGAGATTCGAGACTCGAACGCCATCGTCTTCTGACACCACATACACCGCTGCGGCGTATGCTTGCTCCGAAGCGTCGCTGAATACGTGTACTTGTTGTTCAGGCTGTCCTTGAAATGGGTGGATGCATCGAGGCACAGATATGGTGCCGAGTTCGCCCAGCTCGTAAAACCACTCTGACCACTTCTTTTGCTGGTCTTCGGGTAGGACGTCGTCCCAGCCAGCACCATCACTCCAAGTCAGCTGGAACAGCATCTTCGCTCGTAGCGTGAACGGTGCAAATAAACACAAGGGGTCAAACACCGTCGACATCTCTCTCAGAACATCTCTCTTCGTCCAACTTCCAGACTTTGAACTGCGTTTTGTGGCATCCAGTGAGAGACTGTCATCTCCTGCTGACCACACTACACCTAGTGTCTTCGTTGGGTTTGCTCCTCTGTCTTCGATCCGGTGATGAGAAATTGGAGCTCTGTCCTGCGCCGGTATCGTTTCCATAACTTCCTGGCTATTTGACTTCCATTTCTTCATCTCCATCCCAGCCTTTTCTAGCATTTCACGAAGCTGAGTTCTAGCTTCAATGGCAGACTCTGCATCCTTGAAGGACGCTATCGCATCATCCATGTAGACATGTTTGCTGACGACTTCTGCAGCTAAAGGAAATTCATCAGCATTCCTCCGTGCATGTTCTTTCAAGACGAACTGTGCCACAAAAGGCGCTGCAGCATTGCCGAAGATCCAGCGTTTGGCTTCATAGACGGTAGGTTCCTCATCTGTCTTCATGTTTCGCCACAATACGCGATGAAACTTCTGGTCTTCAGCCGCCAGTTCTACTTGGAGGAACATCTCACAGACATCCCCAACAAGCGCGACTGGGTGCTGGCGAAATCCGACGAGAGTTTCTATGAGGTCACTGTACAGTGATGGTCCTGGCAGGAGCTGGGAGTTCAGACTCATTCCTCGGAACTGGGCTGCCGCGTCGTACACAATGCGAATCTTGGTTGATGCCTTGTCTTCACGTATGACTGGGAAGTGAGGAAGAAACCATTCCTTTTTCCCACTGTCCGATCTTTGCTTGGCAGGAACTTTAGTCATGTATCCTTTCCGAACGTAGTCCTCCAAAATCTCGTGATACTTTGATGCTAGATCAACTCCTTGACGACGGAGAGAGTTTTCCAGCCGCACGAGTCGGTGTAGCACAGCTTCGTAGTTGCTGCTCAGCTCTGGTTCCTTCTCGCGCCATGGGACCGCCACTTGATAGCGAGTTCCTGTTTTCTTCAGAGATTCTTCAGCTTTCTTGACTGCCAGCCTCTCTTCACATGATAGCAGGTTGGCTTCAGATGTCTTCACTTCAAGGAGTTCTATGTCCGTCATTGCCTTCATCGCTTGGAGTTCCTCAGAAAGTCGCTTATCCACCAGGTGAGTCCGCAGCGTACGTGCAGTGTTCGTCATGCTCTTCAACTTTTCCAGCTCATACGACTCACCACTCAGCTCCGCTTCACCGATGCAGCCAAAGGCTGTCCATCCCAGTGGCGTCAACACGGCGACCGGGCTTGTTTTGTCTCCAGAAATCGTCTTGATAGGCACGAAGATCGGCATGGTTTCAGCACTGAGACCAATCAGCAAATCTACGCCATCACCTGCCATCTTGGGGAATGGAACGTTTGTCATGTGAGGCCAGTGCTGCTTGATGTCCTCCCATTTCGAACAAACGGAGGCACCTTCCAGGCTGGGAATTACGTTTACGTCCAGCGACGCCTGAAAACTGCTATGCAGTGATGATATCTCGACAGAGCCTGACATCATGCTGACGTCGTTTCTTCCGCTAACAGTGCCAAGCTCAAAATGTACTTCTTCGCCTTTCAGGCCCAGTTCATCAGCAGCAGCCTGGCTGAGAAAGCTGGCGTCCGAACATGGATCCAGTAGTGCATTCAGCTTTAGGGAACGATTTTGGCACCGTACTACTACTGGAGCCGTTTGGAACGCGATCTTGCCGTTTTTCTTCTCAGGATCCAAGGATGCGACGTTGAAACTTGTACCAGGGGTGACTCCACTTCCTTCCGAGTTCCCTGGAGCTTCCACGCTGATGTGCTCTTGAGCCGTCCGTGGTATGAATTCTCGTGCTTGATGATTCATCTGTTGGCGACTCCCTTGCACCCACTTCCCTGTTTCTGATTTGGCATGACGTGGCTTTTCACTCCCATTGGCATGCAAGAGGCTGTGGTGGGTTCCTCCGCATCCTTCTATACTGCACCCAGGAAACTTCCGGCAGTTCATCCCTCGGTGTTTTCCAGCTAGGCATCTGAAGCATATTCCTTCACTTTTGCAGAAGCCGTATCGTCTGGCCACATCCCAGCTTTGCAGTTCAGCGCAGCTTTCAGTAGGGTGTTTCGTCTGACACACCCAGCAGCTCGGTCTGCTGGTTGGACGACTCGGCTGTTTCCGGGAAGAAAATGTCTTTTTCTGTCCACGACTCGTTTTGAACGTCGGCACATTTCTCTCCTTGCTTGAAGTAGTGGTTTCCTTTGCCTTTTTCTCCCACATTGCCTCTTCAGCCAACCAATTGGCAAATACTTCAAAACTGTCTTGCCGGCCCACAGTACTGAGCCATCTGTGGTAGTTTTTAATGTAGGAGTGGTGTAACTTTTCCGATACCAGCATGTAGAAAGCTGACACTTCTGACAGGTCACCCTCCGAGCCACTTTCTTTGAGACAGGTGACGAGACTCAGTATTTTGTCAGAGTACCTATTCTTCCAGTCTTTTGGTGTCGTTTTCGTCTATCTTCGGGTAGCTTCGAATTTCGTTCATCTCGCTCCTTACTCGCCTTTCCCATCCACCGTATTTTTTCTCCAGCTCTTCTCTTGCCTTTGTGTATCCTGATTCAGTCAACCGGTAGCGTTCTACTATCCGAAGAGGGTCGCCACTCAAACTATTTTTCAGATACACCATCTTAAGTTCCGCTGAAACGTTAGCGTTGCCCACAAACGCGTCGAAAATCGCACACCAATCACTGTATCCTTTGTGTCCATCAAAGTTGGGCAGTTCGGGTAGCTTGATTCCTTTTATGGCTGTTTCATTTGTTCCATGACGATTCTGACTTTTTTCTCGTTCTTTCCTTCCGTCACTTTTTTCTTGTTCTGCCTCTACACTGGTTTCTGCAGCGGAACTGTTCTTTTCACAATCGATGTTTTCTGTCAATGCTCTTCTAATGTATCTGCTTGTGACATTCACCGACTCTTGAACGCTAGCTTCCACGCTGTGATACATCTCCCACAAGGGGCCCGATTGCACTTCACCACCGTTTGTTTCCTCCCAGATCGCTTCCACCACATCCAGTAGTTCACCGGCCTGTTCTCCGAGTTGGCTAGTAATCGCTTGCAGCTCTGCTACTGATGGGCTTTGGCTTCCAATTAGATCATTTAACTTGCTCTCACTCATACGAATTTCCTTCAGAATCCGTTGTTTTGTTCTCATTTTGCTCTCTGGCTTCTGTCTGTCCATAGCTTCTTCATTCGATGGATTAGCCATTCTGCGCGGCTTTCTCATGTCTAGGTCACATGCACCAGGATGTTCTAAATGAATCTGTGTATAACCTCGCGTTGTGTATTATCTTAACATCTTAACGATATTTCTTAAGAAGTGATACTTTACTTAATTCTTAATGCTACTTCAAAACACCACGGTTGCTCGGTTCCAACAACTTTACTTTTATTGCTCTTCTCGTATTTTCACTGCGCGAGATATGCACCTCGCGCCATGCCTGCTACTCATCCTCGTCTACAGTAGTATTAGCCGTTTTCACGACGGGCTATCCGGCGAATGCACCTGATTTGACCAAATCTGCACCTACTTTCTTTTACAGCAAATATCTTCATTTTATGAATTTATTTCAGAGTTTTAATCGATGATGCTCTCTGATAATATGACAAAGCAGGCATATAAGCAATTAGGTAGTGCAACCCTAGCTGATAGCTGCTAAGAGACACACTGAACCTGATTTGACCAAATCTGCACCTAATCTGTACCAGATGTGCACCAAATGTGTACCAGATGGCCGTCGTGAAAACGGCTATTCTGTATTATTGTTCATTTACGGATTAGGTAACCAACATCAACCAGACACGAATTTTCGCTGAGCCTCGTAAAGACTGGTGTAAGTTCCACATATCGGAATAGATACACCACATCCTCTTGCAGATTAAAATGAGTGCTCACGTGAATACCAACTGATCTAAAACATACACCGTATATTGTCTAATATTGTAATTTGTTTTCATGCGACTTTTTCATTGCTATAGAACATAAAGATAAAACAGATAATTCTTATATCGCATAGCGACTCAAGAAATCACGGAGTCTTGAGGCCTCGTATTTTTAAGTATGGGTTCCAACAAATATTTATACGATAGACAGAAAAATCAATGTGAACGTGACACCAAACACGAACCCCAAATTTTCATGGGATTAGCTACAGCATTAGATCCCAAGTCGCAAATGCGGTCACATATAAGATAATGCTTCTCAATCGAGCGGTAAAACTGTCAGGGTTTTCTTCTTCTTCTCCGTCTATTCCATCCCGCATATTTTGCATTTTCCCCGTCTTTTCCTTTTTATCAGGGTGGTAGCACTTTGGTAAAGGAAAGAAATGACGCCCAAGCCTGTTAAATTTGTGATGTTCTGACGTTCCGCTAATAAAGTACTCATCGGTATGCATCGAAGGTATCGCTAGCCGGAGCTGGCTGGCTCTGTCACATAAAATTCGCCGCGTATCGCAGCTGGATTAGAAACGACGCTCCAGACAACGTATGCTGCAAGCGGTTTAACATCGTGACTGCTCAATGAAACCCTAGTTTTTTTTATGAGCATCATGCATTTCATTTCGGTTCCGCCTTGTATCTCCTTTTCACTTATGTTCTTTCTTTGTGTCCGTCACTCCTCGCTTTCGCCATCTCTGTGTCTCCGCCCGCCATCACTTTCTTGTGCTGCCCTTTCAGCGCCAGTGCGAGGGGCGGTCCGCGCGCTGGACGATTGTGGTGCCGTCTCCCCCTACCCCGGCGCTGCGATAACGTTTAGCGAACAATCGCTCGCCGCGCACTGACCGTTTCCCGTCCTCTGCTGTGAAAGCAGAAATCTATCTTGCTGCCGTGCGTGCTGGTATAAACTCTCAACGGACGCATTTACATATAATATAACCACGAGTTCGCAGCACGCGTTGCTTTCATCATCTCACCAGCCACCAGACAAGAAACGCCACAATAACATTGAACACTCTGACTGAAGCTTATCCTCAATTATTAGAAGCGACTGTGCAGTTTGCAATGAAGATCAGCCGACGATCGATGGTTCTAATAGGCCGGCAGCAGATTTTGGCCTGGTCATGAGTGATTATTCATGACGTCGTGCTGCCATGGACGTGTCAGCCTTTGTCACGCCACGAAATGGCGAACGCCGGACAGGACCTCGCCAGGGTAATTCCGAAACTCTCACGCGAGAAAGATAATGATGGACTGGCTGTGCATATCACTTCGATCTCAGATAGAAACGTTGCAGAGCTTTGAGAATGTCTAATCAAATAGTTATTTAGTGCACGTAAGTATTATTTGTGCTTACTCAAGAGTGTTTGTGCCAGTACCTACATACCTTACCTACCTGAAGTTGGTTCGAGCAAAGCTTGTATAATGCGTAGTCTTACTTGCTAAAAATTCTATCAAACTCGATTACCTATATGTCTTTAGAAAGACCGTTTGAAAGGTTTTCCGTAGTTTCGATGCTTGGACTTACAATTTTTACAATCTTGAAATGGAGAAAACTGTTAAAAGCTATTTGCATATAGCACAATCATTTTTACGCCGCAACGTAGCTCAGTCTCGTTTCGATCGCAAGTTTCATTAACCATTTACTAAGTTAATGTTTCTGGAGGGTGTGCTATTTCCTGCTAATATACAGCTTCCTGCAGCGTCCGACCACAACTGGGCGGCTTTGAAGCTGGGCCAGGGACTCTGTCATCCGTGGCCGGCGGACCTAACCGGTCCCGGAGCGGGTGTCTGTGCCAAGTCGAGCACTGGCCTGCCGCCCTGTTACAGCCTCTGTCCGCCAGCTCCGGGCCGCTGCGGGACGCCGTAAACGTCCACAGAGGTTGGCCCAGTCGAGACAAAATGAAAACCGACCCGGCCCGCCCGAGCGCCGGGGCCGGTACGCGCCGCGGAGACTCAGACCAGGCGAAATTCGATGACTGTGCCGTGACTGGGATGCCCGCCGCCAGTAATTGTGCAACCATTCCACGATAACGCGGCGAGCAGCGGCGCAGGTTACGTGATTGGAAGCAGCGGCGGCAATCGGGACGATTCTGTCCTGCTCGGCGTCGTATTGAGCCGCTCCCTGGCGACTGCGACATCCTCTCTCTTCGGTATCGAGCCTGGGCCGCCAGACCGACCTTGACTGCTTGGATGCAGCCCAGCCGGGCGCGGTCAAATTTTACTGGTGTTATCGGTCTGGCGACCAGCTGAGATAGTGGCCAATGACCACAGCTCGGAGAGTACGAGACAAACTAAATAGCCGGCCGCATGATAGTGGTGGCCTCTGAGATTCCCAGCGCCCTTTCTGCTCTCAGTTTGATACTGCCCTTCTGGATAAGCCAGTTGATGATGTTTCGTTCATTTTCAGTATCTGAGGAAGCGACTGAAAATCCTGCGGCGGCTCCGTGGCCTCAGCTCATCAACGGAGGCACCGATTTTACAAGCGCTCATCAGAGAAATCACGGTAAGTGCTGGCTGGGGAGGGGTGACGCTTTTGCGTCTGTTATGATTAGTAAGCGAATCCGTGGCCGTGCCACCAGATAACATAATTTGTCCATACCCCTGGAGAAAATTACTTACATTTGCATCCATCTCGGCGTGAAATCCACCACATTAGCCTTGTCACCTCAAAGCCCCACGAATTCCTCTGGTGAGGATTCTCTCCCGGCTCGCCGATGGTGTGCTGATGGTTCGAGTGTGATAATTCCCTCTCAGCCAGTAGTCTCGTCGTAAGGAATTTCCACATCAGCTCGACCACGGCACGGCCGGCGGCCAAAGCCGCAATTAGCGGCCCCCCGGGAGCCGTGGTCGCCTGATTAGACACACTCGGTCCGTGCCACCGGTCGGTGGCTGAGAGGCGGCACGGACCGCTGCCGGTCCGGTCAGGGGGTTCGGCCGAGTGGCCGCCGAGTGGACCGTGCTGAAATTCCTGTCCACTCAGCAGAGAATGGTCAATGGAAGAGCCGGGGGCGGCTCTCGAAGGGATTCTTAGAATACGAGTATGATGAGGATGTCTATTTTTGTCATGAATATTTCTAGGAAATTGATTTTATGTGTATAATTACATTAAATTCGCAATAATTAGATACAAGTAGTTACGATGCATTTAATCAATAGATTCCCATACACACAACCGTCGTCGAGCGTCCACCTGACGACACTCATATGGCCCCTGGCCTGTTTGGAGCGGTAACGCACCACCCGCAGCTGTCACGTTCGGTCCTCCCAATTGCCGGTATCGACTCGCGGTATCGAGCCCGCGGCAGCGCGCCGTTCATGGTGTGACGCCGTTCGCTGGAGGGCCCTCTGCCGGACCGTGGGTAAATATTGACCCATTACGGGTATGCGCCGCCGGAGGCGTGGCACCAGATTGGCGGGAGACGGGGTAAATGGGAAAACGGCGCGGCGCCGGCGTCATATACCGTCCGACCAGGAGATCGTGTACACACCGTGTGACGGCCGTAGGGTGCGGCTCATTGGGAGATGGTGAGAAGTCAGCTTATGCCCGCTTCTTCGTCGTTCAACGCTGGTTTTATAACGAATACGTAAGATATGATTTATAATTCCTTCTGGATCTTGTAGTGAGAGTTATTGTCCTGCAATTTACAAAAAGTCATGAAATGCCACGTTTTTAAATTGTACTGATATTCATTTGTCCATAACACCACAGTGTTTAGAAGCCAATGCTGTGATAATTCACGTTTATCGTACTTCCACACAAGAGGTCAGAACACGATTGTTATTCTTTTTCTTACTCCGATTGTTATTTTGGCGCAGTAAGTTCACTGTGCAGTTGATGCTTGAGGGCCCATAACAGCTCTTGCAAGCTGCTCCTGCCCTATATTTAGCTGGCAGTGATAATAGAGAACCACGTCTCTGGCGGTTAGTTTCCTTTACCACCCATTTGTTATTGGGCTGTCAACAGCAGTCAGCAGTGCTGGCAGGGTACGGGACCCCCGGGTCCTGTTTCATCATACCACATCGATTCCTGGATAATCTACCATCATAATTGTCTGATGTAACAACTCTCCCGAATAGACGTCACGATGTCTGATTTACGAACCGCAGAGGGCACGAGTGGTCACAAACGGCCACAGATGGTCAGCTATGTTACCGCAGATCATGGCATGTCACAACCGGTCACCGAATGATCACTTACGATCACCTATTGGCAATTGGTCACTATCGGCCTTCAATCGGTTACTACCGGTAACTAATCGGTTACTACCGGTTACTAATTGGTCACTGCCGGTTACCAATCGATCACTACCGGTTACCAATCGGTTACTAGCGGTTACCGAATGATCACTACCGGTCACCAATCGATCACTACCGGTCATTTAAAAGTCATTAGACGGCCACTCTGCGGTCACCACGCGGTCACCGGACGGTCATCCAACTATCCAGCTCTCCTGCCACTGAATTGCCAGCTCGGCAGCCCTGCAGCCAGTGCCGTCCGGGCGGCCTGCTGACCGCCAGTAACAGATGGCCGGTGGACAGGCGATAGGGCTGTGGCCGCCCGTGGGCGCGGTCACTTCATCAGGCTCGGGTTTATTTTGGGTCGGAGGAGCGCGAGGTAGCTCTGCGATCGCTCCAGCGACTTTGCGACTCATGTACTGAATGGAAGCTGAGAGACAAGACAATCTAAAAGCAGCACAAAATTCCGGTTCCAATTACACTTTAATCAATTGACGTGTGTTAGGCTTTTGTAAATAATCACTATATTTTCTTTTCCAGTCTTATACGCAACGCATGCGGCATGGCAACGCCATCTCATGAACAGACAACTTTCAGGGAATTATAAGCGCAGCTGATTTTTTTTTTTAACATCCAAGTAACTTTCACATTCGCCTTTGCCGAACGGCATTTTCGCTTCTGCGGGAAGAGTGCCAGGTCTGAATCCTTTTCGTGTCACTAGGCCATATTTCTGGACCGTCCCGGATTGACTCGCTCCGACCGGGATTTGTCGGTCTCGGTGTGAGACTGGGCTCCGTTCAGCCCCGGCTCGGCACACTGTGACGGTGACAGCGGCCGTAACTCGCCAGTCCGACTGAGCCATGGCCCGGGCTCGACAGCAGACCGACAGAGGCCGGGCTTTCATCTGGGGACCTGACAGATAGACCGCGGTCGGGAGGCCGGTCACCCGGTGAATACGGAATATTCTGTTCGAGAAAATGCAATAAACACTAGAGCACTTCACGGATAGGCTTTTTAGGATCCGGCCCGGCCCATATCCGGCAAGTCATATCCAGATCCGCCCATTATCTGCCTTTCTTTGAATATCAGAATCCGGCCCACCCATGGCCCGTATTGCAGCCAAGCTTCCAAAAAATATTCGTAATAATCCGTTTCACCAATTTTCATTGGTGTTTCACCATTTCACCCTTTCACCAATCCACACCAATCACACTTTCACCAATCACCAATCCTTTCAGTTTCACCATTTCACCAATCCGGTTTCACCCAAAACTGGACTAACAAATTCAATCTAAGGGACCAGACAGCCATACATCTCACAGACCATCATGGTTCCAAAAACCATGCTTATAAACCTAAAACCACATGAAAATCACCACATTGGTAAACTAGGTATCATCCTTCAATAGTAATACTTGAAGACAAGTCTTGTGACAAGTGAGTGTCATAAAATGATGCCTATTACTTTAATCAAACCTCTGCTGCCGCTTAACACATTAGGTTAATTTTTAACTTCAATGTTGAATGTTAAAATTTTGATCCGTTTTGATCCGGGTTCAACCTTCAATTCCCAAATCCGGCCCGCCCATATCCGTTCTTTTTTAACAAATTTAGAATCCAATCCTATCCGGTCCGCGGATTTATCCGTGGATAACGGATTTATCCGGCCCATGAAGTGCTCTAATAAACACCATACGAAATTTTGAATTAAAACGTAACTTATGATGCAAGCTTTAAATGCACATTGCACATGAAGCCTGTCCGGTAAAAATAACTACTCAGGTCAGGCTGGCTTAGCTTTGTCCGTTTAACAGTTACGCAATGCTCAATAGATTAAAGACTTTGTTCATTGTACGCAGATCAATGATAAACGCTGTCTACAGTACGGAATAATGAATAAGGGTCGCTAGTCGCTACATAAGTAAAAAAGGTAGGTAAGCTTTGCAGCTTAGTGCCATTTTAAAACACCATGCGCTCGATAGAAAATTATATTTCATATTTTCGTATCGAAGCGGGAATGAATCGCATCGGGAACAAATATAAACATTGGCTGCCACCCGTAGCATAGTTTGCAGACGTAATGACATGATGTGGAGATGGAATTAAATTGATGAAATACTAGGACTTACTCCACAAGGAGATCGAATGGGTCGGAGCGCTTTCAATATGTATTATACATATCGTCGTCAGCGAATCAATAACGGGTCGAATCGAGTCGGGTATCGAAGAGGTTCGGGAGCTGCGCGGCAGAGCGATCACATACTATTCGAATTATGCATTAAAGAGAATAAAAAAAAAAAACACGTGAGAACAATCATGATACACTAGCTGCTAAAATGAATTAAAATGGGGTGCTAAAATGCATAAATGGCACGTATAAAAGTACAATAAGGGGGGGGGGAACAGGATACCTATGGTGATAAAGACTGAGTAGAAAAGGGAACAAAGACTATACAAAACTGAGTGCAAAAACTGTAAAAGGACGAGTACAAATATAAATACATACAAAGGCCGAACTAGACGTAAACACTACTGACAAAAACGGCGGATTATCGGCAGCCAGCGGTCATGCAGCAGGGCACCCGAGTTCCTGTTCACGTTTGCGTCATTCGGCGACACCAGGACGGCTTCACGCTCGATTCGACCCGTTATTGATTCGCTGACGACGATATGTATAATACATATTGAAAGCGCTCCGACCCATTCGATCTCCTTGTGGAGTAAGTCCTAGTATTTCATCATAGTTTGCAGACGTATTTATCAGCGCTGCCACCCCAATGACGTCATTTTCGGCGCCGGTGATGAACGTCACTGAGTTGGCGGACTGGTGGCCAGCTGTGGCCGGCACGATTGGAACACTGGACGAACCTACGGCCAATTTCCACAGCACGGTGCTCAAATAAAGATCGGCTGACATCCCTTGATTACAATTTGTGAAACATTGTCATTCCAAAATTAAAATATCGATGTTAACACTTAACGAGACCGAGCTTGACGATGCAATTTTCGCTGTTTCGACTTTCAGTGACGACTTTGCCCTCTTGTAGGATATAGGAAGTCACAGGGGCGCGAGAACTACTTTCCGACTGGGGGGGGGGGCACACTATAATAGAGATCAACCTAGGGTACCCCCAAATCTAGTTTTCTCACCGGTTTTAGGCCACTTATTTTTCACCCCTCGGCTTTTTCAACAAAAAAAAAGAAAACATTTGCAAAAAAATGTGGTTTTCCGTCTCAAAGCTGTGGGGGCACCGCCCCCACGGCCCCAGAGTTGGGGGCAAGCTGCCCCCACTGCCCCCCGGCTCCCGCGCCTATGGGAAGTCATTCACAACCTACCTCCCAATCTTGCTTTCAACCCACGCCCCACTGGGGGGGGGGGCTATTCATAGCCCCCTTCCGTTTTTCTGCAATAACTTCCAAACCGCTTGACGTATCGACGCCAAACTTTCAGTACCTTCGGCTGCATCAATTTGACACCTTGGCCTCGTTTCATAAAGCTAGTCCGTAAATTACGCTGGTTTTTGGGCTTGTATTGCAAGCGCATGTAAAGCGATAAATTTATTTCCCCTTCTCTCTTCTGTTCTTGCTTGCAAGATAAATAAATTCAACGATTCAAACTATCGTCATCGCTTCACATGCACTTGCAATACAAGACCAAAAAACCGGCGTAAGTTACGGACTCGCTTTATGAAACGGGGCCGTTGTGTCAAAATAGGAACTTCGTAGCTACCATAGGTCGGCCGGAAATGTGAACATGACGTCAGAGTGACGTCATATTCGGCCGATTTCGACGCAACACATTAAGCCACGGCAATCGCTCCCAAGAGCTCAGTTTTTAAGCTAAATCCAATTTCTTTGCATGAGAGGACTCAGAATAGACTGCGCTATCAAACTGTAATCTCGGATTTTCAAAATTTTGAAAATTATGAAAATTATATAAAATAGAATTCAAAATTTATATTTCTATAACATTTTCAAAAACTTTTTGACTTCTAAAAAAGGATTATACGTATGTGATAGAACACATGCCTATTATGACGACTTACTCTAGCAAGTTTTAGCTAAATATCTTCAAAAATGGCCAAGTAATACGCATAAATTTCAACTTCAAAATTTGACCTTTTTTGACCTGAAAGTGACCTGACCTTAGCTACATTCAACTCAAAATGACCTCGAATGACACAAACGACATCAAATTTGAAATATATGGCCAAACTGGACCATAAAACATGTGTCACGTGACCGACGCATGATATAACATTTCCGTGACCTGAGATGACCTGACCCTGATCTGAAAATCAAAGTACACGTTTGGTACCCTCAGGGTATCTAAAGCATCTGTTCACGAGTGTGTAAACCAAAAATGAGCCTGATCTGACTCGTAAGACGGCGGCCAGAGCCTTAAATGTGAACAAGCAATTTTTACTTTGACCTGACCTGTGACGTCATCGGTGATCTCGAGGTCAATGAAATTAGGTTTCGTTCGACAGTTTGTCCGGGGCTATCAGATGCCGTTTAAATTTTGACAATCGGCCCAGTAGTTTCGAAGTTAGGAGGGGGGCTATGAAGAGCCCCCCCCCCCCCCAGTAGGGCGCGTTATACGCAGACCCCAGTGGGGCGCAGGTTAACGAATACTTACCGGTTTATATAGCCTTGCCTATTCAATGTTATACAGGGTGCGCCATAAAGATTTACCCATCGAAAAATGCACTGTATTTCCAAACGAGTTGACATAGGTAAGCCATTTTTTGCACACAAGTCACGAGACTATCTCCGAACAGGCTAGTCTGGCCGATTTCAGATGTGTTCGCCTTTTGCCTTGATCACACGTCTGAGACGCGAGGGCACTTCAGCGCACGTCCGCCGCACGGTCTCCTCGCTGATCCCCTTTCACGCTCTGAGGAGGTCGCGTCGCAGGTCGACCAAGCTGCTGTGGGGGACGTGGCAAGCCTGGCTCTCTAAGATAGACCAGATGGAAAAGTCCATGGGGTTCAGGTCTGGGCTGGACGGAGGCCAACAGTCCTTGGACCAGAACGCGCTCATGTTCTGCCGGCACCAGCTCTGGGTGTTGGCCGCTGTGTGGGCCGGCGCACCGTCTTGAGTGAAGACATACTGGTCGCCGTACCTCTCCTTCAGCCAAGGGAGCACTTCCCTCTCCAGCATCTGCACGTAGATGGCGCTGTTGACCTTGACTCCAGGTTCCACGAAGACCAGAGGAGATTTGGAGCCGTCAGAGCCAACAGCAGCCCAAACCATCATGCTTTCTGGTTTCTGTCTTCGAAAATGATACTTTTTTGTTGCAGGCATGTCTTCGGTACTCTTGGCGTATACCCGGTCGTTTTGGTTGTTGGATACTGACTCTACGTTGAAAATCTTCTCATCCGACCAGATAAAGGCCTTTTGACCGGCGGACTTCATCTCTTCCAACATTGTTGTTGCCCTGCTCAGTCGCTTTTTCTTGGAACTTTCTGAAATCGTGTGCCGCTTTGACATCTTGTAGGCCTTCATTCTTAGCCTCCCTTTCACGAGTCTCCTCAAAGACGTTTTTGAGATATGCATCTCTTTTGACATCTCCCTCAAACTCCTCCTTGGATTTCTGGCTATTCTCTTCTTTACGGCCTCGGTGACACTTGAAGTTAGTACAGATCGTTTTCTGCCTGGAATTGGTCTGTCAGATGTTGTGCCATTCTCATTGTACCGTTTCATTACATTGTAAATGGTTTTACGGCACGCACCGACCTGTTTTGCAACGGCCCGGTCAGTGAAGCCGGCATTTTTTAGTGCAACGATTTTGTCACGTCTGCTTGTCCGGGTCATGGTGCATAAACTGTGTCATTCACCTAAAAAATAATTTGTTTTACATAAAAGTCACGTGTTTGCCTCGCGCATGCGCAATTTTCGGACCTCTATGTCTAAAAATAAAGTTTTGGCGAACAAGTTTGTGATGGGTAAATCTTTATGGCGCACCCTGTAGGTATACTCATTTCACAAAATTGACGATGACAGCAAAAGTTGAGCGCTGCATATAGATTATAGTGCATTACCTACTCACAAGTCACAGGTACCTATGAGATAAAGATGCCTTCCTTCACTTTAAATGCCTAGTTCAAATACTCCACGACCGAGAACTGTGGCTGCAACAATCTGCGAGGAATCCCAGCGCTGTGACGGCCGTGACGATCTACGTATGTGCTGCCGACAGAATGTTCTGGAGCCGGCGGAATCTGTGACTGGGAGTCAGCCAGAAGAAGCCGACATGCTCGTCTCTCAGCCACAGCTCACCTACATGAAGGGCATCCAGGTTAGTCGGGGCATAAGGGAGCTGGTCAGTCAGGTCAGTCGGGTCAGAGGGGAAGCCACCCAGCCAGAAATTTGGTTTGGCTCTAGTCCATTTTGCCCCCGCAAATTCGACATGCCAGATTTGGGCCGCAGTAAACAGACGCCGTTGGAAGAAGGGGGTTGGGTCGGTATGGCTCTATTCCGGCTAGCCAGTCTTTGACGTAGCGCTCCGGAGTTGGTATGGTTTCGGACCGCCAAGTCCGGCTCAAGTCCGGCTCCCTGCCATGGCGTTGCTACGGCCAGGTCCGGCTGTCTCTTAGCTGCTCTGGCTTACTGTGGCTGAAGTACGGTTGAGGTACGGCATGCGGCTGATGCGTCATAAGTCCGGCTGTGGTGCGGGCGAGGCCGCGAGCTCTGGGATCGTGTGTCAGCTCCAGTAGAGCTCCAGAGTCCAGACCTTACCCGTACTTCGGCCGGAGTAAAGTGCCGGAGCTAGCCAGGCCAGAGGAAAACCGGGCTACGGCCCAGACCATTTTTGCTGGCTGGGCAGGGCGCTGCGGGGTTCTGTTGGTTCGCCTGGGAAGGTGTAGTTTTCTCGGCGCCACCATCCATCTGCCGGAAATGAATTAGTGGGATTATGAACGAGAAGAAATGCGGCAATAAACAACGGTACGTCACATGACCGGATCGATTTAGTTATTTATGGTCGTAACTTTGTGGTGTGTAGCGTTCGTGCCAGCGGTAGGATTTGTTATCGTTGTTTCTGGCCATAAAGGGAGCCCAGACGACTGTTTGTCTGTCAGTCCGCTCATTCAGCCTGGCACTTCCTGGTCCCTCAATTTATGGTGTTCAGTGTTCAGTCTTCAGTGTTCAACCTCGGCTCTCAATTCACTAAGAACGAATGACTCCCAAGCGTATAACTTATGCGTCTCGAAATGCGAAGTTCAACTCTGACATCGAATTCAAGTCCAACTTTCAAATCAACTTTGACACTGCGCTCCTGTGCATCCGTTCAATCAGCTCGGCACCTGAACTCCGCCTAGCAGCCGCGTTCGATGCGGTTGGCTGACCGCTGAGCCCCGACAGCCGCTGTTCGAACCGGAGCAGCGCCAGACCTCTAGTCTCTGGTAGCCAGTCTTGAGATTCAATCGCACCCTGACCTCTGACTGACATAAGACCGTCCCGAACTAGCATCTCTCGTCTTTGGACCCATGACGCCGTAATCTCTCATATATGATCTGCGACTCCTGTTAGCCAGTGTCTGTCGCATTACGCCTCTATGGAGGAGTCCTAGCTTCTAAACCCTGGGGTGCCCTGAATTCTGACCTGTGACCTCCGGTATTCGGTGTCTGTCGAAGCGTGAAACTCTTACCTATATGTACTTACTCTGACGCCTGCCAGCCGTCGGAGCGGCGCCGGCGCCCTGACCCTGATGCAATGCGCCTTGACCTGTGAATTGTGACCCGTGACCTCTACCAGCCGATGTCGATGTCGAAGCGCTGACCTCTGGCCCCTACCAGTCCGTGTCGCTGACCTCTGACCCCTGTCAGCCGGTGTCGCTGACCTCTGACCCCTTCCAGCCGGTGTCGCTGACCTCTGACCCCTACCAGCCGGTGTCGCTGACCTCTGACCCCTATCAACCCGTGTCGCTGTCGAAGCGCTGACCTCTGCCAGCCAGTGTCGGTGTCGTAATACTGACCTCTGACCCCTACCAGCCAGTGTCGCTGACCTCTGACCCAGCCAGTGTCGCTGACCTCTGACCCATACCAGCCGGTGTCGCTGACCTGTGACCCCTGCCAGCCGGTGTCGCTGTCGGAGCGGCGCTGGGTGCACGCCGACGAAGTGGTGATGCGCCGCGGCCGTCAGTGGCGGCCCTGCTACCTGGTGCTGCTCTCCGACCTGGTGCTGATCGCTCAGCGCAACAGGCAGGTGGTGTTCGTCACCGAGCCGCCGCTGATGCTCACCGACGTCATCCAGCACACGTTCAACGTCAAAAAGAAAGGTACGAGACAACTGGCTCAGCATCGACGGTCCTTCCTGTTGTCTCGAAAAAGGGGCAAACCGGAGCCAAGGTATATCCCACTGGCTTTATTCGTGAAGTTGAGGGTTGCTGAATTTTTATTCATGTTAGGTATTTACTAATCGAACATTTACGTAACATTCTTATAACTTATTGTCACACCTGGCTCATACAGACGCTGTGTGCGTCTGCCTGTCGATCAGTCGCAGCTGCGTGCTGTGCTACACCTGGATGATACAGGTGGGGCGGTATGACACACCTTGTTGACACAGGTTAGCTGATGTGACGCCTCCCACTGTCCTCAGAGACCGAGTTCCAGCTGACGGTGCCGGCGGCCGGCGGCGGCCACCGCAAACCGCGCTGTCTCGCCTTCCGCGCACCCAACCTGGAGGCCAAGCTCGCATGGGAGGACCAGGTCCACAAGCAGATGTAAGGCGGCCGTACAGGCCCAGATCCATGACCGTCTGACTCGGGTGGCGCAATAATGAACATATCACAAACTAGATTCATCAGCTTTCCAGGATTCATTCGCATATCGGAATGTCTAAGTTTGTAAGACACTGGGGTAATGTGCGCCGTGCCACACTGCTTTATGGCTTCAACTATGTTTTCTTGTTCCTGGCACAGCTTGGTAACTTTTCTAATCAGCCGAGAAACAGTCGGGAAAGTTAGCGACGTGCAGTACTGAGCAGCTGGTGTGCCCGGTGTGCCGCTGAGGCTCTCCTCTGACTCAGGTGACCCCGCTCTCCCCCGTGTCCCCAGGAGCCTGATGAGGGCCAGCCAGAGCTCCGGCAGCCTGGCGTCACAGCGCAGCGTCTCCTGTGACGCCCTCATCGAAACTTACAAGGTAGGTCAGCACAACAACTAATTTGTCAGAAACTGCATGTAGATTCTGGGTGACATTTTGTGCCGACATGTTTGGCAACATTTCTAATCTAGTGTAACTTGTGCGGAACGGTGGCATATTTCATTTCGACAGTCCAAGGCGCAAACTTTCGTGCTCACCTGCAACGCAGAAACATGCATTATTCCTTTGAACGTCTCATAGGAACAAAGCACGTGTCATGTCGCTCCTTTGAGGCGAGATGCATGAATGTTATATGATGATTCACGGCCTTTGTTCGACGCGTCCCAGCAATGTATTCATTATGCAGGAGCCACCGAGTCATGCCACATGGCGGTGGACATTTGCGACGCATACCCCTATATACGGCCTTGCGCATACCTACATGTTACATTTGGTTCTTTAAATGGAGGAATAGGGTCACACATAAAGATGGGTAGGATGCTTACCTGTATAAAATACAGCTTCGTGCTATATATCCGGTGACTAAGCTTACATCATGGGAGCATGGAGCCTGAATGTCAAAATGCGAAGAAAAAAAGTAAGCATGGAGCTTGAATGTCAAAATGCGAAGAAAAAAGACAATATATAGATGTTTTCTCCTGTTTGTTTAACTGTTTTTTTTTTTGCGAATGACTTATCCACTAGTATTGATGTTGTAGAATGGTTAGTCAACCTTAGTCTACATATTCGCCGTGTACAGGACTACATAATTTCCCCGTACTCAATTCCTACACCGGACGTCCGGTATATGGTACGGAACGGAACACTTCCCGATATCCGTCATCCGTCACGCAGTCCGACCGACACAGTACGTCCATTATGCACCGTCCACACTGCGCCACCGAGTGCGTCCGTCATAGGACGCACAATGTGGCGCGGCGGCGGCGCATCAATCGTCAGCTGACACCGCCAATGTGATTAGTGACGGCCCAGTGATGTACGGCTGGGTGCCTAGTGACGGGACGCCGGCTATGGCGAGACAAGGCCAAGGCTGACGGACTGACGGGGACCGTGCTCCGGGGCGCAGTGGAGGCGCAGTGTCCTTCCCGAGTGTGCTCAAATACCGGAAATTCCTTTTATTATATTTTTGTGTTTTGCTTGGACAACGTTTCTGTATGTATTATGTAATCCTATATGAGCTAATAACGGCAAATATTATAGCGACTAGCGAGAGCAATGTATCAACTGTCATTTAGAAAAGACGTCCAAAATAACCATTTAAAAGGAAACAAATTTCAAAGAATGCAAGAATTTAGGCCAATTTGTCAGTTACGACGTTTGAGGTTGACGGCTGTTACCAGCAATTGATCGCCAACTCTGACGATGCTACGAGCGAGTCATTTCGTTTATCTATTGGGACATAAGAGCGCACCGACTGTCGCAGTCATTTTACGTCCATAACGCCGACGGCAGTGTTCTACTGATGACCGACGAGTCAGCGTTTATCACGGTACACACATCATCGCTCAAAACAATAAGCATAATAAGCAATTTGTCCAAAGACGACATAAAATATCCACTTATAGCACTCCAACATAACGAAGCTGTCGACCACAGACGACGCAGAATTTTAATAACCGACCTATCCGTCTGGCCTGTTTCAGTTCGAGGACCTGAAGCCCGCCGAGCCGAGCGGCGCGGAGCGGGGCCGCCGGAGAAGCAGCTCTCCGCCGGTGTCTGACCGGCGACTCTCCACCAGCAGCGGCTCGCACGTGCTGCCGGCGCCCGTGAAGCGGCAGCGCCCGGACACGCTGCGCGCGCGGCTGTTCGGCGCGCCGGCCCGGCCCCGGCCGCTCAACGTGAAGAAGCTGAGCGCCTCCGCCAAGTGCTGCCAGTACCTGAGCAGCCTGAACGTGCCGGCCGGTGAGCGCGGCCGCGTCACGCCCGTGTTCGAGCGCGAGGGAGACATGACGATCGCCGACTTCGTCAAGAAGCGTCAGAAGGTGTTGTTCGACGTGCAGTCGGCCGACAGCGCCGACGGCGCGTTCGAGACGTTCCTGCTGGACGACGATCTCAGCTCCAACAGCGTCACTCCGCCGCCGCCGGGCTCCCGGCACGTGTCGTACGGGTGTGTGAACGTGGTGCGATACCGGGGCGCGCCACCGCCGCCGCGCCGCTGCCGCCCCCAGTACAACCCCTACCTGGACGACAGGATCGAGCAGGACTACCCGGAGCTGGTGGGCGCGCCGGTCCGCCGACCCTCCCTCACTCAGGGGTCAACAGAGGGCTCAGGGGTCGTAGAGGGCAGCGGCGACGGCGGCACGGCGCAGTCCAAACGCGGTCTGCTGCCCAGTCCGTCCATGAAGTTCGCAGATGACGATGACCTGTCTCCTACCGGGCCAGGCGGACTGTCACTCCTGAGAGGGACAGTCGAGCCAGCGGGGAGCACTGCGAACGGACAGGCCAGGCTGACGGAGATGAATGAAGAAGAGATGACAAACAGGGTAACTACTTGTAACAGGGTAACTGAGCCAGCCGCTGACCATGTGGTTCAGGGCTCTAAACTAAGGCAGAACGACGGAAACTCCGAACAAGAATCCCGCAATCAGCAATCGGTTGAGTGTGAAAAGCTTTCCCAAACAGCAAAGAAGTGCAACGCCGAATCAGAATCATCCGTGACGACTGACAGGTGCGAAAGAAAAACGAGTGTGAACGAAGAAGAAACAAATCGGTCTGGGGAGCACGACAGTGAATCGCCCGTACTGGAGCTATCGCTACCAGCTTCAAATGGAGTACTGGAAGCGCCACTCTGCTACGAAATATGCGTAACTCCTCAAAATGACGGAAATGACAAAACTCTTGCCGCTATGATACATTCGAAACCTTCACCATCACCTGTTGCCGGTGAGTCCTCTACGGTTTCTCCGAGAGAACTAGTTTCATCAGATGCATCTTGCCATAGCCAACCAAGTTCATACGCTCGCGACGCGGCCGATAGAGACGTAAAGGAAAGCATCGATGAGGATAGTCGTAGAGTGGAGCGCTTAGAACGGAACAGCAGTTCCGAAGAGCATGACGACAGGCGCATGTCTGAGAGTAGAACGTCCGGTAGTCCTCGTAGCCAGTGCAGCGGTTTCGTAGACGAGTCACCAGACGCAGGCGAAGATCGCGGCGAAGTCTCCACCGACTTCGCGGTACTGCGTGCGTCTGTCTCGCCTACCCGCATCCCCGCGACATTTTCGCTGGGCGATCACGGGAAGCCTACGGCTCGTGACGGCGCCGAAGACGACCGCTGGACTGCGGAGACAACGATCCTGGAGCCCACGGTCCTACGGGACGACCTCACCGAGCTGGAGGACTCTGCCTACCTCTCGCGCAGCGACGAGCTGCTGGAGCGCCACTCGCAGAAGGTGCTGTCCACTGCGCTGTCCAGCAGCCTCTCCAGCCTGGCGCGCCGCGCCGGCTCCATCCCCAGCTCGCTGGACCGTTCAGAGGTGCGTGCCGACCCGGCTGACCCGCCCCTGGCCTGTCGGAGTGAGGAGGTGCTGCCCGCCTTTCGGTGCGATGACGTCGATGAGCAGGGGGCCAGCGCTACCGGCGTCACAGGCGCCTTGCTGACGCGCCACGGCACCAGTTGTGACCTGGTGACAGACGTAAGTCACGGTTACGTGCCTTGCGCGCGACGTGGTGCGACCAAGGCGCTCCAGCGGCCTTACGGCCAGCTCGTGGCAAGACAGGTGGCAGCGTTCGAGCGGCAGGCGGGAGCAGCGGCGCCAGCCGCACATGTGCCTCGCGCCACCAGCCTGGGCGCGCTCTGGCAGGTTCCGCCCGAACGGGGCAGTGCGGACCTCTCTCCGGCCACTCCGTCCAGCCGCGGCAGCTACCTGACCTCTGGCTCCCCTGCCACATCGGCCTCTGCCTGCGACCTGGACTCGGCCGGTGAGGACGCCACACTAGCGCCATCCAGCGGTGACAGTCAGAACTCGTTGTTCGGCTGTCTGCCGGACCTGGAAGACGAAGTGGCGCCCGACCTAACTCTGGAGCTGGCCGACGGCTATCGAACGCAGACCGACCGCCTCATGCCGCTCTCCGACATCGAGGAGATCACCGAGGAACTGGACGGCTTCGTGTCTGATTCGGACATCTTGTCACCCATCACCGAGGAGGCGTCTTCTTCGAGCGCACCGCAGGAGCCCCTACCGCCGGAGCGCGATTCCTTCCTGAAGCCGGTCCCTCGCAAGAGGCAAACACAGATCAAATGCGATGTTAACCAGCAGCAGGATCACCAGGCCTCCGAGCACATGCGGAATAAGGTGCGGATGTGGGCAAACGGGATCGACGTGATCCCCTACTCCGGACCGAAGACCAGCAGGCGACATGGTGAAGACGGCTGTTATCGAACCATTGAGGGAGTGATGGCAAACACTGGCCAGCCCAGCGTTGAGCGGGCGTTGGAAGTCATCACGGACAGCTTCCGCGGGATCGGATCGGAGGATCAGCCCGACGAGGAGGAAGCTGATGCTGCTGAAATACAGGTTCCTGACGACTTAGAAAGTCCGGAGGACCGAACCCATGAGTCTCCCGTGAGAGAGGAAGCACCTTCACATCGGACTGATAAGGTAAGTGGCAGGAACGTGACTCAACTTGTTGAGGCCAGATGATAGAAACCATATTATGGGCGCGCATGAATGTTATTTGTCTTGCACTGGGCAAACAATGAAGACAGCGGATAATTGCCACAAGTGCTGCTACATACCTAGTACATACCAACGTGTCGCTGCATGTCACCATCAGGTTCTTTTAGAATTTCGGATGCAAGTTTAGGTGCGCTCGTCTCGTAACTTAGCTTGGTAAAGTCATCAGAGTGTTAGTGCTCAATTCTATCTCAGCATAGTAGCCATAACAAAATTGACGCATTGTTGTCCGGTAGGTACATAGATTTGCATCGTTGGTGAATTACCGATGCCTCCCACAAATCACAATACCTCAAGCTCCTATAAAATAAGTCCGATCATGACCACGTCGTTTCATGAGCGATGTATATTGATAGCGTCGCACCATATCATTCATTTCTCTTTCTTTCTTTCTTTCTGCAGGACTCAACAAAGGTGACTTCCATAACTCCACATGTGGCGAAATCCGAGAACACGGAACATAGCCAAACAAATCCTACCTCATCTTCCACGCAGGACGACCTTGCTGGCGATGGACCACGAGAAGGTGATGGACCAGTCGGTAGTGGGAACAGCTCTTCAGAGAAGAGCGGGCACGAAACCGGAGAACCGGAGGGCGAGACACAACCAGCACAGAGAAATCAGGATGCTGAAGCGTTCGACGCGACTAAGCATCAGACAGCCGCCGACGATAGTCTGAAGGACGATGGCAGAGGTTCGAGCGATGCTGAAGTCAGCAGAGAAGAGGCATGGAACGCTGAAACGCTCAACACGAAAGAAGTCACGACAAACGACTCGTCAAGTGCCAACGATATTGCGGGAAGAGAAACAGCGAAAGAAGCTGGTGAAATCGCTCTAACGGATGGCCCGCAAGCACTGAAGATTGCATCAACCAAGGAGGTCAATGTGAGTTCAGAGGATACCCGACTCATGAACCTTCCAACGAAATCATCGGCAGATAGTGTCGACAATCAAATGAGTCAGCCATTACCGGGACCTAGTCCCCTATCGACTCAGTTTGAACAGCCGGCGCCAGAACAAATACCAACAGACGAGGAGGTCCACCAAACAAAAAACCAGAGGGACAGTAAGGAAGAGCAGAATGTTGCTCTACTCGACAACAGCCCGCAAACGAAGGAGAGGGGCGACCGGGTACCACACAATAATGACGAACAAGAGTCAAGGACAACAGATGACGACGAGTTGCCGTCGAACGAATCCTGCCAGCCGATAGACGAGGTTGGGTTCGCTCTCAAACCATCAGAAGACCCTGGTGCCTATCTAAAGACGAACGGTAGCATGGATGAAGAAGTTGATGCGGCCACCAGAAACGTCGCAAATGTCAAAGCAGATGCGAGCCGTCCTGAAGAGGTTTCGAGAACAAGTTTCGCCGAAACAGTTCAAGGAAGTCTGAATTGTCCCAAGGCAGCTGACTCCGCTTCCCACGATCCCAGCCATCCTGCTGATGCTGACAGGCGTTTCCAACCTTCCAACTACCATGAAGAGCTCCCAGCAGACTCAGAGATTGAAACCGAGAACGAACGTCCCGAAACAGAGGACGAGCCTCAAGAGTCCGACGGTGACCATATCGAAGCCGACAACCTGCTGACAGAAACCGAAGCAGGTTCTGCCAATGTTGAAGGGCGGCCTAGCGGGGCCGACTGCGGACCTGCCGCGACTGAGGGCGGTTCTGCCGGAGCAGAAAGCGGCCCGGCCGAGTCTCCTCGTCTGGTGGCCAGTATCCGCAGCCTGCTGCGCCACCTGAGTCCGGTGACGGAGAGACGTCGTCAGGAAGGGGACCACCGCGACACCCACGACGGACACCAAGCGCCAACGCGAGCCAAACGGTGAGCAGGACGTTCCAGCGGAGGCCTCTAGCTGCGATGATGGGCTGGGTTCCAACTTCCAAGAATTATGTATTGTCTTTGCAGAGAACAATTATAGTAAATATAAATCTAAGCAAGTGATGACAATTGACAACTACGGATTGCTGAGAGAAAACCCTCCTCGTTCACAATACTTATGAACTACCTAAAAGCGGTCATCATAATCCTTTCCTGCAATCGCGGTAACTGACCCCAGACCTTTGCTGCAGATTTCCGAAGTTTTGGTCGCACCACTCACGCCGGGACCGGAAGAGTGAGCCGATCAGCACACACGACTCTGCCCATCACGGCTCTCACGTGTCGAGATCAGGTGAGTTGGTCAAACCGCACAGAACACCATTAATTTCTAACATCTTAGTGCTGTAAGCTGGCTACATCGAAAGATGTCACCGTAAGAAAATCCCGCAGATCATCCTCAGCTCGTTTTCATATTGATATGTGCATCTTCACCCACCGAGCTCTCACACCTGACCGAAACGAGGCGCTGACCACACCGTTTCCGTTTCAGGGAAACTCACCATCCTCACACGTCAGCGACCATTCACCATGGCTACTGTGAGTCAGATGGCGGCGCCGGAGGGCCACGCCGCAGGTCGCATCCCGGTACTGCCGACCAGCGCCCTGTAGACGACCTGCGGTGACCTGCAAGACCGGGCGCCCTGTTGCAACCTAGTGGGCAGTGACCTGCAGTTACCCAGTGACTTGCAGTGACCCATCAACCTGTAGTGCCAGTGACCCAAGAACCTGCAGCGGTCCCAGTGACCTGCCTACGGCAGAAGGTGCGGTAGCACGGGCTGCTGGTAGACCACCGCAGTGAACCCGCCTCCAGCTTCAAACAATAGAGGACGGCACTGACTGATGACATTGGACGCTATAGCTTCGCCGTAGTGTCGCTCAGATCGACGCGTAGAGGCGTAGTACGACGCTACTGCTAGATAGGCAGTGCCATCTGTAGCCCGTATAGCTAACCAGTAGCAAGCGAGGGTGTCCGACGCAGTTTGACGTCACTTGCCTCCTAGCGACGCGCGTAGCTTTGCAAGCTCAAAGCATCTTTACCTCTAAAACAACACATGATACTGTTGAGTGTAACTATGTGCAATACGGGCTAGTCTCGAGGAATGCTCACGATGATGGTTGGTTTGGTATCTAGAAATGCGGTAGTACGAAGTAGCTGGATAGGGAAAGACGTCAGACAGTTCCCGGTCGAGGGTTCTAGAGCCTGCTCGATGGGTAGCGGCGCACGAGGTGTGGCTCGGCAGGTCCCAGGTGGTCTGTTAGCCATGGTTAGATAACCATTTTAAATCTGGAGTCAGATTCTGGTATTACACCCCGGTGAACAGCTGATATCACACATGAACACGTTTCCTGTACATTTGGAATTGGAGTATGCTAAAACAGAAGCAATCACAAGCCGCGTACGCTGTTCAACCTGGCTGACACCTGGTTCACAGCGCTCACGAAAGTGTTACCTCCACTGACACAAATGTATCGAACAGCACTGGCAACTCTCTGGTGCCTGGCACCCTCCGAGCAGAGCTCGGCGTGTAGTGGTGGGTCTATATGTCCACGGTGGCAGCGGTCGGGAGCAGACGACGGTCTCTGGACCGGCGAGCTCTTGTTGTGCTTCCCGTCCACGTTTCTAAGTGTTCACCCAGTCAGGAGTGAAGTGAAAGTCTGCTGGATGTTGGCCAGGGTAGCGAATCTCGCGGTGTTGTCTTGACCTCAGAGGTCTTGTGAAGTGTGAACTGGCCTGTCAACTATGCATTGCTCGTACTCGCCACATCACCATCGTTATGTCAATAAATATGCATAGATACTTTATTTTGAGGGAGCCATTTACACCTATGGGTGACACTCAACATACCCATTGAAATTAACTCCGAATAGCAAAGCGGTCTCCTCTTCCGGTCAAGCTGTTACACCCTGGTACAAACCACAAACCTACCAAGCAAGGCAATGACTTTGGAGGCTATATATACATCAATGTAGGGACAAAACTTTCGAATTTTTACAGGTTTGGCCTATATTTTAATTTGCTTACTGAAACAAATTTATGTTTTGCAGTTGATTCCAATCAATGCGGGATCCGTGTCACTTTCATGCTCTAATTCATATGCGGTATGCCACTAGAGAGAAAAGACAAACGGCTAGTCTGTTACAGGGAGCTGTAGCGTGCCACACAATTCACCCTTATCCCCTCCCTCCACTTCAGACGGCTCCCTGGTCTACCAACACGGCAGAAGCTCCTCTGAAGTCTCCCACCACCGAGTCTGACGGCGTAACTACCCCAAATACTGAAGATCCATCGTCCGGAGCTACGGCCGGTGCGGAACCGGCACAGGCAGACCGAGACGCAGGGTGTCCCCTCACCGCTCCGACCAGCATCGATTGTAGCGCCGTCTGCCCGACCGGAGCGACGTTCGCAGCGCTGCCACCGTCCAGCAGAACTGATCAGTCAACCGGGAGAGCACCACAGAGCAGCCGCGAGCAGCGAGCGTCCACCCGGCGACAGGATGGTTCGAGTCCTGTTGGATGTAGGAAAGGCACGGAGTCGACTCGGTCGAATCTCGATTCAAACTGGACACTGGCGCGAGATGAGAAAATGTACGGTGGTGTGGAGCCAATGTCTGAATACCCTACTTCAGAGGAGACCACCGGGAGTCGACCAAAACAGAGGGAAGTGCGAGATGTTCAGAGGTCTCATGATGCCTCCACCGGAGCTCCACGATTGACCGAAAAGAAAGACAAAGAGAAAACAAGCAGAGAACCTGATGCCCTTGGGGCACCCGATGACTTGCGTAATCAGCAACGGGGACCCGGCGCTTCCAGGGAGCTGTCTATTCTTGCAACGGATAGCAGGGACGTCGGCGACAAACAGGACTCGGCTGCCAGTATCAAACAGTGTCCTACCAATGGCAACGGGCGCATCAAGCCGAGTCCTACCAAAGGCAGCAGGCGCGGCAGGGCCAGGAAGCGACCCGCACCGCCACCGCCGCCGGCTCCTGTCAGGGGTATAGTGACGATTGTGGTGCCGGCGGCCCGTTCCCCTACCGTCAGCGACCACCTGCATCGGCACATCGCGGCACTGGTGCGCGGCGAGCCAGCACCAGTCACCATGGGGAGGGGAGGGCCGGCACCAGTCACCATGGGGAGAGGAGGGCCGGCACCAGTCATCACGGGGAGAGGAGGGACGGCACCAGTCACCATGGGGAGGGCAGATCGGGTTACTAGCCGCAACTGAAGCTGACTGGACGGACCGGGGGTCGCTAGTGACCCCGACCGGACCGAAGGCTCCGACTGGAGCTAACCCGGTCGGGAGCGAAACCTGCATGACCTGTAAATGTGCGCACCATGCAGCTATGTGTCTGTGGCCCGTGATATGTCCGCATAATCACTCATGTCTAATACACAAATATCAGCACCAAATATGAGAGCCCCTTTCTGCACCAATCTGGTTTGTCATCCTTATTGAAGATGGGCATACCTTCGCGGTAGCACAGCAGATAGAATGAAGTCTACATAATCGTTAGTTCTACTCACTATGAATTGGCTGTGCATTTATCACAATATCACTCGCATGAGTTTGAAATTTAGCTTTGGGAAAACTACAACGCGATTGATCGGCGTATAAATTATACCACATTCGCTCACACTTCAGAGTTCAGATGTCTACATATACGGTCGACCCAAAACTTTATCTGAGAGATCTGCGAGCAATGAAAGCCAATCAGGGACAGAAATAAGAATTATTGAAACATGATTATTATAGCATCATATCATGTCATTTATTTCATTTTCAGTACACCAACGCATACAAAAATAGCCAAGCACTGCAATAGCAAACCCAAATAGACAGTCCGTATCCACGACGGTACGACCCATCGACTGTCTTTGGCTATATCTACTACTAGGTCATAGAAAAGATTCAACTTTGAAATAAAAAAGGAGTAGCTACGCCGCACCCCACCTTTCGGTGGGGTGCAGCGTAGCTACTCCTTTTTTAATAACTTGGGTTAATATCGAAACACTGCAGTTACATTACTCACCCAGCTACGAGTCAGGAAATAGTATGGAGTCCCTCTACATAAGGAAGGAAATCACGGCATCTAAAACTTAAATGACACAATTATATATCTATCAGCTATCTGCACTTTGAGAAACTTTTGCAAACTCATGTTCCACAGGCTTTATTTTGTGATAAAAGAGAAGCAAGAATAAGATAGGGTGTGAACTGCTATTGCCAATCTGCTTCATGATATATTCTCAACTTGTATCGTAAAAACAGCAGGTTTACGATTTACGCACGAGAACCGTGCAACTCATATCTTATTCAAGCATCATCACCGATCAGTCGCGTTAAAATAAGCGCAAACGAGCATTGCCAATGGAAGTTGTACGGAATATCTAGGTAACAACGATAAACTGTCAAGACTAACATAAATAATTCAGCTTAGGCGTCTTAGCAGCCTTTTGACCCAGGTATGATACGACTTTTCTTTATCACAAAGCTCAGGTAGCGTACTATACGCAAATATTCATGACATTTTACCTATTCTGGTAAATATACTCATCACCCGTAATAAGCCATATTCCTAAGTGAGCTATGTATCTTGGAATGCTATCGAAAGCTTCTCAGCGTCGTACGAATTCCGACTCACCATGTGTTGGAGCCACGCACCTTCGTCGTTGTTTTCTTCTTTGGATACTCGTGGATGTAAGTCGTACCTAATTAAACAGCTTTGAAAGAACTTGCAGCTTGCCATCGCGTTGTTTCGCCTTACGTCTCTCATATTATGGCAGGGTGCAAATAAATGCACCTGTACCAGCTTCCCCTTTCGTCTCCAACACTGCTCACTCACGGTCACCGGCCGAGTGCCCGGAGCGCCTGTTCCGTTCGCATCGTCAGCCGCTCACGGTCACCGCCCGAGTACCATGAGCGCCTGTTCAGTTAGCATCATCAGCAGCTCACGGTCACCTGCCGAGTGCCCGCAGCGCCTGTTCAGTTCGCAGCGTCAGCAGCTCACGGTCGTGCAGCAGCTCGGTCAGCTCGGGCTCCGGCAGCTCCAGCAGCATGCCCGTCAGACGGCCGGCCAGCTGCGGGTGCTGCTCGTGCAGTGCCGCGAACAGCCGTTCAGCCAACTCCTCGCGGGTGGCCGGTACCGGTGCTGTGGTACCCGCCGCCGCCGCCGCCACCTGCCGAGGAGCGGTAGAGTCATAGGACGTCAGACTTAGGGTTGGCATTTTTGCCGGCAAAAACTAGTTTATGCCATTTGCCGGTTTAAACCGGTTTTAACCGGCAAAAAGTGGCAAAAACTGGCAAAAACTAAGAAAATCACAATGCTATGCCTAGACATGAATTTGAACATTAAAAACATTTTAAGGAGAATTCGGTGAAAGCTTTATGCTTTCAAACAGAAGTGACATTGACCATTGAAATGCTTCATAACTCAGAAACATTTTCATGGGCTTTCCATAAGGAGCTAGTAAGATGCCTTTTGGGGGTGACAAATGAGCCAGTGCAAGGGTGACTGGGTGAGTCCTGCACAATCAGAAGTGCGAAGGGGCATCTGCCACTGATATGCGCACGGACGGCACCCTACTTACCGTGGCCGCCTTGCCCCACTCTCCTCTTCATGGAAATACATTCCGTTGTGGATGTCTACCGACATGCATAGACATTTTAAGCAGGGATAAGTAATGAGACAGCTTCAGAATGTTTAGTGCATCTATATAACTACCAGAAATGCATTTGCACATTCCAAATCCATTCCTAACTAGAAAAGTTGTAGGTTTGGCCATCTGAGTTTTAGCCAGTTTTTGCCAGTTCTTGCCACCAGGGTTTCTGCCAGCCGGTTTAAACCGGTTAAAACCACTGGCAAAAACCAGTTTTTGCCACCCCCTGCCAACCCTGGTCAGACTGAGGGGTGAAGTCTAAGTAAAGTCAAAAGTTTCCTAGTTAGGTATTATGGTGCAACTTATAAGAGGCATACAGCGGTAAATTCGGCGCATTTGCAGGCGGACTACAGATAACAACTTGACATGGACCAGCATAGGCTACAAGTGAATGAGGTTCATCTGATGTATTTTAAGAATAACAAATTTGTTAAAAGTAAGACTACCCGATGGTTTTCAAAGTTGTAAACTGCTCAAGGAACCGACGCAGTGAAATAACACTGGTGTACAAAGAGCACCGTGAACTGAACATGATTTATTGGGCACATGCTGAACTGACTCTCACATACGAGTCGCACCTGACTGGCTCCTGTGTAGCGGAGGTACTCGGCGCGGGCGGCGGCGACGGCCTCCCTCAGGCGTCCCTCGTCCTGCAGCAGCCTGGCCAGCCGGAGCGGCGGCATCTCCAGCAGCATGCCACTCAGCTGGGCGCACAGCTCCGAATCGAGTCGGGAGACGCGCGCAAACACCGCCTCCCCCAGCGTCAGGCTGCCGGACAGACACAGACACAGTGAACGAGCGGTGCGGGAGTGTGTGAGGGCAATGTACACAGTTCAACCCAGGAGAAGGTGAAGCTTGAACCAATCAAACAAATGTGAATTGTGAGCACTGAACACCGAGCACATTAAACATCTGCAGCTAACTAGGTGTCTTTCTAAGCGCAGGATCAGCATAAATGAATGATTAACCCGCGCCGGGCCGGGGGGGGGGGGGTGTTTGAACACCCCCCTGCGGTTTTTGGCACACCTGTTCGTGCATCTTTTCCGCACATGTTGTGAAAATTTCAGAACCAGGTCGCCTTAGGTCAGGTCACCAGGTCACGCCAAGTGACCTCACCTCAGAAAAAATGGGAATGCTCGTCATAGCTACACCGATTGATCGATTGCCTTGAAACTTTCAGCGATTGATTAGAGCAACAATATCTATAAAATGTATATCTCAGAATTTTGATATCGGTGACCTAAGGTCAGGTCAATTTTGCGGCCTCTCCATTATAAGTCAATGGGAGAAAATTGAAAAGCGTCTGTTTTGCACGAACGCTATTCTAGACACTCTCAAACATCGAGAGGTAGGTACAATTGACACACTGAACCGGAAAATGGCAACTGTGACCCCTCGTTATGTCCCCGAGATCATCTCAGGTCACGAACAGAATCTATCAGTTTTTCGCTAATACCTTCTGATAGAGGCGTGCTAGAGCGCTGAAAATGCCTTAGATGTGTTCGCCTCGACGTTGCGGATCGACTGATATGCAACATGACCTTTTCCGGTCAGGTCATGACCTTGACCTGAGGTCAAATTTTCAAGTTAACCTTTCAAGGTCAAATTATAGTTCATCCAACGCGTCTCGACGAGAGGAAAACGATGCTGGCAAAAGTAATGTCATGGCTCTTTTGAGTCAAAAGTTATTGCAAAAAAAAAACGATTTCCGCCCCGGCCCGGCGCGGAATCTCAGAGCAGTAAGGTGTGGGTAAAACGACACGTACACAAGTCACGAAAGAAAACAGCACTTCATTTAACAGGTCGTTTGATGTCAATGTAATGACCTGACCCGAAAGGTATTGTTGCATACGGGTCGATCCGTATCGTGAGGCTTAAAAGTCTGAACACACTCAAAGTGTTTTCATCGCGGTAGCATCTCTTCACCAAAAGTTATTGTCGAAAGAAGCTCGAAACCTTTAAAAACTGAGATCTCAGGAGCGGAAAGAGAGGTCACGGGTGCAATTTTCCGATTCAATATTCATTGTTTGTCTGTTACCCGATGTATGAGAGTGCCTCGAATGACTTCCAGCCAAAAGAAGCGCAATTTCTCATTTTCTCTGGATGGGTCGCAAAATTGATCTGACTTTGGGCAACCGATATCAAAGTTCCGAGGAATACTTTTTTTACATAACTACTTATGCCCTATTGATCGCTGAAAGTTTCAAAGCGACCGTCCAGTCGGTGTAGCTATGACGAGCCGAGCATTACAACTTTTCTTGAGGTCAGGTTACTTGACGTGATCTGGTGACGTGATCTTGGAAGACCTGGGTCTGAAATATTCGCTACATCTACACATTAACGATTGTGATAGTGGCCAGTGGCCACCATTTTTTTATGTTTACGGAAAACCACAAAGGGGGTTCAAATACCGCACCCATGGGAGGTGGTCTCAGCCAGCTTCGCCATGGTGGGGGAGGGGGAGGGCCGTATTTGGCCACACCTGGTTATCTCGAAAACTATGAAAGACACGAAAAAGCAAATGATAGCTCGCTATAAGATCTTTCAGAGCTTTCGTGTCTTTTTATTAGGTCTTCGCTAAGGTCAATGGAGATCAATTAAACAATTATCACACAATTTTCTCGATTTTAATCCTATTTTTTTTTTCACAAATCGGCGTACAACTCGCGAGTCAAAGAGCTAGATTCACGGAAAAGCGCATTCGATACCCCATTCAAAGCTCTTTTTTATCAGTTTAGCTCGAATGTTTGAATGGACGGATTGACAGAGCCGGAGCCCACGCTAAGCAGAGCTTGTTGCATAGACCCCGACCTCTACCGCCCGATCGCACAATGCCGGATAACAGAAAAATTTAGATGTCAAAGTTTATACGCTCTTCAAAGCCGGACATGGCCTGTCCCACTCGACTGACTTCAACTGGCTGCGGCTGCTCCCACCAACCGCAGACCATCTCCGTCTGGAGTCTCAAATACCGAGCGCCGGAGCGACCCGAACCCGGGCTTTCACTACCGGGATTTCAATGCTCCACCAACTGAGCTACAGGAGAGCATGTCAGTCTTTCCCTGACATGCTCTCATATTTGACCTCAGGTCATCGGTTTGGCCCAGAGAAAGCAAACACCACCAAAATAGACAGATTTTGTCTAAACGATTTTCCCGCCATAACTTTGGCATCCATGACAAATACTTTGCCACCATCGTGTTTCTCTCGTCGAGACTTGTCAGGTGAACAATAAGTTGACCTGAAAAGTCTATTTTAAAATTTGACCTCAGGGCAAGGTCATGACCTGGCTGGCAAAGGTCATGTTGCATATCAATCAATTTGTATTGATGACCTGAACACATTCTAGGTGATTTTATCACTCCATTAAATCTCCATGAAAAGTTATTGTCAAAAAGAAAACTTCTGGTGACCTTTTATGATCTAGCATGACCTTTTGAGAGGCCACTGTCCATCGGTTGCACCCTGTCCATAGCATATGAAAAGGGCACAACTGGCATTCAGATGGTTTTGTTTCTGTAAACATCTTGTGGTTCTGACATCTTGTTTAAAACAGGAGCCATTTGTGTTCTTTTCCCCAATTACCTCACAATGGTAAGGTCACAAATCTGATCTGACCCCAAAGCACAGATCAAGATATGAAAAATCAGACACCTACCTATCCAAATTGTTGGCACTGATTCACTTAGAACTCACGCACTTCAAAGTTTCAAACTTCTAAGAGATAAGATATAGTAATGAATGACAGGATCACAACAAGGTACTTAGCTTGACCTGGTGAGTGGTGACCTGACCTTAGATGACCTGGGGGCTGGGATAGAAACTTTGCACATGATGCAAAATGGATGCATCATAAGCTATGTCAATGTAGTGTACTGCAGCTTTGTTTACACACACAAAACAAAATGGAGTGTAGCCAAAAATGTCTCACCTGGCTTCCACCACCAAGAAATTAAGAAAGGATTTCAATGAATGGATGACCAAGTGCATGAAAGAGTGTGAACAGAACAGGTGAGTAGCTTGTGCAAAGTCAGCTTGTGCCAGCTTGTACAATTCCTACCTCCCATTTTGCTGATAAGAAAGCAGGGTTTGGACAGCATTTCCAAGCTCCTGGTCTGACTGAAGAAGCTGCAATAATTCTTCATTTGTCAGACCTTCGCCAAGAAGTTCAATTAGGCTGTCCTCTTGACCCGGCGAAAGGTGCCTGAAATGAAAAATGAAATGGAAAAAGCATGTTCCAGAAGTTGTGCGCTAAAGTAGGCATGAAATCATCAGGGTTGATGTATGTAACTACAACATGAGATTCATAAATCAATAGGTCAAGACAGGCATTCCAAATTTGAATTGAAATTAGGTAGTTCTTGTTCTGTGCACACTTATCATACCTCAGTTTTACTAAAAGATGGTCCAATAACACTTCCTGAGTATCTGGCAGATGAGTTGTTCCTGACATCTGAAGTTCTCAACCTAAAAATTAAGGACTTGCTTGCAATCACTGCTTCGCACACTGCCATATCAACACGTTTCAATTTGTTTGTTATATATTGCACAATGCACATAGTGCACGTTTGTTATAGTGCGCCAAAAATTGTAGCAGCTGCGTGGTTTCTGAAGAAATATTGCTACCATATTCATCTATGACGTAATTTACCTAGTGCTTACCAATCAACTAACAGATTCGCAAATATCTTACATACAATTTGGTAGCACAATAGGTATTTCATAGCTGTTATTCACTAAACCTTGAATGATATTAGGAACGGAGGACGGAGGCGTATTTACAAATTGCAACCGAGCTCCGCCGTAGGGTATTTTATTTCCGCCGTAGTGTATTTCACTTGGGGAATTTTCTACCATACATCTGCCTGAGCTTAGGGTAATTACAATTTGTCGGCTACGTTCAAAAATGATGCACCTTTTTTCGCAGTATAGGATATCGCATGTGCATATTTCTGCCTTTTTGGGTGCACTTTATCGGTTTTTCGTGAGTAACTCGCGTAAAAACCGTCCGATCGCGACGAAACTTTCAATACCCCCGATTTTATCAATTTTACACCTACCCTGAAAATTTCATGACTCTGGCCCAAATGACCTTTGACCTGTGACCTATTTCTCGAGACCATGTTTGGCCCGAATCGCGATTCGGCGTATGTCGGCTCGCATTAGCCGCGCGGTTGCAGTCTTCACGTGGTTTTAAGCGTTGAAACATGTGATATGATGCTGGTCCCATGCATTAAAGGGTGGGTGTCAAGGTCACCTGAAGGTCAGGTCAGCTCAATGACCTCTGATGACCTCGGTTCACTTTTTCGAGTTTTACATGTCTCTAGGCTAGTTTTTGGAGCTGATTTCGAATTTAGCAACCATTTGAACATTACAGGGGGTGTAACGAAATTATCCGGACACCTTTCTTCCCGCTGTAAAAGCAAAACAATCTGGTACTTTTTTATCTGAGCTTGTAGCCACCTTTCATAAAAATACAGTGGCGAATGTTCTGGACTCTGGAGCAATTCAGCCACTGGATCATCCAGCACACTGGCTTTGATGCGGACCAACGCCGTCTAAACCTGTGCCTGCGGTTGAGCAGTGCTTATGGCGGGTGGCTCTTCGTACACCTCCTACTAAACAAGAGCCCACAGGTTTTCGATTGAATTGGGATCGCGACTTTTTCCAAGTCATAAGCGTTAGCCCAGAATGATTGAAGGTTCTATCGGCATCACTTTTCGTTCTTTTAGGGACTTAAGTAGCGCGCCGTCCCGCATGAAGACAGCGTGGCTTGAATCAGGCATCAGTGCGCGTTCAGAAACCGTGCCCTCCTATGCCGTCTGGTTGAGCGCCTCCAATCATGCTCCACCGTACCTTCCCTGGAAAAGCTCCACCCTTGCCTATGGGGCAAAATATAAGGGACAAAAACACAAAACAAGACAGATAAAAACAAAGCAAAATTAACTCATTACCTAATGAAATTCAGGCTGGAGCAAAAACATACATAGGTCAACTCACTCACCTTGTCAACTCACCTTGTCGGGTTCCATCCACTACCACCAGTCGGCAAGGAAAAGGCTCGATGGATGGAAGGACGGGAGGAACCCTGCTTCATATGGCGCGCCAGTTGACAATCTCAGGATACATCGTCATAGCATACACGCACATAACTGGAGTGTTGCGCCACCATTTAGACTAACATTGACTACATCGTGTTTTTACAATAGAATAGCAAATAGTAAAAAAGTGTTCATCATACAACTTACATATACTCGACGAGTCTATCCGGAATAGCTCCTACTAATCCATGTTTAAATGACTGAAGGTCTGGAGCATTAACAACATCTGGTGGTAGGCTGTTCCAGAGATGCACACATCTGTTTGAAAACGAGCGCTGTCTTATGTCTGTGTTGGCGTGAGCGACAGTGATCTTAAAGGCGTGGCCTCGAGTGCCGGTCTGGGGCTGAGTGCAGGGCCTCGGCTAACATGTTAACTACTGGGGCAAATGCCCCAGTAGAGTCGAGGAATGCCCCAGTAGTGGTCAGGCTTTGCCCAGCCTCCACAAAATGAGAATATATCAATATTAACGTACATTCTTTCATTCGGGAGCGGTTGAAGACGTTTGTGGCAAGAAATCAGGGGCGGCGGAAAAGGCGTGCACGTGTGTGCAGCTGCACCCTCAATTTCCATCCAAAAACATAGGCGTGCATTGGCAAACATATCTTTTTGCACCCTATAATCCATCTTCATTCAAAACTCGAAAGAGCGTCAAAAATAATGACGAAATTACTTCAGCCACTTTTTTGGTCAGGTCAAAGTGAAGGTGAAGGTGATGGTGAAGGCCAAATTTCGCCGATTTTCAGGTCGAATATCGACAGTTTACAAGATGCCGACGAATAACTCGGGAACCAATTAGAGCTACAGCACCGCGGAAAACGCATTTGATAGCCATATTAGCATGCTTTCTGGTTATTTCTCTTAGATTTGACCTATCGTCAACGGTTTTGCCTGCAAGGGGCAAAAACTACCAAATTAGACGATTTTTTTCGTGAACAGTTTTTCTGCAATAACTTCTGAATCATGCCTTGCACGAGCTTTCTTTTACCGACATCGTGTTCCTCTCGTCAAGACGCATCAAATTAACTACAATCTGACTTTGAAGGTCACCTTGAAAATTCGACCTCAGGACAAGGTCATGATCTGACCGGAAATTGTCATGTTGCATGTCAGTCGATCTGCATCGTCGAGCCAAACACAACTAAGGCATTTTCATCGCTCTAGCATGCCTCTTTCAAAAGTTATTCGCGAAAAACTGTTAGATGCCATTCGTGAACTGAGATGACCTCAGGGGCATAAACAAGGGTCACTGTTGCTATTTTCATTTTTAGTGTGTCAAAGTCACGTACAGTGTTTTATAGTGTTTAGAATAACTTTTGTCCAAAAGAGGTGGTTTTGAATTTTCTCCCATTGACTTATAATAGAGGTCGCAAAATTGAGCTGACCTTAGGTCACCGATATGAAAATTCCGAGATATAAATTTTGTACATGCTGTTGCCCTTATCAATCGCTGAAAGTTTCAAAGCGATCGGTCACTCGGTGTAGCTACGGCATACATTGAAACATTTTATGAGGTGAAGTCACTTGAAGTTGAAGTGACCTGGTGACCTGATCTTGAATGACTTTGGTCTGAACTTTTTACAACACGTGTAGAATTGATGGATGATGGAGCGCCGCCGTTTTTGAGATATCCGCGAAAAACCGCAGGAAAAACCGCATGGGTGTTCAAACCCCCCCCCCCCCAGCAGGGCGCCAACACACTTTGACGATTTGCCCCAGTAGTCGAAATTCCTTAGCCGAGGCCCTGGCTGAGTGAACATGGACTGCGGCATTATGTGACTCTTTCCATGGAAAATCTTCCAGTATTGGATAAGGTCCGCTCTTATTAAGCGTCCCTGAATCGAGTACAGTCCTAGTTCACTCAACCTCTCGGCGTAAGTAAGCTCGCGGAGACCTTGTACACGCTTCGTCCATCGCCTTTGAATGCGCTCTAACTTACGCATGTCGCCAACGTATCCCGTATGCCATAGACACGAGCCGTATTCAAGAACGGGCCGGATATGGGTTGTGAAGAGAAATATCATTAACTTCGGGGAACGGGAAGCAAGAGCTCGCAGGAAGCTGTGGCAAATCCCAGAGGCCCTCTGTGATAAGCAATCAACGTGTTCGTGAAACTTCAGTGAAGTGTCTACGATCACCCCCAAGTCACCGTGTGAAAAGGGTGTGGGCAGACGACGTCCGTTGAGGGTGTAGTGTGCTCGCGGAGTGTCCCGTCCCCTGGAAAATCGTAGGACGGCACCGCCAGTACCAGGCGGGTACTGTAATTGTGTTGTGTTGTGGCGGCCTCCTGCCTGGCGGTACCGTGGGCTGTGAGCCACGTGCCGCGCTGCAGTTCACAGCTGCCGCCGGCTGGCCGCCGACCGGCAGTCACCGCGGCGCCGCTGAGCGTCTGGCATTGCGTATCGCTGTCGCTTATGTGTTAAATATAACTGCTCTCACTGGAAGCCGACTCCACTCTTACTAACTGGCGTGGTGGCAGCGTTTTCCCACGTCCTCGAACAGTCGGCTCTCCATTCTTTTGGCCAGTGAGCCTTGCTTTAAAGTGGCATTGTAACGGCAGTTTATTAATCAGGATGGCGGCGCGTGCTCCAAAGCAGTGGCCGCTGACTCGACACGAAACTATTACGTCCTTTGAAAACTGGCGCCAGAACCTGGAATGCACATTGTCACTGGATCCGAACTTCTCCAAGTTCCTTGAGAGGAGTGTCACCTGGACAAAGAAGACTGCTGACAACCCGCTTCGTGGCTTCACGGACGATTCGGACTCTGTCCCGGAATCGCTGCGGCTCACCGCCGTCCAACAGGCTGCCCAGCTGGAGCTGATGCTCGGGCAAATTGCCAATTTTTGTCCCGTCATTTCAAGGAACACGATCGTCAAAAATTCAACTAGCCTGTCCGCCATTTGGCAAGCGATTCGTCTACACTTCGGATTTCAATCGACCGGTGCACACCTGTTGGATTTTGCTAGCATTCGCCGCGAGCACGATGAACGACCGGAGGACCTATTTCAACGTCTGATGGCGTTTGTGGAAGATACACTTCTCACCACAGATGCCGGCATTTCCCACCACGGCGTGCTGCCCTCGACGAATGAAGACATGTCACCAACCCTGGAGAATCTGGTATGTCTCCACTGGCTAAGTCTCCTTCACACCGGTCTGCCCGCCCTGGTCAAGCAACGGTACGGACCGGAGCTACGCTGCCGCACACTGGCCTCTCTCAAGCCCGAGATTAGTCAGTCCCTCGCGTCTCTGATGGACGAACTGCGCTCTGCCGAAGATGCCCAGGTGTTGCGCTCAGCCGCCGCCAGCTTCAGCCGCGCGCCCTCCCGGCCCGCACCCACGGCCGGCCGGACTCAGCCGCCTGCTGGAACCGCCGCCGGTCAGCCCCGAACCGCCGCGGCCGCCGGCCGATCCGCCGCAGCCGCCGCCGCGGGCGGCGACCGCCGGACTCAGCGCCCGGCCCGCTCCTGTGCCCTGTGCAAGGCGGCCGGCCGCCCGGAGAGCGACTCCCACTTCCTGAGCCGGTGCCGCTTCCTGCCTGCGTCTGACCGACGTTCCATGGCCGGTATCCGACTGATCGCCGGCTGTGATGTCGACGCCGACTTCGACGAGCCTGAGGACGACGATCCAGTATCTCCCACTCCAGCGGACGAGCACGTACGTAACGACCTGAGCGGCTCTGCCCGTCGTGTACAGCCCCATCCCTCTCCCTACCTGCCCGTGCACTGTGCTGAGCACCCGCTCCGTGTAACGCTGGATACCGGGGCCGAAATAAATCTGGTTCATGTCACCGTCGCGTCGCATATCGGTGCATCAGTGAAAAGGTCGACACAGACGGCCCATCAGGCTGACGGCCATTCACAACTCTCTGTCGTTGGTGAAACAACCCTGTCTCTGACTCGTGGGGCTCACGTGCTCACTCTCCATGCCCTCGTTGTTGAAAGCCTTGATGTTGATGTGCTGGCCGGTACGCCCTTCATGTCACTGAATGACGTGTCAGTGCGCCCCGCTGATGGTACTGTGTCTATCGGGGATGATGTTGTCTTTTATTACGTCAATCCGGCTCACAGCGCCCCTGACCCCTCCGCCCGCCGTGTCCAGTGTCTGGTTCGGTCTCCTTCCGAGACCGTCACTGTGTGGCCTGATGATTATGTCGAGCTCGATGTACCGGACATGGACCGTGACTCGCTGGTGTCTGTTGAGCCCTGGCAGCCGTCCTCCCTCAGTGACCCTGATGCCGACCCATGGCCCCGCCCAACAGTGACGTCAGTGGTGGCCGGTAAACTCCGCGTTCCCAATGACACCCGATCTCCCCTGCGTCTGAAAAAGAACTCCCATGTCTGTAAGGTGTATGCGGTGTCCCGGCCCCCTTCTCTCCCCGAGTCTCTACCGTCCTCTCCCGCCCCCCGGGCGCCGATTCAACAACCGGGATCCGAGTTAGTCTCCATAGACCCTCACGGACTCCTTTCCGACTCAGTGCGCTCGGACTTTGCCTCTGTGGTCGCCGACTATGCTTCCGTCTTCGATCCTGTCTTCCCTGGTTACAATGGCGCCGTGGGCTCCATTCACGGGGTGGTCAACATCGGTTCGGTCGAGCCGCCACAGCGCAAAGGTCGTCTTCCCCAGTACAACCGGCAGCGCTTGACCGAGCTCCAGTCTAAGTTCGACGAGCTTGAGTCGCTCGGCATATTTCAGAAGCCTGAGGATCTAGACGTGCATGTCGAGCACGTTCATCCGTCCTTCCTCGTAAACAAGCCAGGTGGGGGTACCCGTCTGGTGACCGATTTCACCGCTGTGGGCCGATACTGCCGGCCGCAACCCTCTCTTCTACCCGATGTAGAGTCAACGTTGCGCACCATTGGCGGCTGGAAGTATATGATTGTTACCGATCTCACGAAGGCGTACTTTCAGGTACCGTTGTCGCGCGACAGTCTCAAATACTGTGGTGTCGTGACCCCGTATAAGGGTGTCCGCGTTTACACCAGATGTGCCATGGGTCTCCCCGGCTCAGAGTCCGCCCTAGAGGAGCTTATGTGCCGGGTACTTGGTGACCTGATCCAGGACGGTCGGGTAGCCAAGATCGCTGATGATCTGTTTTGTGGCGGCGCCACACCCGAGGAGGCTCTCTCAGCCTTTCGATGTGTCCTGCAGGCGCTGGACCGATCGAACCTCCGTCTATCTCCCTCCAAAACTGTTGTCTGTCCTCGTTCCGTCACCATCCTGGGCTGGGTATGGTGTGAGGGCCGTCTTTCGGCCAGTCCGCACCGTATCGCCACTCTAGCATCGTGCGAGCTCCCACGCACTGTGAAAAACCTGCGAAGCTTCATCGGCGCCTATAAGGTGCTCGGCCGCGTCATTAAAGGTGCTGCGGCCCTGCTGTCGCCCCTAGATGCCGCCTGTGCGGGCCGGGAGTCTGCCGAGAATGTCTCGTGGTCTGATGAGCTCCGCACCGCTTTCACCAGAGCTCAGTCCGCCCTCAAGGGCCACCGCTCTGTCGTCCTGCCGCGGTCCTCGGACCAGCTCTGGATTGTCACCGACGGGTCCTGCAAGTCGCACGGTGTTGGTGCCACTCTGTACGTAACCCGCGGTGACCGTACCCTCCTGGCTGGCTTCTTCAGTGCTCAGCTTCGAAAGCATCAGCTACGCTGGCTCCCGTGCGAGATCGAGGCGCTCGGTATCGCCGCTGCCGTCAAGCACTTCTCACCGTACATCACCCAGGCGACGTCTCCTGTCTCCGTGCTGACTGACAGCAAACCGTGCGTGCAGGCTTTCGAAAAGCTGGGGCGGGGTGAGTTCTCCGCCAGTCCCCGGGTCACCACGTTCTTGACCACCATCAGCCGGTACTGCCTGACGGTTCGGCACCTCGCGGGGTCCGCCAATCTCCCATCAGATTTTGCCAGCAGGAATGCTCCAGTCTGCACAGACCCATCTTGCCAGGTCTGCTCGTTCGTGTCTCGCCTTGAGGAGGCCCCGGTCCGGCAGATCACTGTGAATGACGTCATGTCTGGCTCCTGTCGGCTCCCATTCACAGGCCGTAACTCGTGGCTTCACTCCCAACAGGACTGTCGGGATGTGCGACGTACTAAGGCTCATCTCTCCCAGGGCACTCGCCCCTCCCGCAAACAAACCAACATCCGCGATGTCAAACGCTACTTGCAGGTCGCGTCTCTCTCCAAGGACGGCCTGCTCGTCGTGCGTCGTGATGAGGCATTCGCCCCAGCTCGAGAGTGCATAGTAGTCCCCCGCCAGGTGATGCCTGGGCTGTTGTGTGCTCTCCATCTGAAGTTCAAGCATCCTTCTCAACACCAGCTGAAACAGCTGTTCTTGCGTTACTTTTATGCCCTCGATCTTGACTCTCATCTGGCGACCTTGTATGACGGCTCTCATCCATGTGCCTCGCTCAAGCGCCTCCCACCCCCGCTGGTAGTGAGCTCCACTTCACCGCCCTCTGCTGTCGGCGTTTCGTATGCCGCCGACGTGCTCCATTTCGGACGCCAGCTGATTCTGGTGGTGCGCGAGACGGTGACTTCCCATACCCTGACCTGTTTTATCAGTGATGAGCGCGCCTCCACGCTGGAGGAAGCCCTGATTTCCTTGTGTGTCGCTCTGCGTGCTGTGGATGGCCCGCTTATAACGGTCCGTGTGGACCCTGCCCCCGGTTTCGTCGCTCTCTCCGACAGTGAGGCCCTACATCAGGCGGGCATCAAGCTGGAGGTCGGCCGGGTTCATAATCCCAACAAGAACCCATGCGCCGAACATGCCATCGGCGAGCTCCGTGGTGAGCTCAAACGCGCCCTTCCGGAGGGCGGCCCAGTCTCTTTGTCAGCTCTAGCCATGGCCACTTCTCGATTAAATTCACGTCTACGCCGCGGCGGCCTGTCAGCCTTCGAGAGGCTGTTCTCCCGCGATCAGTACAGCCATACTGCCCTCAGCACCTCCGACCGCGAACTCATTGCCGAGCAGCAGTCCTCCAGACTGCAGAACCATCCGTATGATCACGTATCCAAAGGTCGTACTCACAGTCACGTGCCTCCGTCAGTTATCACACCCGGTGTGCTCGTGTACCATGCTGGTGATCGAGATAAGGCTCATGCTCGCCCTCGGTACCTTGTTACCAGTGTTGATGGAGACTGGTGCCGAGTGCGAAAGTTCGCCGGCTCGCAGCTTCGCGCCAAGTCGTACAAATTCCACGTGAGCGAATGCTACACCGTGCCGACCACACCCGCGCCACTCGCTACCGCTCACTCTCTGTCTGCGTCTTCGTCCGATGAGGACGAGCCCTGTCCCGTCACCACGCCGCCCCTGGGGTGTCCTGTCCCTGCGGAGATCTCTGGCGGCGCCCTCTCCACGCCGGGTCACTCCCCTCCGGCGCAACCGCCGCCTCCCGTAGCGGCGCGACGTGATAGGCGCAACATTCGACTGCCCCGTAGGTACGATGACTATGTACTTGATCCCTGGTAGCTCCGATTACATATGTTTTTGTCTCGTTAGGTCTACACGCATTCTTTTGTTTGTATGCGCTTGTTGTTGCGTCTGTGTTCCGTTCGAACCGGTTTCGGTTCAGTTCTCTGTACAACTGTTGTTTCTGTATAGTCAGGAGAAAGAAAAGGCAGTCACGCCAGTACCAGGCGGGTACTGTAATTGTGTTGTGTTGTGGCGGCCTCCTGCCTGGCGGTACCGTGGGCTGTGAGCCACGTGCCGCGCTGCAGTTCACAGCTGCCGCCGGCTGGCCGCCGACCGGCAGTCACCGCGGCGCCGCTGAGCGTCTGGCATTGCGTATCGCTGTCGCTTATGTGTTAAATATAACTGCTCTCACTGGAAGCCGACTCCACTCTTACTAACTGGCGCACACTTGTCAGTATTGATTCGTAAGCCCCAAGAGATAGACGTGCTGTAAAGAGTGTCTATGTCTGTTTGTACCTGTGTTTCATATTCGCCTTGCGTAAGTGAGTGTCTCCTATCAGTACTAGCAGGGAGACACCGGTTGGTCAAGTGACTCGGAAACAAAAATCAGCTGATAGAGTGGCGGAATCGCCGTTATCAGACACGAATAATTCCGGACGATAGAGCGGCAGTATAGGAGTCTTCTTCACAACAGGCAAACATTGCCATGTTTATCATTCAATGATCAAGAAACGTTCATAAATTATATATTTCTTCGACGATTACCGCCGCAACCAACGCGCACATATCGTTACCAGCACATAAAGCTGTGCTTTGCGATATTATTTGTAAAGAAACGGCCAATACCTATGTACTAATTATGTGTAACAAAGCTCGAAAACGATAGCATTCTATCTTGCTTCAGCCTTCTACTTACGCTTTTATAATTACGACAACGACACCATACGGCCTATCGACAATATGCAACTCCGTGGAGCGTCCGGCCGCACTCTGCAGAGTGTGCCGAGATCGGTGGCGGACCATCCGCGGCCGTCCACCTGCGCTGCCCCGTGCCCGACCGCTGGATGGGCGACGCCGACGCCTAGCTCGTCTGGATACCATCCACTCAACGGTTACACAGATGCAAAAAGACGACTGGGCGGTGGCCGCCAGCTGCGCACACAACTAAGCTACTTGGCTACGCCCTCTCGGGGAGGGGAGGGAGGAGCAACAACCGTTAACAGTCTGAACTCTGATGAGCCAATGGAGTCTGTGAGCCGCACCAATCAGCGCTGTTCCGCGCGTAGACGGGAGCTCTGTTTTCGCTGGTCCGTCAGTCACCAGCATCGTTCCGTGCTCTCGCTCATAGCTATTCGGCCGTGTTTTCGAGTGTAGGTCAGCAAAAACAGTGAGAGAGATTCTCGGATCGCGCCAGTCGGTCGCAAGGGTATCTATTGTCTATGTGCTTTCCAGTATTGCAAACGTTATTGTTAGGAGCCGAGGGTAATCAGCAGTCGACGCATTTGTTCTGTTATAATAAAATTGAAAATAAGGCGAGGTATATTCACTTAAATTCACATATCACCTTTGATTTTTTGGCACGGACTACTTGCCCCTGCTACAGCACACAGCCGATCTCTATGTTTCTGTTCCAGAGCTGCAGTGGACACGGCAAAAATACACTTCCGTTCTAAAAATTAATCCAAAAGTACACAGATTTCACGACGAACTACCACTTTCATACCATTTTCTTGCTCACAGGTGCTCAGCAATAAGCGCGCGACTGATTGCAGCTAGTGCACTCACGATTACTAGTTCGCGCTCGCCAAACCTGTCATTTACATCCACCACCAATACCATCAACATCTGTCCAATTTAGTACCTATTGCCATATCGAGCCAGAATGAGACCACGACATATTATCGTCCTATTACATAGCACAAATTCAGGGGTGTGGGGGGGGGGGAATCCGTAAAAATACCAAACTCCAATCACAACCAACATCGTTTTGGGACGGGGAGTCGAAGCCGGGGCTCGCTCGTATCGACGTATCCTTCACATATCTGGGCGTCTCACTCCTTTCGACACTTAATCAACCCTGGCACACCATCCACCGGGCCCTCCGACCATCTTGAGTTCTATACTGAGATCTGATAACTGACCGTCATTTGTTCCTATCAGTCAGCGCGCACTATGCCTTAGCACAGCAAGTGCACTATGCGGCCTTCCTTAGATACCGCCTCGGAGCAGGGCGCTGGTCCTGGGTGCCTGGCGCCTTTTGTTCGTGTACGGCTAGCAGCATTTTCGGGGTTCGATGGTTTCCGCAGTGGCGGCGCTGGTCACCGTGGAGCCGTCGGAAGACACCGTCAGATGAAGCGCCCGCAACTGGTGACCTGTGACACAGCGAGTCGCGACACGTCAGGTCTCACGACGACCGTCCCGTTTCGGTCGCGACGGCCGTTATATAAATAGTCACGGCGGCCGTCACATACCAGGCACAGTGACCGTTACACACGAGCCAATGCGATCGTCAATTAGCAGTCACGGCGACGTCACAGGTTGCTACGGTCGTCAAATTTCCGCCACGGCGACGACAACTCATAGCTCATATCGTTTCCTGTCGCACACTTCGCCGTAATTGCAATACACTAGCCTGTTTATACGTTTATCACTCAAAAGTCGTAGCCCGAGTCTGAGACCCATCATACGTCACGATCCCTGCAACGGCACCTGCATTAGCAGGCATCCCGTCCCGGCAACACACAAAGTTCTCTCCACTCTCCAGCCACTCACCTAGGGACTTGGGGGGGGGGGGGGGCGAAGTAATCTTGGGGGTGACATAGCCAGGACGTGTAGTCGAGCTGCCGTCGGCGGGCGTGCCACGAATGGCCGGCGGACCTCCGTCGGCTGGCGGGCCACCATCAGCCGGAGGGCCGTAGTCGGCCGACGGGCCGGTGTCGGTCGACGAGCCACCGTCGGCCGGCGGGCCGGTGTCGGCCGGCGGGCGGGCCACTGTTGGCCTTTGAGCCGGCGTCCGTCGGTTGGCCTCCGTCCGCTGGCGGGCAGTCTGCATAACAACAAATAGTTGAATTAGTTACTCTAGTGTTCACTGTTCAAGTTCATTGGTTACTCTTCATCAAAATTATGTTTCTTTATAATCTTTAATGTAAAAAACTGAAGTTTCACCATTACTCTGGACACTGTGCTGAAATTTCAGCGCAATCCGCCTGTTACACCCGACATAATGATGGTAACCTGGTTTATATGTGATAATTGATATGTACCTACGACATTATATTTGCTCAATTAATTTTTCTCATCTGCACTGCTGAAAGTGTTTCACTGAAGACGTTGGTAACGATAAGGCAGACGTAGCACAAGCTTCTTCTTTCTTCTTCTTCGTGGATTAGGGCGCGTAGCCAATAACAGGTTCAAGGTTGTAGGTTAATACGCATTCCCGCCCAAATGGCAGCTCGTGCTATGTTCGACCAACCGATACCAAGACGTCTTCCCTATGAGACAAAACATTTATAATCATTAATGAAGAATATACTTAATATGGTTTACAATTTACATAGCTTTGCTTGATACATTTTTTCATGGTCCTTTTGATCAGGTTGTAGGTAATACGCATTCCCGCCCAAATGGCAGCTCGTGCCTCGTGCTATGTTCGCTTAACCGATACCAAGACGTCTTCCCTGTGAGACAAAACATTGATCACAGTATATAAATAACATTTATAATCATTGATGAAGAATATACCTAATATGGTTTAAAATTTACATAGCCTTGCTTGATACATTTTTTCATGGTTCTTTTTGTCTCAGACCTCACTGCTCTAGAGGCCAACTTGAGTCATTCCCAGTGTGAGAGGCGAGCTCCAGCCTTCCAGGCTTGAGAGCCTGCCTCCGCCTATGGCGGCCGCCGTCACGTGACCTGCGCCTCGGAGGTCGCGGGGCGCCGCCCGCTGGCGGCCAGTCTTTGCTCGGTGAGTGACGCGCGCGGATCTCACACTGGTGGCAGCGTAGTGAACGGTGCATCGCCGGTGATTGGACGTGCGTACTCGGTGAACAGACGCACTGTGTGGAGTGTGGACATTGATTATGGCAGAACGAGGCTCGGACAAGCTGGTGTGGGGGGAAGGAGAGACGATACAGGATTATTTGCGGCGCGTGGATGCCTATGCGCTGTTGGGGGATGAAAAGAAGACCATCGGGAAGACTCTTCTGGGACTCGGTCATCGCATCAGCGTCATCGACTCGCTCAGCGATACGGACAAGAGCTCTGTGACGAATCTGAAGGCGGCCCTGCTGAGAGAGTTCGGCGACACAACCCAACAGAGCCAGCGGCAGTTCCTGACCAGACGGAAGCGGGACGGTGAGACGTACGGCATGTTTCTCTCAGCGCTTCGAGTACTGTTTCAATCTGCCTATGCATCGAGCCCAGGTCAGTCCAACACCGATGAGAATTCGGCGGTGGGGATGGCTCTGATTAAGTCGACGTTCCTGTCGGGTATTGATAGCGGGGTGGCTGGGCAGCTCCGTCTACAGTTCCCAGACGCTAATATCCAAGATTTGCCAACCCATGCGAGGGCAATTGAGGAGGCTATGGGGCTGCGGAATGGAAAAGCGGACGTTTGTCAGGTTGCCGAGCAGTCTGGGAAGCCGGACCAGATTGCTGCGCTTCGCTCAGAGGTGCAAACCCTGACAGAGGCTGTCAACGCCATGCGCTTCGTCGATGCTGGTCGGGGCCGCGCGGCTATGCCGGTGCTCGGACGCGGCGGCGGCGCTGAGCCGGGTCGCGGTGGAGCGGCCCGGCGTGGGTCACGTGTCCCGCTCGGGGCGCCGCCGGCCGCCCCTGTCTGGACAGCGGCTGGGCGCAGTGGCGCGCACAGGGTCGGGACCTGGGAGGGCGGCCCCGGCGGAGCGGGGCGGGGATGTGACACTGACGCACGGGGAGTCACGTGCTGGACGTGTGGCGAGCCAGGTCACGTGCAAAGGTGGTGCACGCGCGCGCCTCTGGCAAGGGGCCGCGGACGGCCAGCGCCCCTGGTATGCTGGGCGTGTGGCGAATTCGGGCACACCCGCTACCAGTGCTCTACAACATATTTAAACTGAGAAGGGTCGCTGCCACGGAGCGAGCGGCGGCCTCTGGGACAATGGAAGCTCCCCTAAGGACGTCGAACACGCTACACGTACGGGGAAAAATTGGGAAGCTGGACTGCACGTGGATGGTGGACACGGGCGCGTCAGCCACTTGTGTGTCAGCCTCCCTGCCGGGGATTCAGGCGATGCACCACGAACCCGCTGATGTTAGACTCGTGGCCGCCAACGGCTCGCCGCTGGTGTGTCTGGGTGCGTTATGGACTGACGTAATGTTAGGACCAGGACTGATTCGGCACGGCATTAAGGTGTGGGTTGTCGAGGATTTGTCAGCTCCTGGTATTTTGGGAAATGATGTACTTCAGAAGTTCGGGCAGTTTTCAGTTGATTTTGAGGCTCGTGTGTTGGAGCTTGCAGGCCACCGGCTGCCGTTGGAGGCGCGCGCCAGTGGAGCGCCGGTGCACTCTGTGCAGGTGCGTCTGGGACACGACTGCCTTCTGGAGCCGCACTCTGAGCGGGTGGTGGAGGTCAGTGCCGTGGACTTCGGCGCGAATGAGCGGGACGTTGTCTTTGAACCAGACGCTGCAAGCAGCCTGCGTTTGGGAGTAACGCTACCGCCCACAGTAGTTCGGTCCGGTCCTATGAACAGAATGCCTCTGTTGGTATCAAACCGTGGTAATCAGTCAGTTCGCCTATACGGTAACATGACGCTGGGGGAAGTCACAGCTATCCAGGTGACCGAGGGTGAGCAGAGTCTGAGGGCCTGTCGACCCGGACCAGCGCAAGTTGACCTTAGCAGCGCGGAGATAAACGAACAAGAGAAGAGAAGTGTTGAGAAGCTGTTCAGCAGATATCGAGACACGTTTGCAAATAACGATGACGAACTGGGCAAGACACATCTCAGGGAATTCAGGATTGTGACAGGGGACTGTCCGCCTGTCGCTGTTCCAGCCCGGCGCACTCCATACCATTTGCGTGAAGAAGTTGCGATTCAGATACGGAAAATGGAACGGCAGGGTGTCATTCAGAAGTCCAACTCGCCTTGGTCAGCTCCACTGCTACTGGTAAAAAAGGGTGACGGCAATTATCGGTTTGCCATCGACTATCGCGCTCTCAATGCAAAAACGGCAACAGAAGTGGCATACCTCCCAACAGTACGCGAATGTTTGGACAGCCTAGCCGGTTCAAGATTGTACACAACTCTGGATCTGAATTCAGCGTATTGGCAGGTTCCCATCGTACCGGAAGATCGTAAAAAGACTGCATTCTGCACGGAAACAGACCACTGGGAATTTCTAGTCATGCCATATGGATTGAAGAATGCGCCGAGCTGCTTCACAAGGCTCATTGCAGATGCGCTGCGGGGTCTGTTGGGTAACGGAGTGACGGCCTATCTGGACGATGTCATTATCGGTGGCAAATCTTTTCAGGAGCACCTGTCGCTGTTGGAAGCGGTGCTGGAACGACTGAAGCAGGCTGGGTTGACGGTGAAAAGTAAGAAGGTGGTTGCCTGTCGGCGGAAGCTCCGTTTCCTCGGGCATCTGGTTGGTGATGGAGTGGAGCCGGACCCGGAAAAGGTGGCGGTAATCAGATCCTGGCCCAGACCTACGTCCACGAAGGAGTTGCGCTCATTCCTCGGTCTCTGTGCTTACTATAACGACTTCGTCCCTGACCTTCAACGGGTAGCAGCGCCGCTGCACAGGATTTCGGGAAAGGCGAAGTTTACATGGGATGCCGAGCGCGAAGCGGCATTTGAAGGCTTGAAGAGGGCCCTCAGCGAGACCACCACTCTACAGTTCCCGAACATGCAGAAGGAGTTTGAGGTCAGTACAGACGCCTCGGATACAGGCTTGGGATGTGTTCTTTCTCAGAGAGACGATTTGGGTAGGGACAGACCAGTCTGCTTTGCATCGAAAGCGTTTACTGACAACGAGAAGAACTGGCACATTCGTGATAAAGAGGCCTTTGCTTTCGTGGTTGCGTTGCGGAAATTCCGACCGTACCTCCTTGGAAAAAAGTTCAAATGGTTTACAGACAATCGAAGCTTGACGTGGCTACATAACACAAGAGATCCTCGAGGCCGCTACGCTCGGTGGCTTGAAGAAATTCAAGAGTTCGATTTTGACGTTGAATATCGCAGAGGGGCAAGCAACTCACATGCTGATGCCATATCCAGATTACGTGTCTGTGTCACACAGGAACATGAACCACGAACTCTGAGCATGGTGAACGAAGTCGACATGGTCTCGGCTCAACAAGAGGACTTGTGTTTGAAGAAGCTGTGCAGTGAGATCAGGCTAAAGCGCACCAATGGACCAGAGACGGTGAAGTGGAGGAAATTGGGCTGGGAACCGAAAATCGAACCGGGAAGCGGCCTGTTGGTGGCTACGAGGAAGCAGAAGGAAATGCTTATTGTTCCTGAAAAGTTCATTTCGCTGGCTCTTCGTCTTAAGCATGATGATGCTGGACACTTCGGAGCGAAAAGGACTGGGGTGCTGCTACGACAGGCTGGTTACGGCTGGCTAACGATGAAGGAAGACGTGAAGCACTACTGCCGCAGCTGCGTTACGTGCGCTAAGGCCAACGACCCCCACCGAAGGTACCGCGCTCCGCTGTCGGCAACAACCCAGCCAACCGAGGCCTGGCAGCACGTGTCATTGGACCTGATGGGACCGATCGGCGTCACACCCACCGCCCGAGGTAATCGGTTTATTCTTGCGGCACTGGATCTGCTCACTAAAGGGGTTGAGTTAGTCGCGATTCCTGATAAATCCGCCAAAACGGTGGCTGAAGCGCTGGTTGAGAATGTTTTCTATAGACACGGGCTGCCTGAATCTCTGCTGACTGATCGTGGTCTGGAATTCGACAACCAGTACTTTCTGACACTGGCACGAGCGGTCGGCATTGACCGGAAGAGAATCAGTGCGTTTCACCCACAGAGCAATGGTGCTGTAGAGCGGTGTAACCAAACGCTGGGATCGCTGCTCCGAAGAATGGCCCAGGAAAAAGTAGGTGACTGGGATGATCACCTGTCGCTGGTTCGGTTTCAGTATATGACAGCTGAGCACGGGGCAACCGGACATTCGCCTTTCTATCTCCAGTTTGGCCGTGAGCCCCGTACACCGCGCCTGGCTGAGAGGGTGGAGCCGACCGGACGGCCGCCGGACGCCAACTCATGGGTTGAACGACTGACAAAGGAGCTGAAGGCAGCTCACGCCACTGTAGTGGAACGGGAAGAGAGGACGAAACGGCGGCGTCAGGAGCTCAGTAGCCGGAATGCGCACATCGCCCGGTACAAGAAAGGGGACCTGGTGTTCCAGCGATGTCCTCCAAAGCCGGGTCGACCGGGGAAGCTGCAGCCCCGCTGGGACGGTCCGTACATCGTGGTTGAGTGTCGTCAGGGCAACGTCTACTTGATCAAAAAGGCAGATAACTTCCGACGGCGATATGTTCGGCATCATGATCGATTGAAGCCGTTCGAGGACAGAGGGGAGCGTTTGGGGGCTCCGCCGCCGCCGCCGGCAGGCAGTGCCCCAGCCGGGGAAGAGCGAGAAGATGGACAGCGCGACCCGTCAGACGAGTCAAGCGACTCCTCCCCGTCACTGGACGAGGAGAGGACGGAGCTATCGTCGTCAGCGTCGGACGAATCAGACGAGGAAGCCGAGGCAGCATCTGGTGTCCCACCTCCCCGTCGGGGCAGCCGGCAACGCAAGCCGGCGTCCAGATGGCCGGAGGGCCAGTGGACGCAGTAAGACCGGCGGCTCCGGGGGGGGGGGGGAGGAAGAGGACGGAAAGAGGAAAATCTACGAGGAGGGGAAGGTGTGAGAGGCGAGCTCCAGCCTTCCAGGCTTGAGAGCCTGCCTCCGCCTATGGCGGCCGCCGTCACGTGACCTGCGCCTCGGAGGTCGCGGGGCGCCGCCCGCTGGCGGCCAGTCTTTGCTCGGTGAGTGACGCGCGCGGATCTCACACCAGCTATTTGAATATCACAGATAAGAAGCTAAAACACAAAATCATCCAACCGGTCACTGATAATCTCCCACGATGAAAAAAACAGGTTTTAAAATTACCTATGCATTAACTTCCGTTTCCCAACAAAAACCAAGTCAGAAAACATGTTGAAACTAAAGTGTTCTCTGTCAGCAAATAAAACGTCGCTTAGCCAATCGAATGCAACGTCGTGCGTCTGCTAGCGACAAACGTATATTAGCAGCATTTACAGTACGCAACTTGTGGCTGTAAATCATGGCCCGCAGGGTTCAACACCGAATTCTGCGAGTTCCCGATTTATATTGGTTTTAAAAGTTATCTTATCAGATAGAGAATTTAATTTGCTTAAATATCGTGACTTCAATAGATGCCGACTCGGTCTTGTTTTTTAGTAATATTCTATTGAATGTTACAGTGAGACCTTTAGCAGGAAGGACGCTAATACATTCCAGACCAGAAAAATGTAGCTTACAACATCAAAACTGCAATAAAACATGCATATCTGGAAAGAAATTTGAATTTTAATTTCAAAGAAGTCCTTTTGCACGCCAACCTCCGACAGCTTTACCAAATATTGTTTTTGTTCAGGACTGTTCAGTTTCTAAAAAAACTAAGTTTCATATTCGGAAGCCAATTGCCAAATTTCCCGATTTAGATGAGCTTTGATATTTTGATATGTTATAATGTGAGTATTTCTTATTATTTTAGTGATTCATTTAGATGCCGACTCGGTCTTGTTTTCAAAAAATATTACATTTAGTGGGACAGGGTGACCACGGACACCAATGGCGGTTGTGTCTTCAACATCAACTAAATACAGTTTCAAATGTTTAAAAGCCAACAAAACACACATAATCTGAAAGATATTTCAATTTTGATATTTGTTGACCATATTTTAAACCCCACATCACTGAAATTACTCGACAATTCAGGGTGGAGCATTGGCAGGTCCGGAAGGCTGAACAGCTCAGAACCATAATAATTTCGAAATTCAATGAAAGAGTGTCGGCCTTTGATATTACTTTTTATCCCTCAATTTTAATTTTTGATTGTGAAAAATTAATTTCGTCCATGAACAATCTTTGCATTTTAAGATATATAATTTTTGAAATGGCGGAGATAGCCAACAATTTATTTTCGTTAATGCTTCACAGGTTCATACATGACGTGCTCTGTGATCATAAATCAAAAATATATATACAAACTATAAAACTTATTGAAATCTGTAACTTGGTTCTCTTTTTTAGACTTAAAAGGTCAGCTGAAAATAGTGGTCAAAATACCTTAGTGTTGTAATTTCGAACCGGTTTTACCTAGTTCTCTATATACCGTGAGTACTAGCATAGATCTTCAGATCGTCAGCGAATATCTTAAAGCTGGACTTCAATTTGTACGCAATGTGATTGATATAAATGAGAAATAAAAGCGGGCCTAATACTGAACCTTGGGGAACGCCGCTCGTGACCTGCCTTGGTCTGCTCAGGCGTTGTTCTATATACCCTGGCTCAGGCGGCCCTTGACATTCACCTGCATCAATCGGTTAGTTAGGAAATGTTCTATCCACCTGAGCAAATCTCCATGGATACCAACACTGCGGAGCTTCGTCAGCAGGATCTCATGACGGACAACATCAAAGGCCTTGGAGAAGTCAAATAGCACGACGTCAACGAGTCTGTCATTGTCGACACATCTAGACACTTCTTCATAGACTAATAGAAGCTGGTCTGTGGTGGAACGACCTGATCTGAAACCAAACTGGTGGTCAGATAATATATTGTGCTCCTCTAGGAATCCTGTAATATGCCTGCAAATCAGTCTTTCCATTGTCTTACAGCACACAGAGGTAAGGCTGATTGGGCGATAGTTCAGCGGGTCGTATCTGTTCCCTTTCTTGTAAATTGGAATAACACACGAGTTCTTCCATGCTCCAGGCACAATACCTTCCCTCAGCGAGCGTGAGAAAATGACATATATGGGATAAGCAATGAAATTGGCACATTGTTTAAGTACTAAGGGATGTAGTTCGTCCGGGCCCATCGCAGAGCTACCATCAATACTGATCAACAGTGCCTTGACGTCATCCTGAGAAATGGTTAAGGGAGGTATCAAGTTATCACTGGTTTGGTGTGTTTCTTGGTCCTGAGGAATGTTAGAACAGTACACCGAGCTGAAAGCTCCCGCCAAGCATTCTGCCATCTGCAGGGGATCAGTACACATTTGGCCGTCATCAGACCTAAGGGGTCCGACAGTAACAGGTGCTGATTTCTTAGATCGAACATATGCATGTAATAGTTTGGGGGCTTCTCTCCAGTCATCCACCAAGCTGTCCTCGTAGTTGGACTGAGATCGTGCTGAAAAAGTAAGGCAGCGTCGATTAGCACCTGAGAAGGACATGTAGGCCTCAGTTGCAGCCGCTGAACGCCTGCCAAGACGACGGCGAACAGCTTTATAGTTGGTCCAGGCTTCCTGTCGCCGAGAGACAAGATCAGCGGGAGGGCGTACCTGCCACGGCGGGCTGGTTTTGCCAGGGGCCGGCGGTTTGCATGGAACACAGTCTTTTACCAAGTCATTAACAATTGAGATAAACCTGTTGAATGACTGGCAGCTGTTTAAGTAAGCAAGCTCATAATCCCAATCCACCAGACTCAGAAAGTGACTTAGTTTAGCATAGTTACCTTTGTGCCACAACATTCTGCTTGAGACCTTATCATCTAACACATTTTGTACTTCAAAGACGTAATCAAAAACGATTGAACAGTGATCAGAGCCAGGAAACGGAGGTTCAACATGTGTGTCACCAACACGATCAGGTTCAGTTGAGAGAAGCAGGTCCAGTGTATTTCCAGATCTGGGAAAAGTGACATCAGTTACCCACTGGGTTAGACCAAGAAGATTAAAAGAGTCAACAAACTGTCTCTCCATGGGAGAGCCCTGGTTGGATAGACCATAGACATGTGAGTTCCAGGTTATTCCTGGCAGATTAAAATCTCCTATGACAATAGCCTCCCTGTCTCTAACAGTGTCATCAAGCAAGGAAAGGAGCTCCTCATTCTGAACTTGAGTGTAGGAAGGAGGCCTATAGACCACAATTACATAAACATTGTACTTTGTCAAACGAAATACCAGAACATTTGTCATTGGGCACGAGACACTATCCACATTAATATCATGATGCACATATACACAGACACCATGTTTTTGTGTGGTACCAGTCACATCATTTCTAAGGATATCATACTGTGGGATGGCAATCGAGGCGCTGTTGATACAAGGAATGAGATGGGTTTCAGTCACAGCCACAATCTTCACATTTCTTTTAGAAATGAACTCAGCAAGGTTACCACGTTTGGCACAGGTAATAGGTATATATGTCAAATTAGAATGAAAGATTAAAATCAACCTGACCAGGCCCTACGGTCTGACCGGGTCCTAACCACCTTACTTCGCCTAACTTAACCCAATTCAACCTAGCCTACCACAACACCTGCAGAGGTACCTTCCTGAAAAAAATGACGACCAGGGAGATGACTGTCCAACTTATTGGAATACTACCATGATTGCTTGTCAAAATGTGTGTCATCATGCTCTTGTTTAACAAGTGATGTATAATAAATGTGATATTCAATAATTATCTCCTGACTGTTGACTGTTGAGTGATCAAAATATTCAAATAATCAGGGTAGGTACAATGCTGTGCATAGTGCACACTAATCATATTGTTTTTGTGTAGGCCCTCGCACTGCTATGTGCACCTTAAGTAAAAAAGTGACTGGTGGTACATGACAAAAGGAATTGAGCAACTGTGAAGTTCATGCCCTTGGTTTTGCTGGTGCCAAATGCCTATAGCTATAACAGGATCAGTGAGGGTTGTAGACATGCTACATACATTGTGCATTGAAGATATTGGCACAAAGTTCATCCGTAATTACTATTGTAAGAGCTCGCTTACTCTTCCGTAGCGACGCGTAAATAAAAACACTCGTTATCTTGGTATTTTCCGTCGTATTCACACGATCTCCGGCCGGCCACACAACAAAACCCAATATCCTCAGCAACGCCACGGGGAACGCCCAAAACGCCGACCTTCTCGATCATTCCTCGCCAGCGTGTACACAAATCAAGGTTAGCTCTTTGACTCGGCTCAAATCACACCTCTTTTACCCGGTACCCGTCACGGCCCACGAGCGCTTTCTTCTTCTAATAGGCGGGCCCCTTACACTCCCCCTGTCTCAAGGACCTGATAACATCAGTCATCACGCTACATACACTATGCACGGCTCAAACACAGATCAAACCCTTCACAGCAGCAGCTTCAAAGTACGCGCACAAACACACTATGCCGACTCGAACTCCCCGAATCGCAATACCAAATGAACTGAAAACGATAAACTTCACAGACTCAAACATTAAATCGGTTTTCAGCACAACGACTTGCACTTCACTAGGGCTCTAGCACTGCCGCACTACTCGCGATATCTAGCGGGCAGTCGTAACGGACGACCACGACGCGTATACCCGTACGCCTCTGGGTCAGCATGAGCACCGGCTGCGTCCCGCAGCCCGGTCTCCGTCGTCCCTCGACTTTCACGAGCAGAACCGTCCTCCTGCTCACGGCCATCCACCACAGCACTCTCAGGATCGTCCGTGCTCGAGTCCTGCCGGCGGTCCTCCTCCGCCACGCTCTCTGGCACACCAGCTTCCTCCCGTAGACGGTCCTCCGTCGCTGCGCTTTCAGGAACAGCAGCGCCCTCTTGTCCACGGCCCTCCGTCACTGCACTTTCAGGAACAGCAGCGCCCTCTTGTCCCCGGCTCTGAGTCGCTGCAGCCTCAGGATCGTCCGTGCTGGGGTCCTGCCGACGGCCCTCCGCCGCCGACTGACGTCCGATATCCACTGGATCAGCATTCCGTCGGCGGTCCTCCGCCGCCTGGCGCCCGGAACCTGGTACCTGGTGGCGGTCCTCCACCGCACACCGTGGTCTGCTACCGTGTTCCGTCCCCCGGCTCGAGTACCCGAACGTACCGGTACCACATGTGGCGTCCCTGTCTGTAGGCGTTCTCCCAACGGCAGCTGCAGACTAGAGTTGCAAAATTTCCCTACCGCACTACCGGCATGCCGGTAATTTTTCACTACCGCAGGTTTTTTCGTGGTATCTGGCATGTCTTGCCGGTAGCATGCCGGTATTTTTGATTTTGTGCAAAAAAAAATTTCAGCAAAAGATTCAAACTTTGGACACTAAGAGGCTCTCAAATTGTAATAAAACAGCAATATTAACCACTGCAAGATACCTTTGGTGGTAGAAGTTCCATTGCTAAGGGTAGGGGACATGGACCTCAGCATTTCACAGGCTTGGTTATAATTAGAATTGTCAAGAATCTACTGTGGTCTACAAAAGGAAGAATTGGAATGGTACTCATTCATGTTGCAAAAGCACGATCAATTAGTAAGTCTAATGGTAGGTAATATGTATAACACAATAAAATAAATAAATGTTCATGACAACATTCCCTAGGGGAAAAGGCAGAATCAAAACACCAAAAAACACATTGTTTGGAAACTGGCCTTGATTCTTGAGATGAGATGTGGTCTGAGAAACTCTACAAAGAATTTGACACTGATAATCCAGCTGAAAAGGCAGGTGTTAGGTAGCCCTGAGCCTGACTTTGGTCCCATAATTAAATGAAAATGGATTTGATCTGACATTTTGTCTTATCTTTACAAGAAAACATCATGAAAGCAAAATTGACACGAAGTGGCGCAAAATAATACAACCAAGGATTTACTTTTAAAATTGAGATGCTCTCTCCCCTAATGAATGGATGTAATCTGATGACGTAATAGGTATTTATTCATATACCCTTTTTTGGTTGAATAACTGAAGAGAAATGAATTTTCTTGTAGTGAATTACACTCACATTGTTGATTTCATTATAATTTAATATTGTGTTGGATAATTTTTATTAATATAATCATTCACGAGGCAGTGGCTTGCAGTCGTAAACCTTTTTTGCAGCGTTTTAATCAGCTGGTTAAAAGCCTCTGTTATGGCGCATTTGTTTCGAAATCCTTCATAACCTTCTGTTTGTTCCCGTTTGAGGTTGGAGAGGATGGAAGATATCGGCTGGGGGGATCCATGTGATCGCAAGGCACCTCGCAGTTGCGATCAAACGTAAGTTGAATCGGAACAGATATTGGAGGGATCCATCACATCGTAGGCTAAGTAGATACGCAAGTTGTATCGCAAATGGTGAAGATACGAACTAACTTTACGAATCTTCTCGGTCGATCGGAAGGCCGATCGTAGCGAAGCTTTACCTCTTTCTCAAGAGAAAAATATAAGAAATTTTCAAAATTTTCACAAAACCGAAATATATGTTAAACAAATATGGTTGATGAACACGTGTGCAAAATTTGAAGTCGATTTCTTCAAAAATGGCTGCGCTAGAGCGTTTTGAATTTACACGTTGAAAACGGTCACTTTCACGTCCTTTTTGTAATTATTTTTTTTTAATTTTGAAATTTAAAAAGTGTTTTGGGCAATTTTTCGCGTTAATTGCGAAAATCTGACCAAAACATGTATCGCACCATCAATGATCCGATACGCCATCAGAGGCCGCGCCGCGGACAGGTGGGCGCGGCGATACCTAGGCCGCGTGGGGGTTACACTGGTGTTCGGGAAGGGCTATGTCAACGCGAGGCAGGCCGCGGGGGAGCCGGTTGCGGCGCCGGTCCGTATTTGTCGGCGCCTAGCAGTGCAGCGGTGCGTTTATGGCGGAGGGAGGGGAAGCGGTGTAGTGTCGGCAAGGCCGCAGTCGCACACAGGAGAGGGCACACGGGCCTCCCCCCATTCGAGTTGGGGCCCCTAATCTTTAGACCGCCGAAGACCATGTAAAATGAACTGAAATGATGATTAAAAAGACCGGGAGGGCCCATCTCGTTCCCCAGCAGGCCCATACGAGTCCATAAATGCCCAGTAGCGCAGCCAGGGGTATTGTGGTGAAATTTCAATGGCCCTCAAAAGACCTCAAAGGGCCCACAGATGGGGTCACCGGGTCCTCAGATGGTCTCGAAGGGCCCTCGGTTAGCGTCAAATGGCCCTCATCTGGTGTCAAAGGGCCCTCAGATGGTCAAATGAAGGGCCACAAGATGGCCTCAAAGGGCCCTCAGATGGGTTCAAAGGGCTCTCAGCCAACGTTAAACCTACCTCAGAAGACCTTAAAGGGCGTCAAAGGGCCCTAAACCTGCGTCAGAGGGCCCTGAGCTCGCGTCAAACGACCCTCCGAAGGCCTTAAAGAGTCCTTAGCTTGTGTCAGAGGGCCCCCAGCTGGTGTCAGTGAGCCCTCCTCAGCTGGCGCCAAAAGTCCATCTGAAGGCCTCAAACGGTCGTCAGCTGGAGTACAACGGTCCTCAGATGCCGTCACGCGGCCCTCAAAAGCCTCAAGGAGCCCTTATAAGGTCTCAAAGGGCCCTCATTTGGCCTCAAAAGGCCCTCCGCTAGCGTTAACCGGACTTCAGAAGGCCTTAAAGGGCCCTTATCTGGTGTCAGAGGGCCCCCAGCTAGTGTCAGAGGGCCCCCCGGCCCTCAGTTGGCGCAAAATGGCCATCAGAAGGCCTAAAACAGTCCGTAACTGGAGTCAAACCGCAACGGTCCTCAGGTGGCGTCAAGCGGCCCTCAAAAAGCCTCAAAGGCCGCTTAAAAGGCAGCAAAGGGCCCTAATATGACCCCAAAGGGTCCTCTGCTGGCGTCAAACGGACCTCAGAAGGTCTCAAAGGGCGTCAAAGGGCCCTGAGCTCGTGTCAAATATAAAAGCGCCCTTAGCTGGTGTCAGGAGGCCCCCAGTTGGTGTCAGCGTGCCCTCAGCTGGTGTCAGAGAGCCCTCAGTTGGCATCTACTGGCCATCAGAAGGCCCCAAACGGTCCTCAGATGGCGTCCAACGGTCCTCAGCTGACGTTAAGAGGCCCTCAAAAAGGCCTCAAAGACCCCTCGGCTGCTGAAGAGGCCCTTAGCCTCAAAGGAAACTCAAGAGACGTTAAACGGCCCTAAAAAAGGCTTGAAAGGGCCCTCTGCTGGTGGCAAAGGGCTCGCATATGACATCAATAACAGCTTTGTCAAAAACGGACCTGAGAGACCTTGCCGGTCCCTGGTTATAAGGGACTCCTGTCTCTTGCAGTAACCTGAGTGGCCCACGTTTACTGAGGGGCCCCTGGTTATTGAAGGAGTCCCTGGTTACTGGAAGGACCCCTGGTTATCAGAGGGTTCCCTGGTCACCTGGTGGGACCCTGATCAATTGAAACCTCCCGATCATCTGAGCGCCCCCTGATTGCCTTGGTCTTGGCGTTGGCGTACAATTTAAAGTCGTCGGCACACTGCGGCCTCCTCTTTCTCAACAAGTCCCTCTATTTCTTCTGCAGCGAGGGCGATTTCGTCAAAATACTCCTACATCGCGAAGCCTCGTGCGCAGACGCAGTCTTCGGGGCGCTCGCTGCGCCAACTCTTGACGCCAACTGACGGGCTCCAAATGGAAGAGATGGACTCCGAAACGAACGTGGGAATGCCGACACATCATCCCTCCAAATTTACAGAGGAGGAGATGTCCCTGACAGCCCATTTGCAATAGGGGTCACTTTTACACTATAGACGTATGGGGAATTCGACCTTATCGACATGGTACTACGAGGTCAGCTGATCTGCTTGGCATTTAAATCGTAGTAAAACGGGCATTTAAACGCTGCGAAACAACTTACGTACAACGTAGCTCCGATTTGCCGCTCTTTCTTTTTCATCCCTCCGATTTTCTTCCGATCAAGAGAAGTTTCGTACCGAGAGAAGTTTCGCAGCCACGTCCGATATAACTTACGATAGCACGGATCCCCCCAGCCATCGTTTTATACATATTATTTGGTGACTGTTCTCAGGACCAGTGAGTTATTAACTCATTTTTTTGCATGATTCGTATCTTATTCACGAACCAGCAAGCCATGGTGGATAGGAAACAGTATATGTTGATCTCGCTTCCTCAGTTAGGAAGATGGCAGAATCTGTACTTGTTTATGTTTTGACCATCTAGATTTTAAACATTTGGCTGGTGCCTGCAACATTTTAGGAGAATGTGGAAAAGTAGAACACCTGTGAAATGTAAATGTGATTACTGCTCAGTGCTCACTGTCCAGTCTTTAAAAACACATTTCAGTAATTCAAGTTCTTTTTGTCCTCGCCTTTTTGCTGAATGTGTTAGTTTTTTGTAGGCAATACCGCTTTGATTACAGGTGATATTTTAACAGTTATAGACTGAAATTGAGTTTCAAAATTTTGGGTATTTGTGGGGCCAACTCAGCCAAAATCAGCCTGCTGGTATTTGTGGTTGGACAATGGATGGCTGCTGGGTGGGACAGGTACTGCATGCCAAAATGTGGCATCTCTTGTAGGGGTAAGCTAGAATCAAGAATGCAGGTTTTTTAGTATGCCGGTAATTTGGCGGTTTTTTTTGCTTGGGGCGTGGTAGCATGCCGGTATCCCAGAACATTTTTGTGGGGCGGGGCGGTGCCGGTAGCAGCCTTTGGGGGAAACTTTGCAACTCTACTGCAGACTCCCGTCCAGTCTGCAGCACTTCCTCTGACTCGTCCTCTGAACAGAGCGACAGCTCTTCTCCCGTGAATGCTGCCTCCGCAGGGCTGTTTTCTCCAGCCATGCCAGAGTCGAACGCCAGAGAAGCGAAGCCCCCTCTCACTGGCTTCAAGTGACAGCCGTGAACCAAACGCCTTCGTCTCCCCTTCCGAATGAGGTAGTCTGGGGGTCTCGCATCGACCACCCGATACGGTCCTTCAAACCGAGGTTGCAACTTCCCTTTCTTGCCCTTAGCCGCCGTGAAATTCCTGCAGTAGACCTGGTCTCCCACTTGGAAATTCATCTCACTCGTCTCGGTTCTCTTCGATCGGTCCTCCTCGATCTTCAGCAGCGTCCCTTCTCGGAGTTGTTTCAGCCTCTCTTTCAGTCGACTCAGGTGCTCCCGATGTGACAGGCTCTTGACTTCTTCCTCGAATTCGACACAAACCGGTGTCCGAGCCTCCCTGCCGAACACCAGTTCCCATGGAGACAATCCAGTCACAGCATGGACACCCGAGTTGTACGCGAAAGTAACCAACGGTAGCCATCGAACCCAGTCCGAGCCATTCGCTTGGCAGAAATGTCTCAGACTCTCCACCAGAGAACGGTTGAATCTCTCGACTTGTCCGTTGCAAGCAGGGTGGTAGATCGAGGTCCTCAGCTTGCGTACTCCGAGTAGCTTACACAGCGCGCTGACCAGGCTACTCTCAAAGTTGCGACCTTGATCAGTCAGTATGGAGCTCATCACACCGAAACGGCAGATCACTCGGAAAAGGCATTCCGCTACCGCTTCTGCTGTCTGGTTTTTCAATGCAAACGTTTCCGCCCATTTGGAAAAATAATCCGTAACGACCAGCACATACTTGAAGCCTTCGTTCGTTGCTGGTAGTTCGAGGATATCAGCTGCCCACTGCGTCAGAGGTTCTCCCACCACGGGCACCGTCCCTCGTCCATCTTTGGTCTTGCATGTCTTCGCCTTCACCGTCAGACAGGAAGGACATGCCTGTACTTTGTCGTGGACGTCTTGCCTGATACGATACCAGTAGTGGCGTTTGCTCACTCTTCCCAATGTTCTCTTGACACCTCCGTGTGCTGCCAAAGGCGTGTCGTGGGCTAAGTACAAAACCCTGGCGCGCAACTTCTCAGGCACCAACATCTGTGGATCCATAGACTCCGATGTCTTCCGCCAGACCACTCCCTGCTTCAGCATGAGGCCATCCATTCTCTGATAGAACTCCAGTTCCTTTCGCTGGTCGGAAGTCAGCGCCTCCGGATCGATTGCCTTGCCTTGTAATGCACTTTTCAGCAGACTCAGCACTGGATCTCTTCCAACTTCCTCAGCTAGAGAGAGTTCTTCATCATCCAGGATCCTGGTCTCTCTGATCACAGCTCGGCTTGCTTGAGCACCAGCAGGTTCCTCCGTTCGTTTTCCCTCTATTTCTTTCTCTTCTCGTTCTTGTTGACTCTTCGGCTTGAACTCAGGGGCCGTTGGTCGTAGTTTTGAAGCCGGTTGCTCGGTCGGAGCTCCTTCGGACGGACGCCGCGAGAGCGCGTCGACGTGTGGAATCACTCGTCCTGGAACATGTTCCACGGCGAAATCGTAGTCCTGGAGAAGTTCCAGCCAGCGAAACAGCCGTCCCGACGGTACTCTCGAGCGCTGAAGGTATTTGATTGCCTCGTGATCCGTTCTCAGAGTGAAGTGCTTTCCCAGTAGGTAATGTCTGAACTTCGTGACGGCCTTCACTACTGCAGTTAACTCCCTTTCCGTGACACTTCGGTTTGACTCGGCTGAGTTCCATTTGCCTGAAGCAAATGCTATCACTCCCGCAGGTTGGCGTAACTCAGCTCCCCAGCCGGTCAGGCTAGCATCAGTCGTGAGTGTGAACTCCTCTTCAATCCGAGGACACTGGAGCACCGGGTACGACTGCAGATCCTCCTTCAGCTGCTTGAAGTTCCTGTCACACTCCTCACTCCAGTTGAAGTCCTTGTCCTTCTGCAAAAGGTCAGTGAGAGGTGCTGCCTTCTGAGAGAACCCTGGAACAAAGCGATGATAGTAGCCAGCGAAGCCCAGAAACGTTCGCAACTCCTTACTGGTCCTCGGAGTGGGCCAGCTTTCGAGTGCTTCCAGCTTGGCAGCGGATGGTCGGATTCCCTCACAGCCCACACGATGTCCCAAGAAGTCGACCTCAGTCTTTGCGATCAGGCACTTTTGGGGATTCAACTTCAGCCCGTGGCTTCGGTACTTGTCCAGTGTCTCCTTCAGGTACTTCAGATGACTGGTCAGGTCATCAGTGAACAGGATCACATCATCCAGGTAAACAACTGCTTGTTTCTGCAGCTGCTCACCCAACACATCCTCCATGATTCTCTGAAAGGAGGCAGGACTGGTTTTAAGACCGAATGGTTGTCTCGTCCATTGGTACAGGCCATACTCTGTGATGAATGCTGTCTTCTCTTGGGAGCTCTGGTCCAGTGGGATCGCCCAGTACGCAGAGGTCTGGTCCAGAATGGAGAAGTACCTGGACCCAGAAGTGGCTTCCAAGAGATCTTCAATACGGGGTAAAGGGTACGCATCATGCTTTACCACCGTGTTCACCGCCCGAAAATCACAGCAGAAGCGCAGGTCTCCATTTTTCTTCTTTACGAGCACGACGGGGCTCGCCCAAGGCGAATGGGACTCCAAGACCACACCCTGCTGTAGCATTCTTTCCAACTTGTCCTTCATCTTGTCTCGCACATGGAACGGAGTGCGATACGCACGCTGACAGATGGGCTTCGCATCTCCCGTGTCAATGCTCATGACCTTGTCACCGACGTACCGTCCGATGTCTTCCTTCGACTGTGAGAAAACATCCCTGTACTCCACTAGCATCTGCTGGAGCTGCGACTGGTAGGGCTCCGGCACATGCCCGACCTCTGGCAACCGATAGGTACCCGCTGCGCTGCTAACTTCCTCTTCCAGGGTGACACTTGGAACACCAGCTGAACTCCCAGATTCCAGCTGGCCTCTGCGAGCTTGGAGCGTCTCTTGCTCAGACGACCTGGGCTCCTGGACAGACTCAGCAGCTTGATTTCCTGCAACTTCGGGCATCACCAGCTCTGCTGTCTTCAGCTCCTCTCTGTGTCCGAGTACAGTCCCTGCCGGAATGAGAATCTCTTCATCTGTCCGGTTCACCAAGCGCACTGGCACACCTTGACAGGGCAGGAACAGTGATGAAGCTATCTCCAGGTCATTCAGTGGGACAGGTTCGAACAGCTGGGGCTCAGCCATTGCTACCCTCCGAATGCTGAAAAAGCTTTCAGACAGTGGTGGGCAGGACAACTGGTGCCTGGTGATGACATCCTCAGGACGACACAAGTCCAATCTCTCTCCATCCACACTTAGTTCTCCAGACCCACAGTGAATCACAATGTCCAGCTTCTTCAGTATGTCCATGCCCAGAAGCAACGGGTCAGCCAGGTTCCTAGCAACATGAAACGTGTGCTCGACACTAGCTTTCCCAACAACAATCGGGGCGTCCACTAGACCACATACTTGTACAGTAGTCCCATTGGCAGCAACACACTGGATATCATCCTTTTGGTGCATGTCAAGGCCTAGCTCCTGAACCTCTTCTTCACTCAGAAGACTCACAGCGCTACCCGTATCCAGAACACCCACACTGGACATTCCTCCAATCGTGACTCTTACTTTAACCTCAGACTCCCTGTTGGTGCTCAGCTTCCTTACCTCTCTGCGACTGGGGCACTCCCTTTGGAAGTGGCCTACCCCTCCACAGGTGAAGCAGCGAAGACCACCAACAGCTGGCTGGCGATCACCGGTTCCAGTCATCCTGGTCTGCGGTGCAGAAGCCGGTGCAGTGGCACCAGGACCTGCAGACGTCGCTGCTGGAGGAGCTGGTGCACTGGGAACCCTGGGTCCCCGGAAACACTGAGCTCGGAGGTGGCCCTGGCGGCCACAGTTGAAGCAGCGCTTTGTCCTCTGTACCAGCCTCACCTGGCTGGCATCATCATGCTTCTTCGTCATATCATGATGCAACTGCTCCACAGTCTTCATGCGTTCCAGCCGCCTGACCAACCCTTCCACATCGCTTGCATCACAATCCAACAATTTTAGCTGCCACCTTGACGGTACCACTCGGGGTAAGTGTTCCATCAACAGCTCTTCCTGACCTTCTTGATTCAGGTCTGGCATCCCTGCCTTCAGCGACTCACGAAGCCGTTGAACAAACTCACGAGGTTCATCCTTCTCACTCAGCCTGGCTTCATAAAACTGATGCAGCCTCACCTTTCGCTTTTCTTTAGGGCACAGCAGCCTCACAGCCAGCTGCTCGGCCTGTTCGACGGAGGTAGGTGCTGCAGACTCCAGTTCCTCTGCCACCCATTCTGCCTCCCCCGTGAACAGCGCCGGTAAGACCGACAGCTGTCTGGCCTCAGACCAGCCGTTAGCCCTTGCCACTCGTTTGAATATACGAAAATATCTCTGAATGTCCTCGGTATTCTTGCAGAACACCGGTGGCCTCCATTCCGCATTCCCACTAGCTCCCGGTTCCATCTTGATTTTCTCTGATAGCGTTGCGCCGCTTTCGCCGCCATTCAGGGACATCACCCGATTTTCAGTCCTTCAGGGCGTCGTATCAGTATCCCACCGCTGATGTAAGAGCTCGCTTACTCTTCCGTAGCGACGCGTAAATAAAAACACTCGTTATCTTGGTATTTTCCGTCGTATTCACACGATCTCCGGCCCAGGGCCTCCTCTAACATACCCACTGGGTGGGCAAATGCCCACCCAGTCGCCACAATTGCCCACCCAGTGGCGTCGATTTGCCCACCCAGAAGCAAATGCAAAAATAAAGGTCCGGCCGGACGTCCGGTACTACCTTTCCGGTCTTAAGCAAACTGGATGCTGTTTGAAGGTCAAAAAAAGTTTTCTGGTTGCTCGATATTCAGGAGCGTAGCCAGGATTTCCTCAAGGAGGGGGCTAAACGCACAAGGGCGCAAGATAACCCCCTCAAAATCCAAAAAGCCATCGGGTTGCATCCAATATTTTTTTTTGGATGGGGCCCAAATAAATGGAAAAAATATTCATCAACAAACAATGTTAGAACTGAGGGGGTAAGCAGTATATGGGCCCCTGTTAGACAGGCCCACGAATAGCTTCATAGAGTCGCCAGCCGGTTCTGATGGCGGTCTGAGGACCCGTAGGTCGGATGAGGGTTCTTCAGACCGTCACAGGCCCCTATAGCCCATGAGAGCCTCGTAAGCCGTCTGAGGGTCATATAAGCCGTCTAGGGCCACTCAGACCGACAAAAGGCCCCTTGCACTTGCAGAGGCCCAGTCAGGCCGACGTAGGGCCCTCTCAGACAAACTAAGGGCCCGTTCAGGTCATTTGAGGGCCTCCTCAAACCGATAAGGGTCCCTCAGATCGACAGTGGATCCGATCCGAGCTCCCTCAAACCGATATAGGGTCAGACCAACAGTCGGAACGCATTGATTCTGTTTACACACCGTTGGACCCAAGTTGGACCCATCCCATCCAACTGGCCCCCTGGTTTCAATAGGGCCCCAAGGCTCTAAAATTGGGTCTCTCTTGGCCAAAGAATAACTACTCAGCTGTGTCAAAGGATCTGCCGCAGGGCCTTTGCGTCGCCAAGGGCCCACTGTGTCAGTCAGGGGCCTCTATGGAATAAGGACCCCTGGCTTCCAGGAGGGGCCATGGTCCATTTGGCCCCCTCCTTGGCTATGCCGCTGCAGGTGACAAACGTTCTTTCAGACGACCAGGGGGCAGGGGCCCAGGCGACCAGAACCCCAGGTGACCAGGGGCCCCCAGGCGACTAGCTCCCCCCAAGCGACCAGGGGCCCCCTGGGCGACCAGAGGCCCCAGGAAACCGGGGGTCCTCGGATGAGTGCAGGGGCCCATTGGGTAATCAGGGGCACCTCGGGTAACCAGGGCCACAGAAATGAAACTTGAATTGATATAAATTTGCTTCCGAGTAAAATACGTTTTATCCAGTGTTAGAAAAAAATATCCCGGGGCCTGTGGGGCCCCCATGGCGCCTTCTGCGCTCAAGGGAGGGGGCCATTGCCCCCGTGGCCCCTCCCCTTGGCCACGCCCCTGCCGATATTGGAGTTATCAAGTAATTGTCTCGTAAGTGAAAAGGCACGTACAATAAAGGTACAACCCTCTGCAAGCTGCGTGGTAGGTATCTTTTTTCGACAAAACCGAGAATAACGCGAATACGCTAACGGTCATTCGGAAATCGTAACAGCAAGACGCGCGAGACTCCGCACCTTAGATTGGGCTTATTTTGGTATACATTTTCCATCTAGTTTGACAACAACACACAAAAGTTTATATTTCCCCCCAAAACAAACTTTCGCTTTTTTGCTACGGTAAGAGTACACATTGTTCAGTGACTGAATTAATCGAAGGGGTGGAGCATGGCGCATCTATATGCAATGTGTTCCGACCGACTGATTATCATAACCTTTGAGATATTAGGTATCGGTTTTGTCGAAATAAGAATACCTACCACGCAGTTTTTGCGGAGGGCTGCAAGTACAGCCCTCTGCAGACTGCGTGGTAGGTATCCTTTTTTCGACAAAACCGAGAATAACGCGAATACTATGCTATCGGGCACTCGGAAATCGTAACAGAAAGATGCGCGAGACTCCGCAGCTTAGATTGGCATTATCATCGTATGCATTTTCCATCCAGTTTGGCAACAAAACCCAAAAGTTTATATTTGCCCCCAAAACGAATTTAAACATTTTGTTGCCACACAAGGCGTAGGTATGCTTTGTTTATTGATAGGCCCTATCGAAGGAGTGGAGCATGGCGCATCTATTTGCATTGAGCTTCGACCGACTGATAACATGACTTTTGAATTATAATCAGTTTTGTCGGAAAAAGAATACCTACCACGCAGTCTGCTGAGGGCTGTACATGTAATCTGGAACGAATCGCTCGAGCATCGCTAACCATAAAACATACGACAAACGTTAACTATCATTTTATTTCCAATAATGGCACAGCTTATTTCGTCTCATCCCCGCACCCCCCCCCCCCCCCCGGTAACAGGTTTTGAAATTGGTTGAACCCCAAAACAAGTGGCTGGATCCGCCCTTGGGCGGGGAAGTGGCGAAAATTTTGCCCACCCAGTGAAAAATCCTTAGAGGAGGCCCTGCTCCGGCCGGCCACACAACAAAACCCAATATCCTCAGCAACGCCACGGGGAACGCCCAAAACGCCGACCTTCTCGATCATTCCTCGCCAGCGTGTACACAAATCAGGGTTAGCTCTTTGACTCGGCTCAAATCACACCTCTTTTACCCGGTACCCGTCACGGCCCACGAGCGCTTTCTTCTTCTAATAGGCGGGCCCCTTACACTATGCTTAACACCTAATGTAAGAAGCGACATAAATGCCTAGATGATAAAGCCCTCTGGTCAACATCACACAAATTTATTGACATACTTTGCAGGTACATATTTACATTCATGGCAAATACTTTCGATTTGATTCAGAAACTAGTTGCTAGTAAGCTTGCATTTTTGTAGGTACAACAACGACCATATATTAAATCATAAAAAACCTTCTCATGGCATTCATCACATAGGTACCTTTTTACCGAACAAGTACCTAGCTACCATGGAATGATTCTACAATTTGTCCGCAATCCATCTATATCTCAACTGACACAATGAATTTCAAATACCCTAACAAAGCCTATAACTGTACATAAGAAGAATGCAATACTACAAGAACTATGAATTTCTTAAGTTATTCTCACATGCTGGAATGTTGAAACTCTACTTTTGTCGTCCATTTCCATGTTTGATTGAGCCATCATATAGAACTGTTTTCGTTCTTCAGTCACAAGCTTTCGCACAAATCTTGAATCTTTACACATCATCTTGAACCATGCTCCAGTCTTTCCAACAAGGTACTAGGTATGTAACATCAAAGCAATTTTGATTTGTTACAACAGCTTCAGATCATGATAGGCTTGAGGTTTGTTACACCATTTGCCAGACAAATCTCTACAAAATGTGTATCAATTCCCAAACTAACCCCGCGTTCGATGTCTCACGGACGACGAAGATTCTACGCCGTCCGGCCAATCCCGTTCAAGGTCAGCGGGGGCTCGGCTGCGGTTATGGAACGTGATTGGCTGGACGGCATAGAACCTTCGTCGTCCGCGAGACATCGAACGCGGGGTAAGTAACTGATCATATCAGTATTTGCAGTTTCCACACAATGTTTAATAATACTATTCTATGTTTGTATAAAGAAACTCAAATAAGCCACAAATTGTTATTGAAACACTCCCACTTCAAGAGTTCACAGCAATAACTTGAACTGTACAAGTTCAGAAGCAAACAAACATTGCGCCAGATTTCGTATGAAACCGTGTATGCTGGGGGACTTGTGGGTGACCTGTGTGTGGACTGGATTTTTTGTTTGTCTGTGATCCGTGTTATGCGCAGTCTAGTTATTTGTGTGCAAGCTCAGGGACTGTGCACAATATATCTTACTTCCACTCAGTCGCATGGTTTTGCACCGCAAGTGGCTGAGCGAGCCAGGGTATATAGAACAACAGCAACTTGAACTATTTGTATATACCCTGGCTCGCTCATGGCCAATGACCCTGAGCCAGTCAGAAATATGTGCAGTTGCTAGAAACTCACAAATTGCACTACTTCAAGAGCCCAAAAACAATGCATGCATGTTTATCGGTATTGTAGTATCTATGACCGTGATCAGTATGTAACTTATTCTGCATAGTATGCTGATGCGTGATGCCTATGTACTTTCTGAATTATGTGATAAAACGTCAAATTAATGTTGATATGTAATGGCAGAATGCTCCCTTATTGTTCCCGCCCCAGCGGCTAACCGCATCAAGATATACGGATTTGTTTTTGACTGGCATTTGTCTTTCAGGTGTCGCATATGTGTGCCTTGCCTCTGATAGCTGACTACTGTGCTTGGTAGCCACATTGACTGCACGCACGACCACTCACAATCCCGGACGAAGTGAGTCTCACTTATATCTCTTCGATAGGCACTACTGGCACTGGCTAGACAGCGCGATACTGTGTGATTGGATTATTTAATCAGCCAGTCTGGTATATTTAAACGAGCGGTGCTTAGAGTTTGAGTTCAGTTTCTTAGTAACCAACATGATCTGTTCGCTCGTTCATGTGCTACCCCCTACTGCGGCGATTGGTTATGTGCCGGATGTATTACACCTTTCGTCCGTTGTCCCCACAGTTATAACGGTCATCACGGTCTGCGACTACTGTGGGCCCACCGACTACAAGCCCTGATCACAATAAATCTTGTAGAACTCTGCCCTGGTAGTTTTTTCCTGTTGGCCGGATCAGTTATAATTCTTCCACCTGTTGTGAGGTGGTGGTGTTGCCCATCAGTAGAGTGGTGACACAGTAGATTGATGTTCACGGCCAGTAGAGATGATCCTCACATTTGATCCTAACCTGAGGGCTGTCTAGCCTGACATCGTGTCACTCATTCTTCATTATCTGGAGACCTATTTGTAGTTGGAAAGGCAGTTGTCTACTAACGATTCAGGTGCAGTGGAGTGTAGACCTCAGCTAACTCCCAGTCCCCCTGAACTATACGATTATGGACGGGGAAGAGAACCAGGAACAGACATCTGCAAGTAGACGACAGGTGCGCCTAACTGAGGCAGGAAGAGAACACCAGAAGGAGATGAAGACGAAGGTGTTCAAGAGGCAGCTCAAGGAGCTGAAAAGGCACACTGAGAAGATGGTGGAGGACGATGGCACTATCGCCCCAGACTTGGGAAAACCAGAACTGAAGGAGTGGACCCATTGCTATGTGAATCTTCTTCAGACTCTGTCAGACCTGAGAATCCTGCTGCCATCAGACGAGGTCGCCCTCCTTCAGAGAGACATTGAACAGTTTCAAGCACTCAACTTGCAGATGCAAGAAGCCCTGGAGAAACTGAGGAGCACAGAAGCCCGAGCTCCGTCGGTGACCGGTCGCAGTGGGAACTCTCGGACATCGACATCGGTTGCTTCTGTTCGAGCCTCCTTGAAGATCCTGCAAATGCAAGACGAACATCAGAAAGCAGCCCTGCGAGCGAGACAAGCGGCTATGCTGAGAAGACGAGAAATCGAACAAGAGAAACAGGCCATCAAGTGGAAAGAGGAGGATCTTGAACTGGAAGTGGAGCTCAGCACTGTGGAAGAGCAGAGTAAGGCACTGCACAAATTTGAGATGGAGTTGGAAGACGGAAAGACCTACAGACTACCTGCGGAGAATGACGTGACAGCTCCAGCGGAGTCAATCCAAGTAGGACCTGTTCGAAGTGCAGGTGCTCCCGTGACAACCAGCGAAGTTCGCGGCGATATATCTTCCTCTCAGCGCGCCAGCGTTTCGCTCAGCGTGGCAGATGCCGGAGCAGCGCCTCTGTCATCTGCGCAGGGCGGCAGCGCTCACATTAGCGTAGCTGACGGGCCTGAATCGACTACACTTCATCATGGGCTGAACCCTGGCGCACGTATCTTCAGGCCCAGCGCGATGATAGAGCCAGAGGAGCAGCTAAATGTAGAACGTAGCTCCGGGACGCTAGCTGCGGGACCCACTAACTTATCAGATCTGTTCGCAGAGCAGCGAAGAGGCCAGCTTCCAGCGCTGGAACCAGAGGTCTTCCAGGGAAGCGTCGAGAGGTTTCATCCCTGGGTGAAGGCCTTCGAGAGCTTCATCGAGAGCAGAACGTCATCGGCGACAGAACGACTGCACTACCTCTCCAGGTACACCGGAGGAGAAGCGAGAACAGTGATTGAAGGATTTCTTCTCCTTAGGTCAGCAGACGCGTACAATCAAGCGAAGAAGAAGCTGTACGACCGCTACGGAAATGACTTCATCGTCTCACGCACGTACCGCAAGAAGCTGAAGGAGTGGCCACCGGTGCGCGCTGGTGATGGGAGCGGTCTAAGACGATTGGCGGACTACCTGGATAGCTGCCTCGCGGTCTCACATCACGTATCGGGTCTCGAATCTCTTAACGACTGCAACCAGAACAACGAGATCCTGCGGAAACTGCCTAAACACATCGTGGACAAGTGGAGGCGTGTCGTCGACAAGAGACTGTTCGAGCCTGACGCGGGGACTCAACCGGGCTACCCGCCGTTCGAAGAGTTTGTGAGTTTCCTGAACAGGGAGGCTAGGATCGCCTGTGGACCGGTCGACGGCACACCAGATGTATTTTCGACTTCGGGTCGAGACACACCAGCCAGAGGTCGTGTCAGCCGCAAGGAAAGCGCTCACACCTTCATTTCTTTGGCAGCATCAGATGAACCGGCTGACGCCCCGAAGCACCGAACTCCACCGTCAGCGAAGCCACGGCCTCCTTGGCCATGCAAGATCTGTGGACAGCAGCACTCTATCGAGACATGCAAGGACTTCAAGGCCATGACATCAGAAGAGAGGCACGAGGCGGTCAAGCGACATGGACTCTGTAGAGGCTGTCTCCGCCACGGTCACATTTGGAAGGAATGCCGAAGCAGGAGAAGATGTGAGAAGTGTGGTTACTCTCACCCAACGCTGTTGCACAGCGACTCAAGAGAGAAGAACACGGCGTCGACTCCGGTGAAGAGGCCAGCAGGCTCAAGCGACGGCACTCCGGAAACTCGTGCAACCACATTCAAGGTGGCGGTTGAGGGCGATTGTCAGAAATCAGCCTGTCTTCACACCATGATTGTTCCCGTCATTCTTCGAAGCGAGGACGACCCTAATCGACAGGCAATCGTCTACGCAGTTCTTGACCCGCAGTCAGATGCGTGTTTCATGACCGAAACAACGCTGCAGAAAGTTGGAGGCAGAGGAGAGAAGATTGCGCTTCAACTCAGCACCATGGCTGGAAAGGCAACGGTGGACAGCCTCAGAGTGACGGGACTTTCGGTCCAAGGGCTCACGACCACCGACCGCATCAACCTTCCAGCCACCTACACACGGGTCGAGATACCAGCGGAGAGACACCTCATCCCTCGAACAACCACGCTGCAAAAGTGGAAGCATCTCGAGCATCTGATGGAAGATCTTCCTCCTCACCTACCGGACGCAGACATCGGACTACTTATCGGTATGAACTGCCCCCGCGCAGTGAAGCCGAGAGAGATTGTTCCAGGAAGCGGCGAAGACCCATGGGCAATCAGAACAGAACTGGGATGGAGCGTTGTGGGATTCGTTGAGGGATCCACATCTGCTCCAACATGCCACTGCGTACAGGCGGCAGAGTCGAAGACGTGTCACTTCGTACTCAAAACTCAGGCACGAGAAGTAAGTCCACTGGAAGTCGCACGCATGTTCGAGGCCGACTTTCGTGACGAACACACGGAGAAGAAGGTATCACAAGAAGACCGACGATTCTTGAGGATAATGGAGGAGAACTTCCATCAGAGAGCCGACAAACACTTCGAAGGACCACTTCCTCTGAAGGACCAGAATGTGAAGTTCCCAGACAACAAGAAGCTGGCATTGAAGCGGCTTTTCTGCCTGAAAAGAAGACTCGCTAACGACAAGAAGTTCAGCGATGACTACAACAAGTTCATGGCCGACTCGTTCAACAAGGGATATGCGGAGCGGGTGCCAGAAGACGAACTGGGAAACGACGATGGAAGGGTCTGGTTCGTCCCTCACCACGGTGTCTACCACGCAAAGAAAGGGAAAATCAGAGTCGTCTACGACTGCAGCGCTGAATACCAAGGATTCTCGCTGAATAACAGCCTTCTCCAAGGACCAGACTTCATCAACAATCTGCTGGGCGTAATCATCCGCTTCAGAAAAGATGAAGTGGCGATCAGCTGCGACATCCAGGAGATGTTTAATCAGGTGCTCGTGACTGAGCAGCACAGGGATCTGCTCAGATTCCTGTGGTGGGAAAACGGCGACTTATCCGGAGAGCCCGTCCAGTATCGGATGAAGACTCATCTCTTCGGCGCGGTCTCCTCCCCCGCATGCGCGATGTACGCCCTGAACGCTACGGCAGACACGTACGAGCAGAAGTACGGGAAAGAAGCGGCAGATTTTGTCAGACACAACTTCTACGTGGACGATGGGCTCATCAGCGTTCCGGATGCCGACACTGCTGCGCGTCTAGCCATGGACACGATCCACCTGTGCGCAGATGGAGGATTCAAACTCAACAAGTTTGTTTCCAACGACCCCTCTGTCGTCGCTAGCCTTCCCCCTGACAGTGTCTCTAAGGGAATGACATCAGTAGACGTCAGTCTGCACCACCCTACTTACGAGCAAGCACTCGGACTGAAGTGGAACACCGAAACAGACACACTGCACATCAACGTGGACCTTGCAGACAAGCCCATTACAAGACGGGGCATTCTGTCGACGGTGAGTTCACTGTACGATCCAGTCGGTCTGATATCTCCGGTAATCCTGAAAGGCAAGCAGTTCGTGAAGCTCCTCTGCTGTGACGGCTATGACTGGGACGAACCTGTGGCAGAAGACGTCGCCGTGCGCTGGCTGCAGTGGAGGGAAAGTATATGCTTGCTTTCCGACATCTCTGTCCCCAGACGCTACGTCTCCAACAAGGGCAAGATCAAGATTTACGAGTTGCATCACTTCTCCGATGCAAGTACATCTGGCTACGGTCAGGTTACCTACCTGCGAACCATCGATGAGCTTGGACACATCTGTTCGGGTCTCGTGATCAGCAAGGCGAAGGTGACGCCCAAGCGGGCAGTCACGATCCCGCGGCTCGAGCTGACCGCGGCGGTCCTCTCCGTGAAGGTCGCGAGCTTCTTGGACAAGAAGCTCAACATCCGGAACCTGCGCCACTTCTTCTGGACCGACAGCATGGTCGTGCTCGGTTATATCGGCAATGAAAGCAGAAGGTTTCAAGTTTTCGTTGCTAACCGAGTTCAACAGATACGGGAACACACTGTCCCGGACCAATGGAGATTCGTGAAATCTGAGGACAATCCAGCAGATCTGGCCTCCCGTGGCCTCGATGCAAGTGAGCTCAAGAACTGTGACCTCTGGTGGCACGGACCCAAGTTCTTGATGGATTCGGCAGAGCTCTCAGCAGAACCACGGTTCGTCGAGGTACAAGAAGACGATCCAGAGGTGAAGAAAACAAGAGTGTTGGTCACCAGCAGCCGACAAGACGACGCCAAGTTTGATCTGTCAAGCCGACTTGTTCCCTTTTCAAGCTGGTTCCGCGCCAAGAAGGCAGTAGCGATCTGCCTACGATACAGACGACGACTCCTGAACCGAATCAGGCAAAAGCGGACCTGCAGCACAACCACTGAAGGTATGGAGGAGAGCAAATCGCTGACAGACATGCCCATTGACACAGATGAGCTGAACGACGCAGAAGTGACCATTCTGAAGAACGTTCAGGAAGATGAATTCGAAGAGGAGTTGGTGAACCTGGCAACTCAAGAGGATCCGACGACAGATCGGAAACAAGTCAAGAAGCGGAGCAGCGTGCGCCGTCTGGACCCGTTTCTTGCCAGAGATGGACTCTTGCGAGTAGGCGGACGGCTGAGGAGAAGCGATCTGCCCCTGGAGACGGCACACCCTGTGATACTGCCAAAGGATCACCACGTCAGCCGCCTCATCATCGCGCACTTCCATGAAAAGACCAAGCACTCAGGCCGAACGATGACGCTGAGCGAGATTCGGCTGTCCGGATTTTGGATTCTTCACGGAAGAACGGCGGTATCTCGGTACATACAGAAGTGCGTCAAATGCATCAAGCTCAGAGGAACACCGTGCGGCCAGAAGATGGCAGACCTGCCGGAGGAGAGAGTGGGACAGATGGAACCGTTCACCTATTCCGGATGTGACTGTTTCGGACCCTTCATCATCAAAGAGCGTCGCAGCGAGCTGAAGAGATGGGGCATCGTGTTTACGTGCATGAGCTCGAGAGCCGTTCACCTCGAGACTCTGAACTCGCTGACTGCAGACGCTTTCATCAACGCCTACCGACGTTTTGTTAGTCGGAGGGGACCAGTCAGAAAGCTCTTCTGCGACAACGCCACGAATTTCATCGGTGGCGAGGGATATCTCATGGCAGCACTCAACGAGATGGACCGAGATCAGGTCAGGAGGACCATCCTGAAGGACAACTGCGACCTCGTGGAATTCGACCACATCACCCCACGGGCTAGTCACATGGGCGGCGCCTGGGAGCGCCAGATACGGTCTGTTCGCGCCGCTCTCAACAGCCTGTTCCAAGATGTGGGACTCCAGATCGACGACGAACTTCTTCGAACGGTCATGACAGAAGCCGAAGCCGTAGTTAACAGCCGCCCCCTGTCCTATGCATGCATGACTGACTCAGATGTAGTAGAGCCTATCACCCCTAGTCAACTACTCACCTTGAAACAGAAGGTAGTTCTCCCTCTGCCGGGGAACTTCGACCGCCCGGACCTGTACGTCAGACAACGCTGGAGGAGGGTCCAGTATCTCTCCAACCAGTTCTGGCTCCGCTGGAGGCGGGAGTTTCTGCCAACTCTCCAAGAGCGTCGCAAGTGGAACCGGACGGAGCTGAATCTCGAGCCAGGCGACGTCGTGATCATCGTCGACGCTGACGCCCCGCGATGCAGCTGGCCTCTGGGCCGCGTGGTTTCCACGTACCCGAGCAGTGATGGACTGGTACGAAGTGTCCGAGTGCGTATCGGCCGTGCTGAATATGACAGACCGATACACAAAGTCATCCGCATGCTGAAGTCGTAGGGTGATTCCCAGTCGAGGAGCCTTGTTTATTTTCCTTGCGTTCGTGTGCGCTGCGCAAGTTCCGGTGACAAAGTGTCATCGACACTATTGTGATAATGTGTCACAGTGACGCCGTGATCGATTTGTGACAGCGTGTTGTTGCTGCGAAATGTGAATCACGCGTGCCATTGTATAACAGACTGCGTTTTGTATATAGCAGACAACGTCTCTGCTATTCACGTTCTGTGTGGAAAAGTGATGGAAAATTAGGTATAAGTACCGTAATTTTGGGGAGCCATGTTCCCGCCCCAGCGGCTAACCGCATCAAGATATACGGATTTGTTTTTGACTGGCATTTGTCTTTCAGGTGTCGCATATGTGTGCCTTGCCTCTGATAGCTGACTACTGTGCTTGGTAGCCACATTGACTGCACGCACGACCACTCACAATCCCGGACGAAGTGAGTCTCACTTATATCTCTTCGATAGGCACTACTGGCACTGGCTAGACAGCGCGATACTGTGTGATTGGATTATTTAATCAGCCAGTCTGGTATATTTAAAGGAGCGGTGCTTAGAGTTTGAGTTCAGTTTCTTAGTAACCAACATGATCTGTTCGCTCGTTCATGTGCTACCCCCTACTGCGGCGATTGGTTATGTGCCGGATGTATTACACCTTTCGTCCGTTGTCCCCACAGTTATAACGGTCATCACGGTCTGCGACTACTGTGGGCCCACCGACTACAAGCCCTGATCACAATAAATCTTGTAGAACTCTGCCCTGGTAGTTTTTTCCTGTTGGCCGGATCACTTATGTTGAGTTAATTCAAATGAATGATATTACTGCATCACAAATTTCACATGAACAGGCAATTCTGAAATCTCTGACTATGTCCTAGTTTTGCTATTTTCACAGCTTTCGGCAGGAGACATTTCTTTACATCTTCTGCTTTTGCTACATCTCAGTGGACTCTTTACTTGGCTTACAGATCTCATCTTGAAGTGAATATTAATGAAAAGGGGAGCAGAAATACCTGCCATAAAAAGGAAATAGAGTAGACAATTGACTGCATACAAGATGTCATTGGCTAGCCTTGCTGCCTATGCCAGCAGTGATGAAAGTGAGTCTGAACCAGAAGAGGCTGGCAATGTGAACAGCAATCAGTTGAGTCAGCCAGCTCCTGGTCCCACTCCATCTTCAAGCTCTTCACAAGGTCAACTGAAGTCTGGTGTAGATCTGATTGAAGATGAGGAGGATGACCTAGTGGCCCATGCAACAGTGACATCTTCACTGCCACAGGCTGAAGGCAGAGAAGACAGTGTGTCTGGAAGTCTATTCCAGGCAGATGATGTTGTGGATGATGTTCCATTGGCTAGCAAAATACAGGCTGAAAAACCTCCAAAGAAGAACCAACCTGTGAAAATATCCATACCATCATTATCACAGGTTAGGTTTTGCTCAATGTCAATATGTTATCTTGACATAAATATGTGCTAATGTAATATAATCACAGTTAGATATATACCAGAACACAGCTGGATTTAGAAGTAGTGATGATTTTTTTCTTGAACTCTTGTATTTCATGAGCCTTTATCACTATGTTTTGGACCTTATAGTTGTACTCATTGTCATTGCTATTTTACATTGTGCTTGCATAAATTTCAGCATGAATTAGGAGTATAGTTGTCAGGACTTGTTCTATGAGTGTTTTATTGAATGCACAAGAGCCATGCCTCATTTTATTTTCAGTTTAAGGATGAGGAGGAGGAGGAGCCTGCTGCCAAGAAAATGAAGCCATCGCAGGTGAGGTTGGGCATATAGCATTAACCTGATGGCGGTAGGTTTTTGCCATCACATGCATCTTTGATATGCTCCATTTGAATAAGATTGTATATGTTATTGATTTATGATGCTTAACTAATGGATTTATGCTACTAATAATTGATTTATGCCAAAGATAAGAGTTGATCTCAGCATTAGTACAAATATCAGCCACATGTCTGCTAACTGCTTCATGGTTTTCTCCTCAGAAAGGGTCTGGGCTGTTCTCACTGCTGCCGCCACCCAAGGCAGCCACCACCAAGGAGTTGGGCCGCGCGCTGGTGCCCCACTCGGTGTCCCGACCGGCGGCGCCGCGGCGCGCGGCACCCGCGCCCCCGCGCGTGCCGCCGCCGGCGCCGGCCGCCGCCGACTCGGATGACGAGGAGGGCGGTGGCGGCGACTTCTTCTCCCTGTCGGAGGAGGGCCCGTCGCTGCCGGCGCTGCCAGTCGGACCGGCCGCCGGACCGCTCACATTCAGCGAGCGCGAGCAGGAGGCGGCGGCGGCGGCGCGGCGCCGGTCGCCCAGTCCGGAGCCGATGGAGGGGGCGCCCCCGCCGACCGCCGCCGGGTCACAGTGGCCCCAGTCGGCTGCCGCCCAGTTGGATATGCCCGCAGAGGCGGTAAGTGTGCAGAGAGTTTGTCAGAACGTTTCAGCAGCAGGTGTACTGAGAAAACAATGACGTATGTTGCTTTGCAACATCATTCACGCGATGATGCCCAGACATCGATAAAATCATCCATTGCTTGAGATTGTTTAGCAGTCACTTCATCATTTTGATGCAAATTGGGTCTTGCACCCTGAATACGTTATTTTTACGCCTGCGAAACGACAGTCAAGTGGAAAGCTAATTTAAGCATAAGTCAGAGTTTTGTTACCTATTGGGGTTTCACACCGAATCTGAGGCCAGCGTGTGTATCCAACCATCCCTCGTTTCACCGCCCTATGCTGACAGTCCCTCGCCTTACGTGCCGTTCGCAGCTGCAGCACCTGCGCGGGCGACGCGGCCGGCGTGAGGCTCCTGAGGACATCCAGTTCATTGACGTCAACCAGGACGACATCCTGCCGGACCGTGACGAGTGGATGACGAAGCAGCTGACGGAGGAGAAGGTGGTCCGTCGGCCGCAGAAGTCGGCGGACGATCCGACGTCGCAGCAGCGGCGCAAGCATCAGATCACCTACCTGGCACATCAGGTGAGACAACCGACCGCTGGGCGAATAGGTGGCGCGGTCCGGTAGGGTCAGGGACGGATAGACAGTGGAGTCGGGGCGTTGTGTGTGCATACAGCTAGTACAGCATGGATGCACCGTGTGCGGTGGAACGCCCGACTGTGGCCACGAATAGATGGCGTGGTCTGGGGGGGGGGGGTTAATGACGGACAGATAATACAGTCAGGGGCACAGGCGGAACAGACCGCTGCCACACAGGTGACGGGCTGTTGTGCTCATCAAGACCAGGCTGGGGAGAGTGCTAGTTTGGGCTGGTGATTTGGAATTGAATCGGGATGCGGAGGCTCAGGTTCAAGTCATTGCTGGATAGTTTGTTATGTTCGGCGTTATCTTAGTAAAGTGGCAACAGTTGACGATAATATCACCACTGTCAGATAAGACTTACCCCGTCAGTTTGATCGCTCCCGCAGACCCTCGGTACCACCAGCCTGTCGTTTCCAGAGCTGTCGTCACAATCTGTCCGGTCATCGTCTTTCCACCCTGCCATGTTGTAGGCCCTCGGTTTCGGTATCCGCTTTGAGAGCGGACACCGAAACGAACGAGGCTGACAAAGTGTGTCGGTCTGTTCGGTGTCTCGCTCCTACTTACCGTTCGAGCCTCTCGGTTCCACTGTCGGTCCTCTGTTCGTCTGTGTCTGGTGGCTCACTTCCTCTATCCCTGCTCTTCCTGCCCTCGGTTCTAATGCCTGCCCTTATATGTGGGCCTCACTGCCCCGGTCCGTCCCCCGCCGTAGTCTCGCTGTCCCTGTCCGTAGTCTCACTGTCCCTGTCCGTAGTCTCACTGTCCCGGTCCGTTCTCTGCCGTAGTCTCATCTCACTCGTCCCCTCCCCTTCCCGTAATCTTGCTGTCCTCGTCCGTCCCCTGCTAATAGTCTGTCTGACTCCCTGTCTGTCCCCTCACCCTGTCTGTATTCTTTCCTCCCCCCACACACTCGTCCCCACTGTCCGTAGTCTTACTGTCCCCGTCTGTCCGCTTATCGTCTGACCCCTCCCTTCCCCTACCCACAGGCCAAGGAACGCGAGGTGGAACTGAAGAACGAATGGGCGCAGAACCGGGCCACAAAGAACGCCTATAGGACAAAGTACGGCTTCTAGCGCCGCCTGGTGAGTGCCGCCCTACGTCCGCGAACTGTGTGTGTGGGTCATTGTTGTCGCCTGTTATACATCATCATGTCAATGTCATAAATACAGACTATTGTGAATTATTGATTTGGTGTGTTTGGCGGAAGATGCATTACATTATGCACTGTGCAGTGTGCACTGTCTAGCGGGGTGCCGGAGTCTTCAGTCGTTAGTGGGAGTTGGAGTCAAATTGGGTCAAGCGGTAGATACTGCCATATTTATTGAGTTGCATTGGGCCTATACAGGGTGGAAAGTAATTACGCGAACATGTATTTTCTTACAATTTTGACCGTCAGTGGAGCATTTTTATGAGTACGGGCTGTCATGGAACATAATTGGTCGTGTTTGTTGTCGCCTCATCTACCAAAAGTGACCTAACTTTGAACAATGACCTGGAAGGTCTTAAACAACCTCTCGACTTAAAATGGTGCAGACACCATACGCTGCACAAGACCGAAATGGGCAAAGAGCTCAATTTGGAGCTGCCAGGGAAAGCGTTTGTGATTATTTTCGCTGGACTGGCGGAGAAGGGATTCGTAGCGGTCTCAGCACCAGCATTGCACAATTATACGTTTTTTTTAACATAGTAACACTTGAGAGGACTTAAAAAGCAAAGCCGTCCGCGGCAGCAACCCCTCGGCGAATTCTGTCGCCGGATGGGTGGTCACCATGTCGGCGACAAAACGACGCCAGACGACCCGAAAACTGGCAAAATAGCTTACTCTGGCCGGGTACCCGATCTAGGATATCACGATTCGCACATTAATACGCAAAAATTCGAAAATTAAGTCGTACAAACCCTCGGGATGACCAAAATTCACAAATTAACAGCAGAATTGTTAATTGAAGCTTTTCAAAGACAATCAAAGATGGACAGAGGAGGACAGGCAGCTGGATTTGTGGTTGGGTGAGACATCTGTGAAACTGTTTCATCCGTCAAACCTGCAGAACAACTGCTCTGAGGGCTGCTGTTGCGTCCTATGTCCCGTCCGTTCCAACCTTCAAACATCCGGCAAAGGAACACATCAGTGGGTCACGAGCCCCCGGGTGGTGTCAGAATTGCGTGTAGCGCTAAAAAAGGTCACTAAAAATAAAGTATACAACCGGTGGAACATCCTCCAAGACGAGTGTCTCTGTCTAATCCACCGTGCAACGAAAGGGGCAAAATGATTGAGCGCACTTTTGTGCCCGACGCAAAGAAACTGCTCTTCGTGATTGGTGAAATCCTTACTTTCATGGCCAACAAAACGCAATACTGGTGCTGTGAGAACCTGTTTTTCTTCAGGACATACAAAAGCTGATCTGGGAAACGCCTGGGCCTCAATTCGACTAAAAATCTCCAGATGACTCCTCAGGAGACCGTCTAAAAGCTGCAAGGAGCCACCAATACCGATTACCTCACTGGACAGCTCTATAAGGTGTGGGCTGAGCTTTGGCCAACAGATCTTCACATGCTGATGTAAATCATGCCGGAACGCCTATGTCAATGCATCGCAACTAGATAAGGATAAAGTAAAACATATATTGTTTATGTCACCGCCGTTTTTTTTCATTACTAGAAGACGAAAAAGTATGTTCGCGTAATTACTTTCCACCCTGTAGTTGGTCGGGGAACGGACGGTGTTTGCAATTTGTCACAGACTGATCCATGGAGCTCGAAAGCAGTGCAGCACAACATCGTTGTGCTCGTTTCCGTGTCGTCAATCCTCATCGGCCTAACCACTGAATGAGTTCATGTCTGGTCCGGCTCATACACCTTGTATGAGCCGGACCTTGTAGTACCAAGCGGGAAACTTTGTTTGAAGTTCCATTAAACGCTACAATTATTGGGTTAGGTATTGTTACATTGCGTTGCGTGTCCGGAGTGAGGCGCACCTCTCCGCGCGCTGCTGGACGCGCCTCTGCGGGCCGCCTCCCGCCGGACGCGTTCAGCAGCGCGTAGAGAGGTGCGCCTCACTCCGACCACGCTACGCTATGTAACAATACATAACCCAACATAATGAACGTCATACCATACCGTTTGCTGCACACTGCACAGCTTATTATTTTTTGTGCGTCTTTTTCAGCACCGAGCTAAATGCCTACATGCATGTGCGATGTATATCTTGCAGCCATACGACAGCTCATATCGGGCCGAACTAGGCGTTTTTGTGATCCGAAAGCACTTTTGTTTTTCTGTTCTTCATCTCGAAAGCCTCTTACGTCTCGAAAGCCTCTTACCGCTTGACGCTGCGTAGTGCGTAACCCAGGAGTATTGGGTTGAGGGGGGGGGGGGACGTAAAAGCGGTCGTTTTCTCCTCGAAGTGTTACCATGGATGCCATCGTGTTACGATTGGTCCACTCCACTGCTTTGGTACGGAGGTACTTTGACTGTGAATGCTTACATTATTTCCTTGTTTCGTAATAATTCTTTAGTGAACTCCCGACTGCTTTGACGTGATGCAGAATGACCCCGAAAACTATAAGCATTTCTGTGGAGTGATAATGACACGATGATGAAATAGACGCGGTAAAGGACAAATGTGTAGTTAACTTTTGACGTAAACATAATTCTAAATTGTATTTCTTTTTAGGAAATGAGCGAAAATGGACCAAAATTAGATATTTCTCCCTCCGAATAGGAAACACCGTTGCTATTTTCAGTTTTGCTAAAAAGGCAAAAGTACGTTTTAGAATTTGCCTCGAGCCCGCCTGCACGCGACCAATAAACTAAAGAAAAATATGTCCACGATGTTCCCTGCAAATTAGTCGTCGTCGTGTTGGAATTGCTAAAATTTTAAGTTAATTCTCAGTGAAATTGTTGATAAATTTTGTGTTATAATTATTTGTAGATTAAATTTTTGTTTTCATTTTTGTCGACTATTAGGTAGGTAGGTTTTAACCTCTAATAGAAAGCAATGCCGCCGCAAAATGGAGATTGCAAATACCAGCCGGTCTGTCTGCCCGAGTGAGTACCATTTACCTTTTATTTTGTTAGGGCAAAGAGTTACCGTTGCCCCTCTTTTTTGGATTATAAACAAAGTTTAGATTATTCTGTTAAATGAAGGCCTTACATCCAAATGAGTGAACTTCTATGCTACTTCTCAAGTTAAAAATGACGTCCAAAATCAAACTCAGCCCATAAGTTTTTGGTTTCTTCAGACACTTTCTCTTTTTCATATTTTATGATGATGATCTGACTTCAAATGTGTTTTCGGTATGGATTCCTTTTTCAGATATTCACTCAACGTGATGAAATGTATTTGCAGATGAATAAAGAAGTAATTGGTTATTAAGTATCATGACAATTTTTAAGCTAATAATACTACAGCAGATAAAAGCCGCAACCTTTGACAACAGTTATCACTTGTTTTCAAATGTGCTCAATGTGCATGATCGGTTGTTGTTTTTCAGGGACGGACACCAACAGCAGGTAATCAACTTAGGGTTTCAGGGAGCACCTAAGCAGGTATGGTGGTTCTTTGTGCCATCCCGATGGTTCACGTCGGTCACCTTCTGACAGGGGATGCTTTACGACAATCTATCTCGATGTGTGGGTCACATAACGATTAAACACCATTATACCTAAAAAAATGCATGACAGTCGGTCTAGAAAAAATATTTGTATTCGAACTAAAAGGTGTCATTGAAATGGATTGAGATGCCCATTCCAATATTTGAAGCGATGTACATCCAAAATGCCTAGGCTATTTATGGCATATTTATGCAAATAAATATTCGTGCACTCATGACGTAACTCGTTAAAATAATGTTAAACGTGGTGACGCTTACCCTTAATTCCAGATGCCACCGGGTCCTCCTGGATGTGCCACAGAAAGACTCCTGCTGCCAAACAACCACTTCGTGTGTGACCAGAATAAGGTGGCGAAACAGCAGCAGCTTATGAACCAGTACAGTGGCGGCCACTCGTGCAATCCCCAGCGTCCCGGCTACAACCCCGAGTGTGCCGTGCCGCTGTGGAGCCGCAACAAACAGGGCTTTAAGGGCGCCGTGCCTTACACCGGACCGTACGACAAGGAAGCTCCCTACCACTACGCCGAGTCACCCTACTACATGGATAACGACGACCCGAGAAAATTCTTCATGTCTGGCTACACCGGCTTCGTTCCGCATACCCAGTCCGTTATCGGCAATGTGTTTCCACTGACCTGCAACAAGGGCCTGCGCAAGTTCACCGATCTACAGTGTAACGTGAAGCAAAACTTCTGCAAGCCGGTGATCGTGAGCACAAAGAAGCGCGACTTTGATCCGCCCGTGGAGCAGCTGCAGCAGTGTAGTAAGGAGCCACTGCGCACCATCAACATTGCCGACGTGGGCATCGAATACGATCCGACCATCCTGCGCGACTGCGCCTCCGGCTCGGGCCGCTCGAGCACGGGCGCAGTGGCCGGCAGCTTCTACAGCCCAGAGGCAGACTTCAGCGGCGCCGGCGCGGGTCCAGACTTAGCTGGGGCGCCTCAGGCGGGCGGCTCGGGAGCAGAGGGACCCCGGCGCAAAATGAAGATGTTCCGGAGAAAGGATCCACACCCCATATACCGAGTTGAAGAGGGCCTTCTGCCCACCTACGGTGGACATGTGCCCAATCAGCAGTTCCGTTTCGGAGGCACATTCGGTCGTGAAACTTTGAACGCGCGCAACATGAACAAACGTAAATGACAATTTGCTGAATCTGGCGCCAAAATGAACAGCGTGTTTGGGCTATCTCACTGAACGTCATCAATGTATTCACCACTTTACTCCAACATCATTTGTCAATCATATGAAATACACAATCTAGATGTGTGTTATGCATTTGTTGTGCCCCTCCCCCTCGGTTTTTGGCAAATACCTCGCGAAAAAAGCGGCCGACGACGACGAAACTTTCAGTACTGCAGAGCTTATCACTTTTACACCTGCCCTAAAAATTTCATGAGCCTGACATAAATGACCTTTGAACTGTGACCTGTTCCTCCAAGTCCAGACCATGTCAGGCAACATGTTACGGAACTGTCAGAAGTGGTCGACACCTATGAATAGCCGGCGGGATGCCTACTGATTGACCTAACCTGACATTACCCGACCCTCCCCAAATGCATGAATGCATCATTTTTATATCAAAACTGACATGAAATTCGTAATAAGGAAACTGAAAATCCATGGCAATCCCACTTAACGCAAATGTAGATTTTCCCACCTGGGTCATTGCCCTGACTTGCCAATGATCTGGGACCTTAAAATTGGGCAGCAATTTTTATAGACAACATTTTGGATCGTATTTTACATATGCATATTTATTACATTATGTACATAAAGATTGCATTGGGAATGGGAGTGTATCCTATCGGTGCCCAGCAACAATTTTTGAACTCTTCAACTGGTTTAGGTAATTGCTTATTAAAAAACGTCATATTTGTGAAAAAAGGCTTCGGGATAATTGGACTACATTGGCTAACAATGGCTTTAAAGCCTTTGTAGGTAGTTATTAATCTTCATCTTTCCCTGTCGTATACCTAATTATGCTATTAAATATTCGCAAATATTCAAAATTAGATACAGACTCAAGTCATTGAAGGTCAGGTCACCCTGTCACGTCATATGACCTCATTTCAATGAAAATACAGCAATAGCTGCACGGACAACACGATTCATTGCAAGCTTCTGCGATTGATAAGAGCGGCAGCCGGTGAGATGTATGAAAAGATCTCAGTTTTGTACATCGTTGACATATGGTCAGGTCAATTTTGTGACTTTTCTATTTTCAGCTAATGTCGGAGAATAGCGAGCGGATAGTCTCGACGATAAAACCACGTTGATGTTCTTCAATGTCGTGATGTTTTGTGTCGAAGGTTATAGCAAAAAAAAAAAAAAACTGCCACAAAATATAAGGTCAGTTCTGACGAATCTGCCCTCTGGGGGTCAAACTGTTGATCTCACGTCAAAGTTGAGAACACATTGGCGGAAGTGTTTAGCTGGCCCGCGCGCGGGAGTTGGCCCGCGCGCGGCGCCGCGTTCGGACGTGCGACACGCGCGGGCCGCTCGCCTCCTTACCTGGCGAGTGTGCACCGGCCTCCGTCCTCCCTGAGTGCCTGAGGTGTGTTTGAGGACTGTGTGAGTGTGAGTGTCCGTGTGGGCTCCTCTGAGTTCGGGGGCTGTCGAGTCGTCGGCTGTCTGGCGCCGGCCTGTTGGGCCCCGTCGTTCGTTTTGGTCCGACCCTGCTGCGTCTTGCTGCCGTTGCTGGGTGTTTACACCAATCAGCTGATTCGCCCTCGAGGACCGGCTGAGCCCGGCGGTCAGCTGACCTGCCGGCGGTCGACCAGAGCGGCGGTCTTACCTGCCCGGCGGACCGGGGGCGGGCCGAGACACGGTCGTCGGCCGGGCTCGACGAGCTTCGGCGTCTGACCGGTCGGCGGCGTTTCTGCCTCCGGACCGACCCGATGGATCCGGACCTCCTTCGTCTGGTGCTGTTCGCGCTCTTGGTGCGGGTCTTCGCCTCTGCCGCCGCGCCGGCCTCTATCCCGTGGCAGCACCGTGTACCGGCGGAAACCGGCAGCTCTATCGCCGGCTGGCCTGGGCCGCTGTATGGACGAGCCGCGCGCTATCTGGGATGCCTGGAGCCGTCAGCTGGCGGCGGCGGGTATGTGGTGGCTGCGCGGACGGCTCGGCGTGGCGGACGTGGCGGACGTGGACGTGCCAGGGGGAGACGTGCGGGCAAGCACCATCGAAGGGGACAGGGACGGACTTCGGGAGGGGGGCTTGGTGGGGGTGGGGATGGGGGTTTATGTGTTATCTCTCTTAACGTACAGTCAGTGAAACCAAAGATTTTGTCATTGCGTCATGACCTCGATCATTTTAGCTGCGACGTTTGCATACTAACGGAAACCTGGCTGAAACCTGAGACTCTCTCTAGATATGTCAACTTCCCAGGCTACTCTCTTACGCGGGCTGATCGCTCTGATGGAAGGGGATATGGGGGTGTCGCTGTTCTGTGTAAAACTGATTTGAATGTCAAACGGCTCCAGTCGGTGTGTAACTGCAGGTCTTGCAAACTTGAAACCTTGTGGCTGTCAGTGTCAGACTCTAGAGGTAGGAAATTCAGTTTATGCGCAGCTTATAGACCACCTCGCCCCACCAGTGTTCATATATCAGCTGACTTCGACTGTTTAGAATCCCAACTACAGCGTGTGCTTTTAATGTCATCAGATCCCATTCTTATCGCCGGTGATTTTAACTGTGATTTACTCGCTTCAAACTCGAACTGTAGTAGAGATAGACTCTTAGACTTCATGCACTGTTTTAGTCTCCATCAGTTTGTCGGCCAGTCAACTTTTAGAACCGGTTCGCTTTTAGATGTCTTTATATCTGACTTTGTTGGTTTAGTCCGTGATGTTTGTGTTCTACCATGTCCATATAGCGATCATACTTTTATCAAAGCACGTCTTACTATACCAAAGCATCGATCTCGACCCACCATTGTGAACTCTAGACGCCTCGACCGCATCGATGTAGCTGATTTTCACCGTTCGCTTTGTCACACCGACTGGAGCCCGGTTTTCTCTCGTGTGGGTTTGACGGATCAGTGGGCCGCCTTTACTGAGCTACTCCTACCTATCCTTGACTTTCATGCTCCTTTACGATGTCTCAAAATCCGCAACCCCTCTGCACCCCCTGTCTCGGACACCACCCTGCGACTCATGGCACGGCGCCGTGGACTTCTTGCCCGAGAGGGCCGGACTCCTGCCTTCCTCACCCTGGACAAACAAGTAAAATCTGCTATACGTCGTGACGTTAAAAACGACATTGCCAGCCGGGTGAGGAGGCAGGGTCCGGCCTCCACTTTCCGTAACCTTCGGCAGGTGATCGAGGGCAAGAGGTCCACTCAGCGTATCGTGCCTGAGGCCACCCCCAACGAACTTAACAGCTTTTTTGCGGGGGTCGGCCCTCGCGTCGCGGCTGAGGTCCGGGACAGGGGGGAGCCTATCCCCCTTCCCTGCAGGCTACCTAGGGTAGGTGCCTGTGCCTTTTCCTTAAAACCTATTTCCCTTCAGTCCCTCCGATACATCCTTTTTTCCATGAAAAACTCCTCCTCCTCCGGCTCCGACGGTGTCAGCATCCGGATCCTTCGCGTCTGTTTCGATTCCATCAGTCACATCCTCCTTTACTTCGTCAACACCTGTCTCACAACTTGTGAATTTCCCGCATCCTGGAAGCACTCCATCGTCTACCCCATCCACAAAGCCGGTAATCCTACTGATCCATCCAACTATCGACCTATCTCCATTGTTCCTGCCTTTGCCAAACTTGTAGAAAAAGTTGCTCAGCAGCAGCTGTACACCTACATGTCTGGCAACCATCTGTTTTCCTCATCCCAGCACGGTTTCCGCTCTTGTCTCTCCACAGAAACCGCGCTCGCCACCGTATCCGATCACATCCTCTCTGCCACCGACCGACAGGAACTCACTCTCCTCTGTCTCCTCGATCTCTCCAAATGCTTTGACGTGATCGACCACACAAAGCTTCTGTCCAAACTTCAAACCTATTCTATCGATCCGACCTGGTTTTCTTCTTACCTCCGTGGCCATACCCAATCTGTTTGCACAGCTGACGGGCGAGGAAATCGAGTCCTCTCCGATCCTCTACCCAATCCTATCGGCGTGTTCCAAGGATCCTCGCTCGGTCCGCTCCTGTTCCAAATATTTGCCAATGACCTCCCCCTCTACGCCCCTGGGGCGCACGTGGTGCAGTACGCTGACGATACTCAAATCTTACTATCTGGCAAAAAAGACTCCCTCCCTCATCTCATTGCAACTTTGGAACAAATTTTGGACTCATTTGACGCCTGGTTTCATACCAACGGTTTGAAAGTTAACACTAACAAAACTGAACTCATCATGTTTGGCTCTCGTCAAAATTGCCGTGGCTTGGATCCCATCTCGATTCGGTTCCGTGAGGACACGATCCGTGAGGGCCCTACGGTGAGGAACCTTGGCGTGATTTTTGACAAGCACCTCACCTGGGACTCTCACGTATCGGCCCTCGTCCAAAAATGCAACGGTATTCTCATCGGGCTGTCCCACGTGCGTCACCACATCCCTAGTGAACTCCTGCCTACTGTGGTCAGCGCCTTGGTCCTCTCGCACGTCCGTTATTGTCTCTCGGTCTACGGAAACGGCTCGGATAAAAACATACAACGTCTCCAAAAAGTCATCAATTTTGCGCTGCGCGTTGTGTCTGGCCGAAGAAAATTTGACCACATATCGGACGTGCGAGAGAAACTGGGCTGGCCCACCGCCCGTCAGCTGTTCGAAATCCACTCACTCAATTTCCTTCACAAAATACGCTGCACTGGGGAGCCGGAGACTATATCCTCTCAAATCCTGACCAACTCTTCCCTGCGCTCACGCTCGACAAGGCGGGACACTGATCTGGCTCTCCCACGCGTGAGGACCGAAGCAGGGAGGCGCCGTCTGCTCTACAGCATCGCCCAGTTATATAATCGCCTGCCCCATGATTTTAGGAGCCTCTCTATGGGAAGTTTTAAACGCTCTGTTTCCGAGTGGTTTTTACGTATTTAGGGATGAGTGAATGGTTCGATATGTTTACTGAGTGCTGTGATTTGGGTGCATTTTAACTCGTTTTCCCCTTTTAACTCAGACGCGACACTCAGAATAGCCATTTTAATATGGAGAGTGTTTTAATTGTCAATACAATACAATACAATACAATAGCTCACTTTTTGAAAGCTCCTTTGCTTTCGTTTTCTGTCCCAGTACCCATACAGCGCCGTCTTTGTCACACTGTTGTGTATGCCATATTTTAATTTTGGTATGTACTATATGTAGCTACCACATCCGTCTTATTTATTCATTCATGTTTGTCGTTTCAATGTAACGTATTTATACGAGTTTCGACTACATATAAGAAAACACTGCCACACATCGTCGGCCGCAGTGGCACCGGCTACAAGCATAACGCTTCATAAAACGAAACGTTTTGTACAAAAAGCAATGCAGTTAAAAGGGAAGAGTTTGACTTGAGGCATAAATACAGTACAAATGTTTTCATAAAGAAAAATGAACCATAAATCATCGGACTGATTGATTAACGATGGTCTCGCAGTTCCTACATCATTACGATTCACCTCCTTCGAGATGCCCACCACAGCGAACTATAAGCGAACCATTACCCACCTATAATATAGCGCAGGCCCGCACACACACTCAGTGTGGGCCTGTGTTTTCCTGAAGACGCATTTCTTCTTGATAGCCATTAACCCGCGCCCGGCTGGGGGTCCTGGATTTCCACGCCCTGCTGGGGGGGGGGGGTGTTTGAACACCCCCCCTTGTAACTCGGCTCCTGGGCCACGTAGCGATACGCGGAAGGCGGCGTTCGGAAGAGCGTCAAAAATAATGAGGAAATCACTTCGGTCAATTTTTTGGTCAGGTCAAAGGTCAGGTCACCAGAGGTCATTGAAGGCAAAATTTCGCCGATTTCCAGGTCAAATGTCGAAAATTTCCAAGAAGCCAACGCATAACTCGAGAACCAATAGAGCTACAGCGCCGCGGAAAAGTGCATTCGATAGCCCTATTAAAGGCCTTTCTGAGTAATTCTCTCAGATTTGACCTAACGTCAACGGTTTTGCCTGCAGGGGGCAAAAACTGCAAAAATAGCCGATTTTTTCGGAAACAGTTTTTCTGCAATAACTTTTGACCCAAGCCTTGTACGAGCTTACTTTTACCGGCATTGTGTTCCTCTCGTCAAGACGCATCGAATGAACTATAAGTTGACCTTGAAAGGTCAACTTGAAAATTTGACCTCAGGTCAAGGTCATGACCTGACCGGAAAGGGTCATGTTGCATATCAGTCGATCCGTATCGTCGAGCTGAACACATCTAAGGCGTTTTCATCGCTCTAGCATGCCTCTATCAAAAGTTATTAGCGAAAAACTGTTAGATACCATTCGTGACCTAAGATGACCTCAGGGCATAAACAAGGGTCACGGACACCATTTTCATGTTCAGTGTGTCTAAACCACTTGTAATTCGGTGTTTGGGAGTGTTTATAATGTCTTTTGTCCAAAAGAGGCGCATTTCAATTTTCTCCCATTGACTTATAATGGGGAGGTCGCAAAATTGACCTGACCTTAGGTCATCGATATCAAAATTCTGAGATATACATTTTGTACATGCTATTGCTCTTAGCAATCGCTGAAAGTTTCAAAGCGATCGGTCACTCGGTGTAGCTATGACAGACATTGAAACTTTTTATGAGGTGAGGTCACTTCAAGTGACCTGGTGACCTGACCTTGAATGACCTTGGTCTGAAATTTTCACAACATGTGTAGAATTGATGTATGATAAGGTGTACCAAAAACGGCGGCGCTGCGCGCCGCCGTTTTTGAGATATTCGCGAAAAACTCCAAGGGGGGGTGTTCAAACACCCCCCCCCCCAGCAGGGCGCGGGTTAACCAGAGACTCTCGTCTCCGGGAGCATATCGCTACAAGTCCACCATAGCCACTCAGGCAACAACACAGAAACACGCTCACACACCCGGAAATTCGCACGGACATTCACCGCGTCAGTCCACTGCACAATGTTCGGCATATGTCCCAGTAACGTCACAGACGCACCCTGCTCCTGTGACGTCATGGATCACACTGATGACGTCAGAGCTTGTCCTGTAGATCCTTACTGAGCTGAGCGGTGGTGTACGACTCTGGCGTGGTTTTCCTCTCTGGGGCGTCTTTGGAGTCGGCTGGCTCGTCCATGTAGTCCTTTGGCGGCTCTTTCGGGTAGAATTTCCGCGACGAGTGGAACTTTGGCCGCGGGATCTTCACAGGTGTGGCGAGCAGAAGCGACTCCATGGTCTGGTCTGGTCTGTCGCGTCACAGGGGTACTGAAACACACACAGGGGGAGCTGATTAGGTTCGCTGGTGTGGCGAGCAGGAGCTGGTTTGGTCTGGTTTGGTCTGGTCCGTCGAAGAAGGACTGAAGCTCAAAGAAGGCTGGTTAGCTTCATAGGTAGGCGGACGGCAGCATAGGAAAAGCGCTTAGGGATGCAGCAGAGCTCGGCCCTTTGACTATAAATCCCGACAGTACCACGCCGAGGTCAGTTCAGGTAACGTGGGAACAGCCTTGGACGTGTCACACCAGGGGCGGATCCAGAAAATATCCAAGGGAGGGGCCATTAGAAACCAGGAGGCCCCCCCCCATAATCCCACCTGTTGGAGGCCCCATCTTCCCACTTGTTGCCCCCCCCCCCAAAAAAAAACTGCGTCTATTGAGCTTATCTAGCTGTTCAGGCAATATCTCAACATCTGTGCAGGCTTGTAGGCCCTCTGTGCAGGTTAGGAGGCCCTGTAAAAGTGGTCATCTCTGTGAGTATAAGAGACCTCCAAGTTATGAAAAGCTTTACCAATCTTCTAACAAAGAAGTCTTCTCAGCTAGTCTTCTAAGAAATAACTAAGTGGGTAGGTTAAAAAAAAAACTCATCGGATTTCGGCCACTTTATTTTCAGGAGGCCCCCTTTTCAGCTTTTTAACTTTTTAACTTTTTATTTTATTTTTGAAAAAAAAATCGGCCAAGGGGGGGGGCCATGGCCCCCATGGCCCCCCCTTGTATCCGCGCCTGTGTCACACGGCACCGTCCTGTTGTGTCCGGAGCGCACCGACAATTACCCTGACGTCCAGAGTGGGGCCGATTTGGTTCCGGTACCGTCACAGAACTCTGGCCTAAATTCGGCGAATGGGGCAAGTGGAGGGGATTTATTGCCCTCACCACTGGCGCTAGGTCACACACGAACTGAGACGGTCGGCGGAAGGGACCATCAAGTGGAAACGTAGAGACGCCCATGTACCGCGTGTAAATGGGATTACTGGAGCGCCACTTGTTCGATCCTGTCACGCATGATATAGGAAGTCGTATGCAGACGGCTAATTGGCTATTGTGTCCGTCCAGCGTAGCATAGAATAGAGCAGTAAACAGGTGACGGAATTCCAGTCGGAGATCGTCCGCTCACGCTGAAATCCGGAGTAATGCGCCTTAGGGGAAAGCAGAATTAAATCCGATTGTTTTCATTTCAATCGGAACAACTCAATTTCCATCTTCCTGTTGAACAAAGGCACTACGCTGGGGTAACACGCAACTAAGCAGAATCTGAAAACTTCACAAGTGACGGTGGCTGTTGGCGAGAAAGCGGCACTTTAAACCGTCGAGACGCGTCCGCCAGGAGACGCCTGCCCACTGAGTGAGGATGGGTGCGTGACTAAGGAACGATACAGCCGCGGATGGTTGCCGGCTGCTGGGCTGATCCCACGGCCACGGCACAGCTGGCAGAGCCAGATCTGTGCCGATTTCTCCGCAGGAGAGCGCCGGCGACAGAAGAAAGACGGGCTGAGCTCGGTCAGGGGCGGCGGCAGCGGCTTTGAGCCGACTGCGGCTGACGGTCATGGTTCCAGGAGCCAGTGATGACTGTATAGAGTTTTCCAGTGCATGGGCCATGGACCCCTGTGGATGGAGGGTGACTCGGCGATGTGTATGATAAGCTTACTCGGAGATTGGCGCTGCAGATTATGACAGTTCACACGATTAACTTCAAAGATTATGTTGTCAAAGTTTTAACATTTACATTGTGAAGAATACCTATATTTCCAAGACCCAACATCGCCTCTGCTGAGAAATTAACTGTGGTACTTTCTTCTCAGTCTTTACTCACTCACTGTCTTTATGGCATTCTTATCAGCCCTTTGGCACGACCTCCGCGATTTGATTCTTGGGTGACCCTATTGTCTAATAGTCTCAGATGCCTTATTCTCTGGTCACGGTCCTCTGGACCAAATCTCGATGACCTCTAGGCCAGCCGTAGGTCACCAGTCCTGATACAATTGATCTGGATGTGCTTGCTGTTACTAACATGCTGATCGTTCTGCATGCATCGGCGGTAGACCGTGACACCCAGGCCTCAGCAGCTTGAAACAATTTGTAACGCTTCAGTGAGACTTCTGATCACACTTCTGTATACGTATAATATGAACCTCACGCCGATGCATAACACGATCTCTTCACACGTCGTAAGTGAGGTGCCGCTGACCTCTGTGACGTCATAACGTGCTTCTGAGCTAACACTCGAGGCGTGTTCAGGGTTCACTGAACCGGAGTCCTCCGCGACGCATAATCTCAGTACAACAACCAGCTTCCTAGAACCGGACCGTACCCGTCGACACGGCGAAACATGCTGGTCATGGCTTGTCATGGGTTAGTAATTCACTCCTCGGGTCGGCGCTGACTGGATTGTCGTGCAGAGGCGTATCCATGTTTAAGTGTCACCCAGCACTCAGCAATAATTTATTATGGATGGATATTGTAGGTACAGAAAATGCAAATCAGTTCTTGAGCTCTTCTTATTTGACACTCATTAAAAAAATCATTCGATTAAACATAAGTTGAACACTAGCTGGATGAATTCAATCCTTAGGATCATTTCCTCTTACTTTCTATTTTATACCTACCTCGGACAACTCAAGTCCTTTCCTTTTCCTTTTCATTTCCAACTTATTCAAAAGACGTGCGTAACTAACTAATTACGTAATTATCATCTCAGCTCCATCTCCCAAAATATAAAAAAGCTTAGCTTCGCTGGTCATATCTAATGAAAAGTTCCATGCCATGCCCCAACATTCCTGGTAAAATATCGTCACCTTCCTGGTCTGGTTGTCTCAGCAAAACTACCGGTAAAGGAAATGACGTCTACGACCGCGAATGGCCTTCCTGTAGCCGGCTGTCGGGCGCGCTGTGTAGGGCCAGGACACTCGCTAGTCGCTGTCCTGTGTTTCACGACAGATCTTGCTTCTTCGAAATGAGCATCATACTTAAAGCGAGTTTTTAACAACAAAGCTGGTAATTTATGCAATGCTTCCTAAGTTGTGCTGAAATGTCAGATTGATGTGAATTATGAACTGACGGATTGAATTGCTTGCTGCGATTGCTTTCAGTGTATCTTTCATCTCTCCCCTAAGGTTTTTCGCGAATAACTCGCGTAAAAAGCGGACGATCGCGACGAAACTTTTAGTACCCTCGCATTGATCAATTTTACACCTACCCTGAAAATTTCATGACCCTGACCCCAATGACCTTTGACCTGTGACCTCTTTTCCGTGACCATGTTTGGCCGAAATCGCGATTCGGCGTATGTCGGCTCGCATTAGCCGCGCGTTTGCAAGCTTTTCGTGGTTTCAAACGTTCAAACATGTGATTTGATGTTGCTCCCATGCATTAGTGGGTGTCAAGGTCACCTGAAGGTCAGGTCAGGTCATTGACCTTTGGTGACCTCGGTTCACTTTTTCGAGTTTTACATGTTTCCAGGCTAGTTTTTGGAGCTGAATTCGAATTTAGCAACCATTTGAACATTTACGAAGTAGTTTTCAGGTGCCTTCGTAACATGTTACGAAGCTGTCAGAGGCGGATGACATGGGTACTACGAATACCCGTCACGACCCCTACCGGTTGACCTGACCTGACCTGACCCGACCTGATCTAAACGCTTAACGACATCATCTGTGATCAAAACTAACACGATATTCGTGATCAGCACCCCGGAAAACCCCTTAGCAGCCACGCTTTACGACTTTCTAACAGGTCCCGATATTCCCGATTTTTGGGTCATTGACCCGACCTGGAAGGTCAACCGATGACCTAGGACCTTAAAATTGGGTACCATTGGCTTCCTCTTGTGACGGGCAACACGCTCGTTTTTCCGCGAAGCTCTAGCTCCATCAGGGGCCAAACGCGAGGGGGGGTCGTATGTACCTTGTGCCGTCGAAGGACTCAAATTATGGCCTGTGCCGGCGAGGGTTAAAGAAACCAAACCGTCATTGGAAATGAAACCTATAAACGTTTTGATCTTATTAGGCGAAATATTCATTAATGAGTCATTTATCAGTGCAGCATGCTTGAGACGTTCAGAACATTTCAGGCCAGTTGTAGTTGCGCATAGGTTACGCATACCTGAACGAGATGAAAAATAAAAACTCGTAATTGTCGAGGTTCTGTCGAGGTCATGCAGTTTTGAAGAAAGCTGTCACACCGTCAGCTCCCATGTGTTACGAATGAGGTTGTGGCTAGTTTCCTGCCACCAGCCAAGACCAAAACACCATACGTCACCGTCAATGGCCGGAGGTTCAGAGAAAGTACCGGGCGTGGGTGATAATCTACCGGCTGAGACGGCGGGGCAGATTGCTGGGGAGGGCGACTATAAACATGATGGATAGTTACATCAAGCAGAGGTTGCTTGGAGCTACCGCACGCACACATTTTCGGCGAATGATAGGCCAAGGATCTATCGCGTGCTCACAGAACAAAAATATTGAATAAACGGATGGAGACTGCAACTACGTTTATGACAGTATCACCACTACGAGGCTACGGGCATTGAAGCCACATCAAGCCTATACATAGGAAGTCCTTTGATGTCCTTTTCAGATGATCAGTAGGTACAGGCCCAACCACAACAATTTTCCTCTTATGTCGTACACCATACACGTGATAAAAACCAGCATGACATCAAGTAGCTAGCGAAGCACCGCCGCCCTCAGCCTACCGCCTTGATCCCCGCTCTGCAGCAAACCCGTCCGACAGCCCCATGAACCGACCACAACGTGCCATCGGCAGTCATCCAACTCTGCTAATAGCTTCTCTGCGGGTGAACGCCCGCGCACGGGCTGTCGGCTCGGGAGGTCGGAGTGACCCCGGATGGATCCGCCGGTGACCCCTGCGCTCCCACGGTCGACGCTGCGGGGGAAGGGGGGGGGGAGAGGATTTGTGCTATGATATTTGCTGAGTGTGGTATGCGTATGTGTGTTGGGGGTGGGGGAGGGGGGGATCGAAGCCGCGTTAGGATGTGCTGAAAGCTTTCAATACGATGTGTTACAGCTTGTAGGTTAATTTATTTTGTAGTTCAACTGCGGTTGTTCCGTCTGCTAACTAATCGGCGCAGAGCCCTGATGCATGGTGCTGTCGTTTTAGCTCTGTGGCGTGGCCGGGCTAATCGATATAGGCGAGTTCGTGACCGGTCTCATAATTGGAGACGGCTGCTCTGACGAACATCGCATGCTACACAGTACACACTCAGATCGCAAATTTCAGACTATTGTCGTTCAAACGATATTAAAATTGGCATTGCCGAGTGGCAATTCACGTAGCAAACCCTCTCAATCTTTCATATCCCAGCTCACGTGCTCTGCACCGATGGCGGTATGTCCAAACTTCTCTTCACTCTCCTCTGTCCCAATCGCTCGTCGCTCCCGTCGTCACTGGCCGAGCCTCCGCAGTCCACTGCCCGCCGCCGCCGTCACCACCGCCGCCGCCACCGCCGCCACCGCCGCCGCCGCCGCGGGCGGTAGGTGCTCGTTCCGCCTGGCCGGTCCGAGCCGCGGCGGTGGGCGAACGACGACCACAGTGCAGTGGAGGGGCCCCAAACGGGAGGATAAATGATACAAACCCGCTACAAGGAAGACGGGAGGATGAAAAATATTAAACGGAAAGTGGACTTTGATTCTGTTCTTTGATGATTCATTGGAAGGTCGTTCTGTAGAAAAGTATGAAGCGGGATAATGACAGACCATGCCTCATCATATTTAATAAAATGACTAGAAGAGCTCAAGCTATACGATGGTGCTATACTTTATATACGTTACATATGCAATGCCTGAATTGCTTGGTTTGACGTGACTATGCAATATAGATTTCGAAGTTTCCGTATGCGTGGCTGTACTTAGATACTTGCTCTATAGTTTGGCTGTCGAGGACACGACATCAGGGTCAAGATTACTTTACTACATCAGGGTCAGTTGCATGCGTTCCGGCATGCCTGCACTCAGTCTAACCACACGACGATGTGAACCCGGCCAAAACATTTCCTCTGCGCATTCCGCTACTGCCGCAGTGCCCGGGCCACCTCGTCGGTGAACTGCCGTTTTGGAGAGCTGTGTGGTGCGTGCTGCCGAGGGACGGACACCCACTCCCTGGTCAAACTAACGGTGGGCGTGTCCGCCGAGCCGTGACCGCCACGGAGGGCAGAGGTTTGCCGTGAAAACTCGGCAGCACGGTAGCGACACAGTCGTGATCGTTTACGGACTGTCGGAGGTGGCGTGGAGACCGTGGATGTGGTTTTCGTGGGACGTGTTTCACTGCAGTAACGAGGGAGATGCGTGGGATAGGCACAGCTTTTGTCTCAGATGAGCTACAAAGCTGGTGGTAAATGTCCTCGTTTGAAGCAGCCATTGTTCGTGAACGAACAAATGCGAAATATTATCAGCCATGTATTTTCCGATGGAACCCTCGCAGCTGTACTTATTGCAAAAAGAAACTTGACGGTAGACGTACGTATGGCGGTTAGAACTTTCCCGAAAAACTACAGTCGTTGGAAAATACACAGCATTTAATGTTAAAAGTTACATCTTGTCCAACGACAACATTTGGAAAGCCGTCTGGAAATGGCAACTAATGGCACCGTATCACGACGACATCTAACTGACAGCAAAAATGATTGCTGTCTTGAATCTTGATTGCATGACGCTATATTTTTACATTTTCGTCGCACGCACGCCAAACATATGTAGTTATAGTAAACATACACGTCGAACAAATTGCTGAATTTTCTCATACACTATCAATTATAACGGGCGTACATCGTGTGAATAATATCAGCTCGTTAGGGCTTGCCTACTGGTGAATCGCTGTCATTTCAAACACTACCACATCATGTCGTTTAGAGTGAATAACTACGGTGACGTTAGCCCACTGAACAGTGAACACTGAACAGGGGCCGGAGAACAGGTTGAACGCGAGCGCTTCGTGTCGCCGCCTGGCGCGGCAAATGGCAGTACCGTGCTAACTGTTCGAGCACGCCGCTAGCGAGGAGGAGGAAGCCGTATTCAAGTGTTTTACAGTTACACTATGGGAAGGCTACTGGCTACGTCTCTGAGACGCAGCTCTAGCGCAGCTAACACATTGAGGGGCGGTATGAATGAGGCTGGTGGGAAGCAACAGCAGTGGGTCGAAGAGATCTCCTAGGATGTGGACGGAATATGAGCAAATAATAAAGCGCTGCCATGGGTTACGATGCGGACAACAGGTGGGTACAGTCGTGTACAGGTTGATGGTCCTCTACTCTTTATCCACCGGGTTCCTATGGCTCAGCATTGGCAGCAGCCGCCTGGTACCGATAGGCTGTGCCGCATGACCCGAAAGTTATGCGGCACAGTCTACCCACGCCGTTTGACATCGGCTCGGGTCGCCGGGTGGAGCGCTTTGTAGACCAGCTGTTGCGTCAGACCAGCGCGGGGGGGGGGGGAGGGGCTCGTCTCAGTGGTTGGCGTGGGCTGGCGAGTGGTGTGGGGCGTGTTGGTCGACCGTGGGGGCTGGTCGGGTGTGTGTGGTCACTTCCTGGACCTGCATTGCACATTTTGCGTCGCTTAACAATTGCATTCCTGTTTGATAAGCACAATGCACGAAAGACCCAGCGAATATAATTTACTTTACTTGTGCATTGTGCAAAACGTGATTTGGCACGGTATCGAGGCAACCATAGGTCTTGTGCCTATGCATGATATTTAGGCAATACGTTTATGAAAACGGTAGATTGATACTGGATGTCAATTCGTATGCTAAATGTCGGCACGCATTAAATGAATGAATCAATCAATCAATCAATCAAACAATCAATCGACATGTATAAAACCGTAACCACTAATAGCAATCAAACCATCCTAACTCGGAAAAGCAGCCGGAGCCCTGATGAGGCTCGAACCGGGACTCCACACTGTAAATTTTGCCTATGATCCATCATCATCCCACCAAGCTAGAGTGACCGGCACCCGACCCCTCAAAAACATTAATTGACTTTGCCGCCGACCTCCCGGCCCCGCCGCCCGCCCGGCCAGACTTTGTCCCGGCCATAGCCACCGTCCGGTGTAGCTCAGCGTAGGAGTGCGCGACTGTCAAACTGACCGGTAGTGAGGGGCCCGGTTCGAAACGCTTCGGATGCTGGATGTTTATTTCTCGTTGGGAGGCTTTGCGTTTAGTCCACTTTTCAGAAAGATCAAGATCATTTGGTGACTGACCTGTTTTCTTTCTTTGCTGCAATTCATGAGGAGACCGTATGCACCCTTACCTGTCCTTCGGCACCCCACTTGGGAGATGGGTGGTTGCCCCCCCCCCATGGGTTTTGTGAATATATCTAAAACGAATTTTTGGAGGGGGGATACGATCGGTTCTATGCGACAAGTGACCACACACGCCCAGCCCCAGGTCCGCCCGCTCACTCCCTCCCCATATCACCCCCTCCCCACACCACACTCCAGCCCGCCTCATCCACCGAGCCGAGCAATGACGAGCCTCAGCGCCCCGGGGCGCGACCTGTCAGCGAACCGGCGGGGACGCGGGCCGGCGGTTGCGTGCGCCGCGGGGGCAGGGGCGCGTCCAGGCGTTGGGGACTGTAGGGATGTAGGCATTTCGTATTGGAATTTCGCATTAATGTAAACGTATGCTGTAGAAATGTAGAAATTGTAGGGATGTAGGAATTTCGTATTAATGTGAACATATGCTCGTAGAAATTGTGTGAACGTTGTTCGTCCGTTTGTTCCTTATGTAGGGATGTAGGAATTTCGTATTAATGTAAACGTATGCTTGTAGAAATTGTAGGGATGTAGGTATTAATGTGAACGTTGTTCGTCCGTTTGTTCCTCCGTTGTGCTCGCGTCCGCGTCGAGGGTTAAATCGTGGAGGTCAGCGTGACGGTAACCAAGCGCCCCGGTTGGTCGGCCTTAGCCTCGGGCCGGCGAACGGGGGGCGTTTCCACCTCGAGCCCGGTACATAAGCACAGCGAGAGGAGGAGTCGGGGCTCAGTGTTGGCCTGCCGAAGTGCTGTGCTGCGCTGTGCCCGACTACTCTTCTGCTGCTGGCTCTCCTGGCTCGAGGTAGGTTCCCGTCACGCAGGGATTGTCGCGGGCTCACGGACATCCCTTAGTTAGGTTAGGAGCACTTGGGTGGAGGATTAGGTAGTTTCGCGCGTCATTTGTCGTTAGGGTATTGTAATAGAATTTAAACAACCGAACACCAGTAATGCCCAAAAGTCTCTCCTTTATTCACAAAACTCTCCAAACAAATTTGCACGTACAATTATTTCCGCGTGGAATAATTTCACGCACTTCAATAATCATACCACTTCTGACACACGCCCCTCTGATCTTCAAGATCACTAAAACGCACACACACAAAATATCAAAAACATTATCTTCGGTCATAAAACCGCGGCCAAATCGTGCACCTTAATCGGTCAACAAACCGGAGCACTCGCCGCTCACCACCCGGGCACCATCACCGGGCACCATCGCCGGTCTCCAGCACCGGTCTTCATTACCGGTCTCCAGCACCGGGCTCCATCACCGGGCTCCTCCAGCACCGGTCTCCAGCACCGGGCTCCACGACCAGTCACCATCACCGGGCTCCATAACCGCGGTCTCCAGCACCGGGCTCCATCACCGGGCTTCACCACCGGGCTCCATCACCGGTCTCCATCACCGGGCTCCATCGCCGGTTACCATCACCGGACTCCAGCACCGGTATCCAAACTGGACAAAATCGAATCGATCGTTGGTTCGTTGTCGTGTCTTGCCTCTTCGCCATTTTTAGCTTTCTTTATCTTCCCTGTCGAATTTTCCCTTATTTATACAATACCGTAACTAGACCGAGATAAGGCCGAAATAGCTTGTAATAGAATTTAAACAACCGAACACCAGTAATGCCCAAAAGTCTCTCCTTTATTCACAAAACTCTCCAAACAAATTTGCACGTACAATTATTTCCGCGTGGAATAATTTCACGCACTTCAATAATCATACCACTTCTGACACAGGTATTGATAGGGTAGTACGCGGAAATTATATTGTCATCTCTCTAGCAGTCCTTTATTATGTTCGGTATTTACAATAAATGGGGTTCGAATTGACCAGATGCTTTTGGAGACGGGTTGAGTCGGAGGAGAACGGAGTTTGAGCGGAGTCAGATTCACTCGGTACCTTAGTTAGTCATCATGGCTCAGGAGCTTAGCTCCAAACCCACGAAGGGCGCGCTAAAAACCGCGTGTGCTCCAAAATGGCGGAGTTATTCACCTGAACCACGATGCATAGTTTAGTTCAATTAGATTAGAGGACAGTGGCTCGTGTGGCAGACGGGGTAAAGGCTGGTGACGTCCCGGCCTAACACTGCTCCTGTAGAGTAACGTAGAGAACCGGAGGGGAGGCAACGAAGGGCCTACAGGACCGGCCTAAGCCCCCCTCACATAATGGTGCATCGGCCGGGAAAGGGGGGCTTAGGCCGGTCCTGTAGGCCCTTCGTTGCCTCCCCTCCGGTTCTCTACGTTACTCTACAGGAGCAGTGTTAGGCCGGGACGTCACCAGCCTTTACCCCGTCTGCCACACGAGCCACTGTCCTCTAATCTAATTGAACTAAACTATGCATCGTGGTTCAGGTGAATAACTCCGCCATTTTGGAGCACACGCGGTTTTTAGCGCGCCCTTCGTGGGTTTGGAGCTAAGCTCCTGAGCCATGATGACTAACTAAGGTACCGAGTGAATCTGACTCCGCTCAAACTCCGTTCTCCTCCGACTCAACCCGTCTCCAAAAGCATCTGGTCAATTCGAACCCCATTTATTGTAAATACCGAACATAATAAAGGACTGCTAGAGAGATGACAATATAATTTCCGCGTACTACCCTATCAATACCCTAACGACAAATGACGCGCGAAACTACCTAATCCTCCACCCAAGTGCTCCTAACCTAACTAAGGGATGTCCGTGAGCCCGCGACAATCCCTGCGTGACGGGAACCTACCTCGAGCCAGGAGAGCCAGCAGCAGAAGAGTAGTCGGGCACAGCGCAGCACAGCACTTCGGCAGGCCAACACTGAGCCCCGACTCCTCCTCTCGCTGTGCTTATGTACCGGGCTCGAGGTGGAAACGCCCCCCGTTCGCCGGCCCGAGGCTAAGGCCGACCAACCGGGGCGCTTGGTTACCGTCACGCTGACCTCCACGATTTAACCCTCGACGCGGACGCGAGCACAACGGAGGAACAAACGGACGAACAACGTTCACATTAATACCTACATCCCTACAATTTCTACAAGCATACGTTTACATTAATACGAAATTCCTACATCCCTACATAAGGAACAAACGGACGAACAACGTTCACACAATTTCTACGAGCATATGTTCACATTAATACGAAATTCCTACATCCCTACAATTTCTACATTTCTACAGCATACGTTTACATTAATGCGAAATTCCAATACGAAATGCCTACATCCCTACATAATACCCCCTGCTTGGCTAGGGGGGAAAAATTCCCTTACTCCGGGGGCGGGGCGAAGCACGACACGGTAGCATGGTTCTCGCATGGCTCGGCAGCTGTAGGCGCGCAGGCTGATCGCCTGAGTGTTCGCATTCGTTGGCGTGGCACAGGGCCGCACGCGGGCTGGTGGCACGGGCAGCGTGCGAACGGTCACTGTGGGGCACACGGCAACGGTTGTTCGACCGCTGTTGGAGGTGGCGTGGGACAGCGAGGTCCCGAGCACTGCACGTCACTGCGCGCGGGCTGGCGGCACGAGGAGTGTCCGAATGTCCGCCGGCGCGGCAGTGCGCTGAGCGGGCACGGCTCTGTGTCCGACCGCTGCCTGAGGCAGCGTGGGACAGCGTAGGTCCAGGCACTGCATATCACTGCACGCGTTTGGCGGCACGAGTAGCGTCCGAACCGGCGCGGCACAGGGCAGCACGCGGGCTGGTGGCACGGGCAGCGTGCGATCGTTCGCCCCTCCGTGGGGCACCTGGCAACGGTTGTTCGACCGCTGTCTGAAGCGGCGTGGGACAGCGAGGTCCCGAGCACTGCACTTCACTGCGTGCGGGCTGGCGGCACGAGTAGTGTCCGAATGTCCGCCGGCGCGGCAGTGCGCTGAGCGGGCACGGCTCTGTGTCCGACCGCTGCCTGAGGCGGCGTGGGACAGCGGAGGCCCAGGCACGGCCTATCACTGCACGTGGTTGGCGGCGTGTCCGATTTTGCACCGGCGCGGCACACGGCAGCGCGCTGAGCTGGCACGGCTGGTGTCGTCCGACCGCTGCCTGAGACGGCGTGGGACAGCGTAGGCCCAGGCACGGCCTATCACTGCACGTGGTTGGCGGCACGGGTAGCGTCGTAGGTCCAGGCACTGCATATCACTGCACGTGGTTGGCGGCACGGGTAGCGTCCGCTGGTGCGCCGGCGCGGCACTCGGCAGCGGGCACGGACTGCCGCTGGGCGCGTGAGCTCGGCCCTCAGGTAGGCGGTGACCGTTGGTGATCGGTAGCTTTTACCACCACGAAGATCGCACACGGCAGCGCAAGAATGGCGTCGTGCGGGCCGCAGTCGTGAGCAGCAGCAGGCCGTGGTGTCCGGCACTCCGCCACAGCCGGCCGCGGACGCCCGTAGCAGCACAGGTCGATCGTAGCAGCGCTCTGGAGTGTTCGCTGTTCCTCTTCAGCGGTGTCCAGCCGGCGTACGGTGCATAGCGGCAACCGGCCGGGCTGGTCCGCTCATCAGCCCTCAGCTGACGCACACTGCAGCCACCGGCCGTAGTTGACCAGCAGCTTCTCAGTCGTCGCGCCTTTACCACTTCAGCGCCGCGGGCTGTCGCAGTGTCTCATCCGGCGCCATGTGTAGTCGTGACACCTCCTTCAGCGCCACCCTTAGCTATGGCACCTCGCTCAGCGCCACCTTTAGCAGCAGTGCTTTCTTCAGCGCCGCCTGTAGCAGTGGTACCTCCTTTAGCATCACCTGCAGCAGCCATGCCTCCTTTAGCACCACCTCACTTCAGCTGCAGTCTCGGCGCCTGCTTCAGCACTACATTCAACAGCGCCTTCAGCGTTTCCACTTCAGCACCGCGGGCTGTCGCAGCGCCTCATCCGGCGCCATCTGTAGTCGTGACACCTCCTTCAGCGCCACCCTTAGCTATGGCACCTCGCTCAGCGCCACCTTTAGCAGCAGTGCTGTCTTCAGCGCCGCCTGTAGCAGTGGTACCTCCTTTAGCATCACCTGCAGCAGCCATGCCTCCTTTAGCACCACCTCACTTCAGCTGCAGTCTCGGCGCCTGCTTCAGCACTACATTCAACAGCGCCTTCAGCGTTTCCACTTCAGCGCCGCGGGCTGTCGCAGCGCCTCATCCGGCGCCATCTGTAGTCGTGACACCTCCTTCAGCGCCACCCTTAGCTATGGCACCTCGCTCAGCGCCACCTTTAGCAGCAGCGCTTTCTTCAGCGCCGCCTGTAGCAGTGGTACCTCCTTTAGCATCACCTGCAGCAGCCATGCTTCCTTTAGCACCACCTCACTTCAGCTGCAGTCTCGGCGCCTGCTTCAGCACTACATTCAACAGCGCCTTCAGCGCCATTTTTTCAGTAGCGGCGCCTCCTTCAGCGCCCCGTCCCGTCGCGGCGCCACATTCACTTCAGCGCCACCGTCGTTGCAGCGCGTATCGTGGGCGTCGCGACACTGCGTCGCGATTGATTCCGGCCGCTGTACACCGGATCTGCAGTCGATGTGCCCTGCGATCTAGTCTCGGGCGCAGCGTCCTCTGCAGGCGCAGCGACCTCAGCTGCCGTCGCGTCGTCTGTAAGTGCCAGTTCGCCAGTACGCCGTCGCGCCGCGGCGGCGCTGTCATCCAGTCCCGAGGCCGCAGCAACCGGTCCAGGGATCGGGACCGGCGCCGCCCCACGCAGGCGCCGTGTCGCCGCGGTGGCCAGCAAGGTGCGAGTCGCCCCGCTGCGCCCCGCGTTGTCCCCAGGTGTGCCGATCCCTTCCCGTCAGCTGCTGGCCCGGTAGTGCTGCGGGTTGCCATCTGTTGGCACACTAAAATACTCATATAAGCGTGGTGCCACACTAGGGTCCCATACATATACGGCCATACACATACACATACAGACCTACATACCTACATCCAAACATATACAAATATACCTACATAACGATTATCCAAATGTGGACGCAGTCGGGACACTAAATGTCCGAACGAAAAACCGATATTCATTCACCTGAGGTTGACACACACATACATACAGCCATCCCCACATACAGTGTTAGAAACAGAATAGCTAGACGTCGAGTCGGGATTATGGCGCGCCTGTCTTATAGTGACGCTATAGTCGCTTGTAAATGGAGGTCCCCTCAGGATAGAGAAAAGGTGAAATATTCCCAATCGATACTAGCCGCGACGGCCTAGCAAAATGGGGCGCCTCTGGATGGACAGGTGGCACATCACTGCCGGGGTTTTAGTCACTGCTGCCATCGCGACTAGTACGACCGATCTGAACTCCCAAATAGCCATCCCAATTTGTCAGCTTTGGCGACGCCGAAACCCGATTTTACATTGGCTGAGTATCCAAGACACTAGTTAAACCAATTTACAGAATGGACTGCGCCATTATAGCCTTGTAGGGGATTCGGGAAAACCCGCTTGAAATCTCTAAAATCGATTTAAACGTGTCGTGGAAACGCCATTTGTCGTTGATACGCTGTTGTAGCCAAAGCACCCATACAAACCATACCAGACCAATAACGACGGGTGGTCTGTGTTTTCGCTAACCGACGTGCTGTGTCGCATACCCACCTGGCAACGGGAAGGGGGTGAAGAAACATAAGATAGGAGGCGCGGAGATGGACGGGTAGTCGGTAGAAGGTCGTGACCGGGCTATTGTGTAGCCAGAGTAGCGTGGGATACACTCCATACCACTGTAGTCACGCACGAGGAATGAGTGTCTGACAGGTCTAATGAGTGGATGTGTTCTGTCGAGGATTTATAGAGTGGGGTGCGCGGCCGGACCCGGGTTTCGGGTAGCACCGCGGCGCCAGGCGGTGGACGGACGGCACGTTTTAGCGCCAGGGGAGAGGAATGGCGGTTCGGGGACGTTAGTTGTTCTACGTGCACTGCGCTGGCTACATCATGTCGGTGGCAGAACAGTGTGCTGTGTGATGATCGTAGTATTGGCGGCGGGTGCGGCGTTTAGTGGTTTGTTCCACTTGGTGTACCAGGTCAGCCAAGACGTGAACGCTTTGGTAAGTTGCCTAGTAGGGTCGTAGAAAAGTAAAAATTACAGCTCGCATGAACTTGATGGATCATTTGATGGTGTGGTGAATGACGGTTCGATTTTGTTACATTGTGATGAGTGACTGCTGTTCGGGCGTTCGCGACCCTACAGGGACACTGGTGTCCGGGGAGTAACCGCGCATGATTTCCCGTAGACAAACGCGTTCAGCCGGGTCGAAGCGCTCATAGCCAGTATGGTACCGCCGGGGTCCGATGATAGCCTGGAAGAGGCCATCGCCAATCAGACGGGACGCCTGGTGGAGGCCGTTCGCACGGCCTTAAAATACTAGCAGGTGAGTGGGGAGAAAGGCGTCGTGGACTGACCGGCTAAGTTTTATGCTAATTTAAAGACATTATTTCCATGATGAAGGGACGTGTTGGTATGTCACGTCGATTTCACTACTTTCAATTGCTATTGCAGTAACACCGTATACGGTAGAAGGTGCTTGTTTTGTTGACGGTGGTCTTTATTCCGCTAGGTGCGCAGACGCCGGAGCGGCAGAGGATGTCGGAGACGACGCCGGTGCGGTGGGAGAACCGCATCCAATTCTGCGCGAGTTTTTTTTTTTATAATGAAGAGCGTTCTGCTGTATACGCTCGCTGCTTTTCGATACCGGATGAGGAGCGTGGTGTTTGGAATTTATTGCACAGCATATTCAGGACTAATACTTGACACTGCAATTGCAAGATACAGAATATACGTTAAGGTTTGCCTTGTTGTCTGCGCTATGGTGGGGATAGCCCTGCAGCCATTCGCGTCCGTCTGGACCGCGAACGCGAGCGCCGAACCGGCACCTCGGGGTTGTGTCTGGGGGCGAGGGCCCGCCTGGGAGAGGAATCTCTAAACTCTGCAATTTGGAGCGGGGTAGGCGAGCGCACCGGGACACTGGCAGGGGGAGCGAACGTAACCATAGGCATGATCTGGGGCGCGGTAGATCGTCGTCTGGGCAAGTAGCACCGACGCCAACAGCAGCGTCCTAAACAGCACAGCATCATCACTAGGAGTGCTAACACGACAACCGTCACCAGTGTGCCCGCGTGTGGGGCCACTTGGTTGTTGTGCATGAAGTGAGTAACAGCATTCTGATTTACTTCAGTTTCTATCTCAGTCAAATGCGATTTAAATTTGTCAAGGGGCATGGAGAGATGAGATGATTTATCTAGGGCGGATTTAACCAGTTTGATAATTTCGTCATGCTTCGCCGTGGCTTGGAGCGGGGATTGGGTGATCCAAAACGAAGCATTGTAATGTTGCCTGACCAGGTGGTGAGTACCTGGCAGCGCATAATGCCTGTTATAAGTGGAAGTTGCGGGTATCTGCACCTGCCCTGACACCCCTCGGCAGCCCTTTGGCATTAAGACATGCCCTCCACTCGGATGCAATGTAACCGGAGGCGGTCCATTTTTGGGACATATGAAACGCAATATTCCAGACATGTTGGGATCGTAGCTCCAAATGTTACCTTTTAAGTGCCTGAAAAGACTATTGGCGTTTAACTGTACTTTCGTCCTGCATTGTTGTGGCAGCGGTCCCTGACAAACGTTTCTGATAACTGTGCTAATTTACGATGGGGAGTAGCGTTGGGGGGCTGTCCTCTGGCGCAGAGGATAGCGCCTTGGGGGCACTGCCGGGGGTTCCTGCGAGGGTTCCTCGTCGCTAGATAACATCTCGTGGGCCGCGTCCGATAAGAATAAACCGTCTGTAGAAGGCAGGGAAATGGTATCGTAGCCGTCACTCTCCGGTGGGGGCGTACTGGCTGGGGCATCACTGCTCTCGTCCGGGTTGAACTTTGCGTTAGTCCCTTCGGCTCTCGGAGACCGTGTGCCCTCTCGTGGTTGCCCCGGGGTTTGGCCGGTTTCAACCAATGATCTCCCAATTTCTCCCTCGTCCCAATCAATTAGTTCCGATGCCCACGTATCTTTTTCTGGTGCGGCGTTTGTTTCCCCACTTTCGAGTTGGAGGTGGATATTGGAGCCCTCGGCCGTAATGTGCTCAGTGAGCTCTTGTGTCGCTGTCCTTTCTGTGGACTTCGCTTCAGCTGCCTCCGAGTGGTGCAGCTTGATGCGATCAACATGTACTAACTGTCGTTGTTGCGTCCCCTTTTTCTCGATTAAATAGTTAACATTGCCGAATTTCTCAATCACTACATATCCTGGCTGCCAGAACATGGCCAGTTTCCTTTTGTCACCTGCGGCCACTTTGGGGGTATACAACATCACCTTTTGACCTATGCTGATATCTCTTTGACGGGCTTTGGAATTGTTTCTCTCTCGGTTTTGCGACGCGGTTTTCCCCATCCTCAGTCTGGCCTCTGCGAATGCTAGATGAGTGCTTTGGAGAAGTTCTGCGACGAACGGTGCGTAACCGTTCCAGGTTTGCGGAGGTTGGTTCAACAACAAAGCCTCTGGTGGCAGCGCCGGGTGTCTGCCGTGCACTAAATAGAAGGGTGAATACCCGGTTGAAGAGTGCACGGACGAATTGATTGCCATCTGGCATGCCGGTACATACAAATCCCAATCTGTTTGCCCCTCTGATACATATTTGGCCAATATATCCGAAATAACCCGATGCGTGCGTTCGACCTTTCCCTGGCCCGCCGGGTGATAAAAAGTATTCGTGCGGGCGTCAATGTTCAAAATCCGATACACTTGCTTCATCACTTCTCCTACAAATTCCTTTCCCGAGTCAGATACTATTTGGCAGCACCCGTGGCGGAAGAATATAGATCGGGTCAATGCTTCCGCCACGCCCTTTGCCGTCCTATCTGGGAGAGGGATCAGCTCCACCCATCGGGTGAAACAGCAGATGGCCGTCAGCAGCACCGAGTTTCCTCTATCTGTCACGGGTAGGCCGGTCATGAAATCGATGCTTACTTTTTGAAAAGGTTTTGTAGCTTGGTAGTTTTCTTGAAGAGGAGCTTTTCCTTGAAATCCCGCGTTACGCTGTTCGCACTGCAGACAAGATTTTACATGACGGTACGCGTCTTCATTCATGGACGGCCAGAAATAATGAAGTCGAATGCTCGCTATCATTGACTTAGCTCCCCTATGCCCCCCCATGGTCCCCTCGTGATACCCTTTTAGTACTAAGTTGCGCCAGACTTGTGGTACCACCCTGACTGTCCGTCCCAGAGTTTGGCACGTGAGAAGTCCCTCTGGGGTCAACCGAAATTGGCGGTACCGTATTGGCCCCTTAGCGTTATGGTCATCCTTCATGCCCTTCGTGATGTTTTGAATCTCCACGTCCCTCTTCTGCTCTTGCAACCATTCCTCTAGGGAATGGGGCAAGAGTCCCATCTGCACTGCACACACGGGCTCCTTGGCGGCGTCCAAATTAATGTCAGCCACCAGACCCGCCTCCTGTTTCAAGGTCTCCCAGGAGACGCGGGTGAGTCCATCGGCGTGAGTGTTTTTGTTCCCAGGGACATGGCAAATTGTAAAATCAAAGTCCAATAGGCTGATGGCATCCCGTGCCAGACGTGCATTTGTGGTTTTAGGGTCCTTTACCGACTTTAGCAGGTGAGTAACGGCCGTATTGTCGCAGTACAGCATAAACTTTCGTCCTTGCAAATACTTCCGGAACTTATCTGTGATCGCAAATACGGCCGCCATCGACTCGCGCACATAAATGGGCTGACATGTTTCTCTGGGGGTGAGCACTCGGCTGGCATAGGCAATTGGATGCGTACCATCGGGGAAGACCTGCTGCAGTACCGCACCAATTGCTTTGTCACTGGCATCAGTGTATACCTCGAAGGGATATTTTCCTGTGAAGTCAGGGTACCGCAAGACTGGTGCGCTTGTCAGGACGGTTTTTAATGTCTGGAATGCTTCCTCACACTTGTCGTCAAATAAGAACGGCACATTTTTCTTCAATAGGTTGAGCAATGGAAGCGCAATTTTGGCATAGTTAGTCACGAACCGCCGGTAAAAGGCCGTGATTCCCAAGAACGCTCGAACCTCGGTTTTGTTGTTTGGAGTTGCTATCTTGGTAATGGCCGATACCTTGCTATCGTCAACACGAATACCCTGGTCCGAGATGACGTGGCCTAATAATTTGATTGATCGGTGGAAGAGCTGAGTTTTGTTGGGTTTGTATTTTATTCCGTGCTGTTTCGCCAATTTGAACACCTCCATTAGCACGTGCAAATGATCCGTTTCACTTTTAGTGGCGCATATTAGGTCGTCTAAGTAGCATCTAACTTTCCCAGTGGCTAGCATGGGGGCGTAGACCTGGTCTACTACTCGCTGTAGGGTTTCACTTGCCCCTTTGAGACCCATCAGCACCACTCGTGGCGTGAAATCGCCCAGTTCTGTTGTAAATGAGGCGTATTTGGCACACTCGGGGCGTATCCTTAGTTGCCAAAAAGATTTTGTCATGTCCATAGTTGAAAAGAATCCCCTGTGTCTGCCCAAATCTTCCAATACCTGCTGCATGTTTGGCAGCGGGTACCGTATGGGTTCGGTCACCTCGTTTAATTTGACGAAAGATTGCACTAGGCGATATTGGTCAGAGGCTGTTTTTGCGCCGGGCTTTTTGACTAGCAATACGGGGGACCGGTAGCCGTCATAGGCTGGTTCGATGATACCGTGCTTGAGCATGAGCTCCAGTTGGCGGTGCAGCTCTTCGCGCTCCGCCTCCGAGCATCTGAAGGGACGGCAATATACTGGTGACGAGTTCGGGCGTAAGGTTATGGTATGGGCCGCGATTTGGACTTGGCCCAAGTCGAAATCATGGGACGCAAAGATGCTTTCATATTGGCACAATAGCCTCTCTACCTCGCCTTTGAGTTCAGGGCGGAGGTGCTTCAGGTCGAATTGCTCCAGAAATTTCTCGCGACTGGCCCACCGACCTTGCCACTGTAGCTCTTCAGTGGTATCGCTTGGTACCTTAAGGGCGCTTAGCTTTGGATTTTCAAAGGTGACAGACGCCACGGTTCCCTCATACTGAATGGTGGTTCCCAACACGGTTCCTGCCGGAATGTCAACTGAGCCATCAGTTGGGTTCTCAATCGCAATTTGAAAGTATCCCGATTCGTTGGTCTCTCCGCACATTGCATTAACTTTGAAAAGGGTTTCCTCGCCTTCCTCTTGATTCACCGGCATGAATTCCACCACCCGACTTCCCTTTCCCGGGTGGTCAGTTTTTACTGTGACCACGGCACCTTGCCGCGGTTCCAGGGTCAGTGATCGAACAGTGGCCACGGCACGTGGCCCGTTGTAGTTTCCACTGCGGGAGGTAAAAGGATTTTCTGGTTTCCCATCTGTACGCAATTTTCCGCCGCACGTAAGATCATGTTGGTTCTGCGTATAAAATCAACACCCAATATACAGTGGAACGGTATATCGGATATGATCTGAGTCGCCATGTCCGTCGTTTTGTCCCCCATGGTTATTGGTAGCACCGCTTCCCCTAGGTGGGGCAGGGCATTTCCGGTGACTGAGCGCAGTTGCACGGCGGCCCCCGGACGCAGGCTTGGTTTGTTTGTTAGTTGCTCCCATGCGTATTTTGATAAGATGGTCACTGCCGACCCCGAGTCGACCAATGCAGTGAATCTTGTTCCGTTTACCGTCACTGGTATGTGCGGCAATTCTGATTCCCGCTGCATTATGTTGTTCACCTCAAGTCTGCATAAGGGAGTCGCAGCCCTTTCCGCCCGGTTAGCATCCGGCACCGTCTCAGCAGGCGGCTTCAAAGACGGTGTTGTCCGTTTAAAGCCGGCCCACTCGTATGTTGCTGAACCATGGGGCGTGGCTGCCGGACTGGGCCCGTGTTACGCCACATGGCTCTAGGTGGGAAGGCGCCGGTCGGCCGCGGGGGCCGCGCCAGATACCCCATGGGCCGAGCTCCTGGATACGGCATCCGGCTGGGGTACGGAACACCGCCAGTAAATGAGGGGCCATGCGCTAGGCGTGGACACTGTCTCCACAGGTGGGATCCTCCACAATAATAGCAGCCTCCCCGTGGCCCGTATTGCATCTGGCCAGGCATCATCGGTGGCCGGACTATCGGGTACTGGGGCAGACGGGGCCGGTAGTCAATGGCATTAACCAGCTCCCCAGCGACACCCGGTTCCTCAGTCTGATTCTGTTCTGACGGATACGTAGGCACGGCATAGCCATCGGTGGGTTCAATCTGATAAAACTCTTCCGGATACCCTTCCACACCATATCCGGTCCAATCAGTGTTCTCCTCTCCCATCCAGACCTGCTGTGAGGCGGGCGCGATCAACTGATCCCGGATCATTTGGGTCGTTTCCGCCATGTACGCAGTTACCGTGGTTTGCAGCTCGGCCATTTGCTTTTGAAGGTTGGACACGGCCGCGTCTGCACCACTGGGGTCGCCTGTTATGGCGTTTACTTGCGCCCCATATCTTTCCCTCTGAGCCCGGTCGAAGTTCTCCTTTTTAGACAGCTCCACCACGGCTTTTTCCAAATTTTTGATGTCCTTCAGATTTAGGAATTCGAGAAGTTTTGGTCGTAGTCCCTTTTGGAAATGCTGATACACCAGTGTATCGGCTATCTCCTGGCTGCTTGGATCCTGCGATTGCAGGATTGTTGGCCATAATTTGATTGCCAATGTTTTCACTCGTTGGGCATACGCCTGAACGCTTTCTTTATCCCCCTGTCGGCAGTCAGCTAGACTCATTAGTGTAGACAACGAGTCCACAGGGCGGCTGAATCGGTCGCACAGGGCCTCGCTGAAGTGCTCCCAATGCATCCCCAGCATAGGAGACTGGAGACTGAGGCCCCTGCTCTCCATATACGTCCGGTAAAAGGCCTTTGCGGCTCCCTGCAGTCTCATGGGCATCACCTGCATCAAATCCTTGTAGTCTAGATTGCCAAGGGTCAACGCCCCTTCGGCAGACTCGATAAAGTCACGTATGGTGGGACCTCCACGCTCCTCCCGGTCAGGGTCATAGCTTAACACTTCCCGCAATGCTCCCATGTTTTTAGGGCCAGATTGAGGCAACTGCCCCATTGGTCTCGATCCGTGGCCTTGGCCTTGGAAGTGGCGCACCCGCGCCCCGGCACCCAAGCCGTAACCCGGGAGCGGCATCCTCGGTCGCGCTGCCAGACCCGGGGATTGACCCGTGAAGTGCGTCGGCGGTGGTGCGGTGGGCCGCATATCCATTGTTGGTTCGGTTACATTTACTAGGGTTGACTGATCAGTAGCAGTATACGGGCTGTATTCATACACGTGTTCTTCCTCGTTCCGTTGGGGCAAGTCGGGTTTTTCAGCGCCCTTATCAGATGCAAGTTGAGGAGGGTCTTGAGACATCTTGGGATAATAGTTCGTGCACAATCACGGTACTCACTCTCAAAGTGAAGCCGTCACCAACCCGTGGAGCTCTGAGGGGGTGTCCAACGCCCGACCGCTCGACTCCTGGCTGTCTGGTGCCCTTGTGTCAGCAGTCTCTGCGAGAGGAGATAAATGCTTCAGAGTTCTGGGTGTTTGCTACAGCATGAGTCATTGTAAGTGGCCCGAAAAGAGTAGTTGGCCTCGGATAGCCATCCTACAAAAAAAAACCCTCGCAGCGGTGATGAAGAATCGTTTTCTTTCCTCCTTTTTTTTTGTATTCCTCTCCGCGGCGAGGCCGGCATGTCTGGAAGCCAAGGCCGTCCCGCCTAAACATCTCACTGGTCGCAAAAAAAAACGTCGAGGGCGGCCTGCTGGCCGTGCCACCAGCGGCTGGAAGGTCACAACATCACTTCCCGTCTGTCTGGGGCGGTTTTTTTTTGTTGTTGAGTTTTGTTTACCGGCGGGCAGCGGCCCCCTGACGCTCACGTCGCCTGATATTTGGTAACCGGATCAAACTGGAATTCTACTTTGGTAATGCCGCTTTAGCTCTGAGCACATATAACATTAGTACTGGATTGGAAACAGGATTCCGGTGGCTGCAGTAAGAGGCCGAAAAAGGCCGAAAACAGAACCGAATATTTCGTGCCCAGACTTCGATATCTTCTCACACAGGCAAAAAAAAAAAAATGGTTTATATGAATGAAACTTATAATGAAGCAATCTAGCCGTGCTCGTGTTTATTGCTGCATTTTTGCATAATGGTAACTTATTTTACTAAACGTTACTGGTTACACTTTCCTCACCGTGGTGAGGGAACGTGTGCCACTGATTTGATTATAATGATTTCCCACTCTCATCCACAAAAAGTACTTGTACATGGGAGTTTGATCTCTTTATTTACATGCTAATCGACACCAGTCCTGTCACAACGAACCATCCAAACGTCACAATTCAAACCAACGTCACAAAACACCCCTTCAAGTGTCACTTCGCTTCGCCTGCCCTCCCAATTTCATCAGCGACCTTACTTCCCCGCCTTACATCTTCTTGACCCTGCTGAGCTTTGGCCTCTTCTCGCTCCTCAATCGGGTTGCACCTGGGGTGCAACCCGATTACCGCTGGGGTGTCTGCTTCCTGACTTTCGATGGCCAGCACTGTCTTGAGTGTCTGCCTCACTTATCAGTTACCATGTTTCCACACTTTCCAGCAAATAGATTGAAAACCGTCGCATACATCTCTGGAAGGAGGCTCCTAAGGACGTCGTGGCTATCATTGCAAACGACTTCCGGTCAGTTCGACATCCCGGTTTACGACTATCTTCGTCACTTCTTGGTTGATCGCAGACCAGCAGCTGGTTCCTGTTAGCTTCCGTCTTCGCAGTTGCCTCCAAATATGGCAGATCCTCACGGTGAGGTCGATGTCTTCCTCGTCTTTCTCTCTCTCTCTCTCTCTCTCTCTCTCTCTCTCTCTCTCTCTCTCTCTCTCTCTCTCTCTCTCTCTCTCTCTCTCTCTCTCTCTCTCTCTCTCTCTCTCTCTCTCTCTTCTTGCACGCCACGCGGCGGGCCCCCTAGGGGGAGGGGGAGCACGTCGACGGGGGGTTCGGCGCGCCCCACTCCTCGGAGAAACTCCGTGATTTTATTGGCCGGCTCCTGGAAGATTTCACGGAGTGTTGGCGTGAAACCCCAGAGCCGGCCTCGGGTGCGGGAGCATGCGGGACACTCCGTTAGTAGGTGCTCGACGCTATCGGGCTCGGAGCAGGCAGGGCAGCGGTCGTCTTCCGCCAGCTCCAGCCGTAGCAGCGTATCCCGGGTGAGTGGCGAACATCCGGTACGCAGTTGGGAGACCGTGACCGACTCCCAGCGCGTCATCTCGTCGTGCCCCGGGGTGGCAGCCGGGAACGGGTGGGCGTCTCGGGCGCGGGCGCGCGCCATCTCCACGGCGTGGCGCCTGATCGCTCCGCGGGCGCTGGCCAGGTCGACGGCCACCCGTGCCTGGTCTTCGGTTGCGGCCTCCGCCGCCAGGCGGTCCGCAGTCTCATTCCCAGTCACTCCCGCGTGGCCCGGGACCCACTGGAACACGATCTGGTGGTCACCGTCCTCCAGCTCGTGGATGAGGCGCCAGACTTCGGTGGCGAGAGCCGACGTCTGGGCCTCCGGGCCCCGTCGCAGTAGCTGCAGGCCTGACATGGAGTCGGTGAAGTCGTACCTCCAGCGGCGTAGCCCCAAGACAGATCAGCAGACTGGCGGAGGCACCGTACTTGTTACGCCTGTTGGCCGAGCGTGCCAAGGCGCCAGAGCTGTGTCCCAGGGAGGACTTGGCGCTGTCATCCAGGTCCTCTATTTCAGGGGATTTCGCCACCGCGGCCACTGGCTCCTGGATGACAAGAGCACCATCCTGCTGTCGCTCCTGCTGTGATGCTGATGGTGCCATTCGGGCGGAAGCGTCGGCGGGGCTGAAACGTGACCAGAGACCACCATCTGAGGCCCTTAGTTCGAATTCGGAGTACCGCTTCATTCTCTAGGAACTGTCGGACGCTCGACCAGTTGTAGTTGCCACCTGATAGCTGACATTGTCATTCGTGAAGAACGCATCGGTCTGGTCCTTCATAACCTGCTTCTGGTGTGAGTGGCGTGCGGATGCCATGGCTAGTTTCGCTGGCCGCTCGTGCACAGGGGGCATCGCGTAATCCACGCTGGTCAATACTGACAGGACTGCGCCGCTCTTGAGCCGACGGCGCTGTCTCTGCATGCCGGTGCGAAATGACCGATCATCTTCGAAATCTTCCTTTCTGAAATGCAGCTCACACATGCAGCGGAATAGTCCTGATTTCACTCAGCCCGGTCACGGTGACCCATGGCACCAACCCACTGAGCCCGTAGAGATGTTTCGGTGAGAAAAGCGAATAGGTGGCATGTGAGACATCTCCTGTTTTAATCTTTTGTTCCTCTTGGTTGGTTGGGTTGTAGCCAGAACGGCAGTTTTTTACCGCTCATTTCCCTCCTCCATTGTTGATGTACCTATCCGTATGTAAGGCTTTGCACCACACTTTTTTTTCAAAGGAAAACACCACGCATTGTGCCCTCTAAATAATCAAATTAAAAGTGAAATACTTTAATTTTTTAAGCAAATGAAAGTAACATTGGTAGCTTCGATTTTAAATGCAAATGACAAAACGACAAAACACAAAAATGACGATTTCTTGCAATACACAACACACAAATTATCCATCCAGCAGCACGCGAGAATCCCATTTTGGCGCCGTCGCATAAAAACATTCGGCCTCTTACTGCAACTGCCAATATTCTGTTTCCAATCCAGTACTACTGTTATCTGTGCTCTGAGTAAACAACCGGCGGAATATTTTCTAGTACTTTCAGCTTCAGTTTTGGGTATAAGTCAGATGAATTATATACATATTAATTGCTGTCGTTATTCGTCACCCGTAAGCCCTGTATCCCTTTGAATGCTTATTCGTCTCTCGACTTCATCGGGGCGAAACAGGGATGCTTAGGTAATAACTTCATTCGATCGGATGATGTCGGATCTGTACAAGCTCCGTGTTAAAGGAAATGCCCCTTTTTTATAAAAAAAAAACTATAGTATACTGTTTATTCTTGCCCAAGCAATTTTTACCATCCCATTTGTTTGTATAACTACATCATTAACGTTTAGAAATCTCCTCAGCCATGCCCTACGTGACGCAACATCACGCATGACAATGGAGTTACAAAGTTAAGTACCGAATATGGCTGAAGGGTGCGCGTTGCGCAGTAGCTGGTGCCTCATTTGTCGCTAAGGCAGTAACAGCGAAGTTTCCTCACTGTCGTGACGCAAACCTTGATGCCATGGCCGATCCGATAAAAAAAAACGTCCTACCAGCCGCAAAAAAAACCCCATCGAGAGCGGCCTGCTCGCCGTACAAAAAGTGGCACAAAAAGTGGCGAGTGAAAGCACAAATGTGGAGGTCACCACTTCTCACCCCGTCTGTCTCGGGTGTTTTTGTGGTCGCCGTTCTCTGTTAACTGGCTGACGCGGCTCTTTGTGAAAAGAAGGATCGACACAGCATCTGAATATACCGTTTTGCTCCAGACGCGAATCTACCTAGTATAATTCAATTTAGGCATGCGCCAGGAGCAAACTTGTTTGTCTCCGGCCGCGGGAAGAACTAATTTTCTATGCTTCCGAAGCATCCGAGGGATCTAACCTAGTGAATTTTAATTTTCATTTTAATCTTCGACAACCAACAATATCTAAATCGTGCGGGGAGAAATCTTTGTAAATCACGGTAATCGCGGTAAACTAAGCGTCAATTATAAGAAAGATCATCTCTCTAGAAACGAATGTAGAAGCTCTATATTTTGTGCAATTAATCCTTAATTTCGTGGGTACTTCAAGACATAACAAGGTTTCAACTTTGAACAGACTTTGATTAATTAAGGACACTTTTGTAAACGTCAAGTAGGAATCGTGTCGCCCGTTTCACTGCAATGCTTATGTCAGATTAATCGTTCAATCTTTCGGTCCACTCGTAATTCTCAGAGAGTCACCTAACCGTATCACAGAAGCATTCTCCTCTTTCACTCAGTTCACACACTTACATTCGCACCTTTCACTCTCACTTTCAATCACCACACAAGCATACAGACTGACTAATTCTCATTTTTGATCCGATCTCACCTCTCATTCTACACTCTTACTCCCACACAGTTGCATTCTCCACACTTTAACTCTCACATGCCACACCTTTTTTTTTCTCACATGCAATTTACACATCCTCAATTCCAGACAGTCACCCTGCACATTCGCACTTCACACTCAACCCTATTAGCCGTTTCCACGACGGGCATTTTGGCGAATGAACATTTATATCTAACCAAATCTGTACCACATCTCCTTTACAGCAAATATATTTAGGTAATATTTGGAATTTATGACAAAGAAGGCAAGAAATCAATTAGCGCTACTTTAGCTAACAGCTACGAAGAAACAACTTGAACCTAATTTGATCTAATCTGCATCAATTATGATCAATCGTGAACCAAATGTATACCCGATGGCCGTCGTAAAAACGGCTATTGTCAACTATATCGTATTTGCTCATTCACACAGCATATTTGCAACTCGCAAGCTGCATTTCGGTTTTCTTAGTGTTGCTATTTTTATTGCAGTCATCGCAAACTTTTGCCTATCAATTTTGGCTGCTGGCTTGGCTCGTTTGTTCCCAGAAGTTCGGATATTGAGCGGAGTAAATTGAATAAATTTAGAATGGCTCAATCGACCGTTCTTTCAAGATCAATTCGGTGGGGGCGTCTAACAGCTGCAGCCGTCTGATTTACACAGTTTAAGATTTACAAAATCACGTACTGAGCAAGCGCACTGGATTTACAGCAGGCCGTTTCGCCAAATGCAGTTTAAGTCTTACGTTAGCGGCGTATCCTCATACCAGCAAGAATGAAAAACGTTTTTTAGACTTACTGTTAGCCGTTTGTTTAAACAGTTTAAGATTTACAAAACCACGTACTAACAAGCGATTCCGGCGACTTTACGGGCAGGGCGTTTCACTAGATAATGCAGTTTAAGGCTTACGTACCTAATGGCGTGCCTGACACCTACCGGGAGAAAAACGTTGTTCAGCCGAATTTCACTTGAAAGAACGTTCCCGGCCGATTAGCACCATTATGTGAGGGGGGCTTAGGCCGGTCCTGTAGGCCCTTCGTTGCCTCCCCTCCGGTTCTCTACGTTACTCTACAGGAGCAGTGTTAGGCCGGGACGTCACCAGCCTTTACCCCGTCTGCCACACGAGCCACTGTCCTCTAATCTAATTGAACTAAACTATGCATCGTGGTTCAGGTGAATAACTCCGCCATTTTGGAGCACACGCGGTTTTTAGCGCGCCCTTCGTGGGTTTGGAGCTAAGCTCCTGAGCCATGATGACTAACTAAGGTACCGAGTGAATCTGACTCCGCTCAAACTCCGTTCTCCTCCGACTCAACCCGTCTCCAAAAGCATCTGGTCAATTCGAACCCCATTTATTGTAAATACCGAACATAATAAAGGACTGCTAGAGAGATGACAATATAATTTCCGCGTACTACCCTATCAATACCCTAACGACAAATGACGCGCGAAACTACCTAATCCTCCACCCAAGTGCTCCTAACCTAACTAAGGGATGTCCGTGAGCCCGCGACAATCCCTGCGTGACGGGAACCTACCTCGAGCCAGGAGAGCCAGCAGCAGAAGAGTAGTCGGGCACAGCGCAGCACAGCACTTCGGCAGGCCAACACTGAGCCCCGACTCCTCCTCTCGCTGTGCTTATGTACCGGGCTCGAGGTGGAAACGCCCCCCGTTCGCCGGCCCGAGGCTAAGGCCGACCAACCGGGGCGCTTGGTTACCGTCACGCTGACCTCCACGATTTAACCCTCGACGCGGACGCGAGCACAACGGAGGAACAAACGGACGAACAACGTTCACATTAATACCTACATCCCTACAATTTCTACAAGCATACGTTTACATTAATACGAAATTCCTACATCCCTACATAAGGAACAAACGGACGAACAACGTTCACACAATTTCTACGAGCATATGTTCACATTAATACGAAATTCCTACATCCCTACAATTTCTACATTTCTACAGCATACGTTTACATTAATGCGAAATTCCAATACGAAATGCCTACATCCCTACAGGACATCGAGGCGGCGCGAGCTGGCGCCGCCACGGCGACACTGGACCAGACCTGATAATTGGACACCTCAACATTCAGTCGTTGAAGCCCAAACTGCCGGATCTGCGAGACGACATTCATAGAGTTTCAAGGATTTGACATATTGTCACTGTTATTATATAACAGTGTTCGCTGACAGGTCGCGCCCCGGGGCGCTGAGGCTCGTTATGGCTCGGCTCAGTGGATGAGGCGGGCTGGAGTGTGTTGTGGGGAGGGGGTGATGTGGGTAAGGAGTGAGCGGACCTGGGGCTGGGCGCTTGTGACCACAAGCGCCCAGCCCCAGGTCCGCTCACTCCTTACCCACATCACCCCCTCCCCACAACACACTCCAGCCCGCCTCATCCACTGAGCCGAGCCATAACGAGCCTCAGCGCCCCGGGGCGCGACCTGTCAGCGAACACTGTTATATAATAACAGTGACAATATGTCAAATCCTTGAAACTCTATGAATGTCGTCTCGCAGATCCGGCAGTTTGGGCTTCAACGACTGAATGTTGAGGTGTCCAATTATCAGGTCTGGTCCAGTGTCGCCGTGGCGGCGCCAGCTCGCGCCGCCTCGATGTCCCCAACGCCTGGACGCGCCCCTGCCCCCGCGGCGCACGCAACCGCCGGCCCGCGTCCCCGCCGGTTCGCTGACAGGTCGCGCCCCGGGGCGCTGAGGCTCGTCATTGCTCGGCTCGGTGGATGAGGCGGGCTGGAGTGTGGTGTGGGGAGGGGGTGATATGGGGAGGGAGTGAGCGGGCGGACCTGGGGCTGGGCGTGTGTGGTCACTTGTCGCATAGAACCGATCGTATCCCCCCTCCAAAAATTCGTTTTAGATATATTCACAAAACCCATGGGGGGGGGGGCAACCACCCATCTCCCAAGTGGGGTGCCGAAGGACAGGTAAGGGTGCATACGGTCTCCTCATGAATTGCAGCAAAGAAAGAAAACAGGTCAGTCACCAAATGATCTTGATCTTTCTGAAAAGTGGACTAAACGCAAAGCCTCCCAACGAGAAATAAACATCCAGCATCCGAAGCGTTTCGAACCGGGCCCCTCACTACCGGTCAGTTTGACAGTCGCGCACTCCTACGCTGAGCTACACCGGACGGTGGCTATGGCCGGGACAAAGTCTGGCCGGGCGGGCGGCGGGGCCGGGAGGTCGGCGGCAAAGTCAATTAATGTTTTTGTGGGTTCGGGTGCCGGTCACTCTAGCTTGGTGGAATGGTGATGGATCATAGGCAAAATTTACAGCGTGGAGTCCCGGTTCGAGCCTCATCAGGGCTCCGGCTGCTTTTCCGAGTTAGGATGGTTTGATTGCTACTAGTGGTTGCGGTTTTATACATGTCGATTGATTGTTTGATTGATTGATTCATTCATCATTCATTTAATACGTGCCGACATTTAGCGTACGAATTGACATCCAGTATCAATCTACCGTTTTCCTAAATGTATTGCCTAAATATCATGCATAGGCACAAGACCTATGGTTGCCTCTATACCGTGCCAAATCACGTTTTGCACAATGCACAAGTAAAGTAAATTATATTCGCTGGGTCTTTCGTGCATTGTGCTTATCAAACAGGAATGCCATTGTTAAGCGACGCAAAATGTGCAATGCAGGTCCAGGAAGTGACCACACGCACCCGACCAGCCCCCATGGTCCACCAACACGCCCCACACCACTCGCCAGCCCACGCCAACCACTGAGACGAGCCCCTCCCCCCCGCGCTGGTCTGACGCAACAGCTGGTCTACAAAGCGCTCCACCCGGCGACCCGAGCCGATGTCAAACGGCGTGGGTAGACTGTGCCGCATAACTTTCGGGTCATGCGGCACAGCCTACCGGTACCAGGCGGCTGCTGCCAATGCTGAGCCATAGGAACCCGGTGGATAAAGATTAGAGGACCATCAACCTGTACACGACTGTACCACCGCTGAAGATATAGGGCAGAATGAGTCTCCAGTTATAACTGAGTCGATCAACTGTGTGTTGAAAGAAGATCGAACAGAGGCGAATGAGGTGAACTGAAGCGTGGCCAGGTCGGTCGGACGGGCTAGGTGATGTGGAATGACCCGCGATGAGGTGAGATGGGGCCGGTGCGGACAAGGGTGGGGTGATCAGCCATCCGTGACGATCCATCCCTCGCCATATGTTGGACCTCCCTCCCGTCTCGGTAGATGTCACGAAGTTATTCAATTGGAACAGAGCATCGAGGTCGAGATTCGGTTCGCTGCGGCTCTGTGTGCACCAGGTAGCGATCAGAAATATCGTCCTGGGCGCTCGGAATAAGAATAGACATAGAATAGGAATAGGTAATCGTGTCACTGACATTCCCGATATTGCTGCTACGGCTAACTAGCAACACGCTTTTTATTTTTGTTTCTTGCCTGTGCCGCTAACATTTAAAGTCAAAATCAACTGGCGAGCTTACATCATCAAGCAACCTCACTTGGGTCATGTAAAAACCATCATGGGTACGATTTCTGTCCAACGCGACGTGTGGACGCGTTCTCGAATTTCGAGCCGCCACCGCCGCTACCCGCCATTGCCCCTTGATTCGCCGCCAGTTTCTGTGGCCCATTTTCTAGTGGTGTCAATCGGAACTTGAATCTTCGGGATTCCGATTTTGTCCAATGTCCAAATCGGAATTCGGTTGGACAATGGCAGCAGGCTTTGGACAACTTTGGACAATCGTTTGCTACACCTCAACATTTTTAAAAGTAGTCGTGTTTACAAACACCATTGATTGGCTATTGGAAACCTCAGCTTTCGATATGATTAACACTTTTGAGCTTGTAACGGTACATGAAAAGCAATATAAATAACAGTGTTGAGTGTAAACTATTGCGTAGGTGTCGGACATCTTTGGACAAATGGCTGGCTTGGACATTTTTGGACGGACAATCGACGTAAGCATTGGACATTGGACGGACTTTGGACATACGTTTTCTGAAATTGACACCACTACCATTTTCCGCCGGGTAGCGGCGGCTCTGGCGGAAAACGCCCAATCCACCGGCCCAGCGACCTCGGAAGTGAGTCGGTCTGAGGCAGCCTATTCATGTTGTGTGAGCGGCCGGCCGTCCAGCGGAAATTACCATAACCGCCGCGGGGTCCAGTTCAGTGTGGCGGGTAGCGTATTGGGTGGGGCAGGAAGTGCGCGCATGGAGATCGGCTTGTCGAGATAAGGAGTGGAGATATCTGATGCATAAGTGTGGACTGTTGGTGCCTGCTCAAGTGAAAGATGTAGGGTTCTTTATATTAGTTCTCTTTTTGTGATTAAGAGGTGTTGTTTAAGATTGTTATTCAGAGACCCATGTTATCACGGGAATATTCGAAAAAGCATGCTTAGTGAATCTTCATAAACCTTTGTGAAATATGCTATAGTAGTCCTAAATATGCTATATAATATCATTTTGGCTGTCGCTTTATCATTATATCATTTTGCTTATCGCTCAGTTGTCGTATTACTTCCAAGGTCTTCCAACACAACAAACAGAATGACTCAGTGGACGAGACGGGCTTTCTCTATCTGCAGACCAACAAAAATCCACTAACCGTGGCACACTGAATCCGATTCTCTCGACATAGCCCGAGAGAGAACACAGGAGAGATTAGCCACTCTAAAACCATGCGGTTGCTTGTCCTTAGTTTGGCCGTGATAAAGGATAATAAGATTTCAACGTTTTAGAATACATGACATAAATATGAGCATCACGGCTGAATCCGGATATGACTGAAGTCTGATTCTGCTCATCAAATTCTCACCTTGGGCCAGTGTGAAACAATCTTCCTAGCGACAAATGACTCGTGGGACAACTGGATCAATATTTTTGATCGGCGCCTGCGGTCGATCGCGACAAAAGCAGACACTGAGCATTTTTATTCATATGAAATGTTATAAATGAATCGGTAGCTGTTCTGTGCTTCTTACCGCACGGTAGAAGAATTGCGAAATAAATCAGGTATCACCTACAGACGGAGTGTTGCAACCTTCTGTAGTGCGCCACAACACATTATTGGACTGAAGTCGCGAGTGCCTATGCGAAAATGTGCCGTTTATTCGGATGTCATGTCACTGACTGGCAGAACACAACGAGGTCAAAGAGGACGTAATGGAAGTGAAGGATTGAATAGGGGTTTGCTGATCAAAATCACGTTTTTTTTTTGCAAGTAGCTAACCAGTTATGATAGATTGACTATATGCATGTGTAATGTGTATTTACATACCAACATACGACACGGGTTGATCAGTGCTTTGGTGCATTCGACAGCATTAGGGTAGAGTGGGGTAAAGCGCCTGCAGGGCGGGTAAAACGCCTACCCCTCTTTTTTGTGAAATGCTCGACTTTTCAAAGAATCCTTGATAGCCATTTTCAAGAACACTCAGCAGTCTGCTTGTACTCCCGTTTTTGGTTCCACAAGTAGGGTGATTCTGGACGTAAGATAAAGATTAGTAAATTTCTTACATTTTTAGGAAATATATGCTTCCTTACTGCTAAAACTTTGTCTGATAGAGATTAACCCTCGCCCGTATAGGGGGGGGGGGGGTCGAACGGACCCCCCCATGGTTTTTCGCGAATAACTCGCGTAAAAAGCGGCCGATCGCCACGAAACTTTCTGTACCCTCGCGTTAATCAATTTTACACCTACCCTGAAAATTTCATGACCCTGACCCCAATGACCTTTGACCTGGACCTACTTTACGAGACCCATGTTTGGCCGGAATCGCGATTCGACGTATGTCGGCTCGCGTTAGCCGCGCGTTTGCAGTCTTTTCGTGGTTTCAAGCGTTCAAACATGTGACATGATGTTGCCCCCATGCATTAGGGTGGGTGTCAAGGTCACCTGAAGGTCAGGTCAGGTCACTGACCTTTGGTGACCTCGGTTCACTTTTTCGAGTTTTACATGTTTCTAGGCCAGTTTTTGGAGCTGAATTCGAATTTAGCAACCATATGAACATTTACGAAGTAGTTTTGGTGCCTTCGTAACATGTTACGAAGCTGTCAGAGGCGGTTGACACCTACTAGGAATACCCGGCAGGACCCCTACTGGTTGACCTAACCTGACCTGACCCGACCTGGACTAAATGCATAAAGACATCATCCGTGATCAAAACTAACATGATATCCGTGATCAGCGCCCCGAAAAACCCCATAGCAGCCACACTTTACGACGTTCTAACAGGTCCCGATTTTCCCGACTTTTGGGTCATTGACCTGACCTGCAAGGTCAACCAATGACCTAGGACCTTAAAATTAGGCATCATCGGCTTCCTCTCGTTCCGGGCAACACGCTCGTTTTTTCCGCGAAGCTCTAGCTCGATCAGAGGCGAAACGGCAAGGGGGGGTCCAACGGACCCCCCCCCCTTATACGTTCGCGGCTGGAAAAACACCAATACGGGCGAGGGTTAACCCTCGCCGGCCGAGGGGGGGGGGCGGGTGCCGCCCCCCCCATAGGGTTTTTTCGCGATAGCTCCGAACACGCTGGCGATAGAGAGCTGAAACTTGGCATACCTGACCTTTGATCCAAGCCGGATCTTTTGACACCAACCGCATTTTTGGGTCAGGTCAGGTCACTGACCTATGACGTCATAAGTGAACCTCTGCACGGTCTTCAGATGTCGCAACTTCGCAACGCCCTCACTGCCAGAGGAGATGTCACAGGGAAATGAAACTTGCAGGATCTAGTATCCATTATGAGTCCCACAACTTGTATATCTCGGATTTTTCCTAAAGGTCATATGAGGTCAGGTCATTTTCGTGACCTCACCATTATAAGTCAATGGGGAAAAATGAAAACTGCTATTCTGGCGCCGGGAACGATCTTCAACTATCTCAAGCACACAGAATCGTGATTTGATGCACTCCTTGCAAGGTTAGATGCGTCACTTTTGCAATGTTGACCTTGCGTGACGTCATTTATGACGTCATCAAGGTCATATTAGTTTTTCGTCAATAACTCTTGATCAAATTGAGCTAGCGAGTCGGGAAAGCCACCAATGGACTCAGGAAGACCTGCCGAATCGAATGATATGCGACATGACCTCTTTCGACCAACTTCGTGACCTGGGGGTGCTGACCTGACCTTGACCTGAGGTCAACACCCCAAGTTGACCTGACCCGGACAAAAAGTATATCATTCGACGCGCCTGAGCGAGACGAACACGATGCTGCCAAAATCGGCGCTCTGCGGCCGTTTTTTGCGAAGTTATTCACTAAAAACTGAACCGTACCTTGGGGCACTTGACCTGACCTCAGAGGTCACCGGTTGACCTAGGACCTCAAAATCGGGTACCAATCTCTGCGTCTCGTAACGGCGCACACGCTCGTTTTTTCCGCGGCGCGCTAGCTCCACCAGGGGCGAAACGGCGAGGGGGGGGGTCGTACCCGCCCCCCCCCCCTCGGCCGGCGCGTATGTAGAAAACCAATAGGTCCGGCGAGGGTTAAAGAAGGCAATGAAATATCGCTATGTCGAACCTGTAGCTTTAAGCTACGTTTTGAGCATGTATTTGTTTACAACACAATCTGACAGGCCTGATTTTGGTGTGCTGTTGGGGTAATACGCCCACTTTGCCGTGGGGCAAAGCGCCCATCATGGGCCAATGGGAGTAATACAGCACGGGTAACTGCGAGCATTTTGGGCTTAAAGTGAGTGGCGGGATACGTTTCTAATGCTCAGGATTCTGATTGAATATGCAATTTTCTGGTTAGTATTGTCTGGAACGATTTATTCGCAAGAATGATCTCCGCTCCTCAAGGCAATGACAGGCGTTGACTGAATAAGTGGGGTGGACTAAGAGTGGGGTGGGCCCGACAGCAGTGTTTAGGATGTTTTTTTATGGTGTTAGATCTGTCGAGTTGAAGTCTAACGAAATGGGGAATGGATGAATGCTACATTATTTTGCCAGAGTATCAAAAGAGTGATGAAACTTTTAGGATTGGGCGTTATGCCCCACGGGTGGGGCAAAACGCCCGATTTGTAGTCCTCTCAGATCGTACGGCATATCTCAAAAACTATACATCCCACATGTTTCTCATGTGTTATTCGAAGAAAGCATAGAAAATGAGCTACCGGATCAGCTACCTGGTTGTCCTTCAAATTTGCAAGATAAAGAGATACTGAGGCTGGAAAGTTAGGGTGGGCGCTTTGCCCCACCCTACCCTATTGGTTGGCCTGTCCGGCTAGAATATGGTTGATCACAGGAACGAGTATAGTGGCCACATAAGGGTCTGTGACCCACCACTGAGTGGGTCTGGGTAGTCAGGTGGGGCGCCCGGGCAAAGAGCCAGCGTCGGTGGCCTGTCTAGTGCTTTGAGAAGGTATGAGACCAGCGAGGCCAGCTCTCCCCGGTCGGAAAGGTAGCTCCGGGGGCTACCCCGAGCTACGACCGGTGATAGCGGGCTCCCTATATAACTACCTACTACCTAGCTCCCCATCCGGCGGGGGGGGGGGGCGAATGTGTTAACTGGAAGAGCGATGTCAAGTGAGTTACGATAGCCTAATTCGAGTAATCTGTAACGGGTGGGGTGGACCTGTCTTTCTTCATAGCTTGGGGAATGTTATATTTCATCTTGAATTTTGTTTAGGTCCGATAAATTTTTACCTGGACCACCATGCTTCTCTCGATAGATGGTGGTTGCTCATTGACTAGATACATCAGCCAACAATCCCCGTGGTCACATAGATGTCGCCGCCTTCTCGATCGTACTGAGCAGTGCACGGGACCGTGGCAGCACAGCGGTCTCCAGCGCCGGCTCGGCGAACAGCCGCACTCGCAGTGCTTGTCACGCCGACAGGTGGCGCCTGGGCAGTGTTTCGCCACAAGTCGTGCTGTATGTTTTAGTAAAACATACAGTACGCCCAAAAGGGTGTGGGTGACACACTATGAACCCGGGAGCGGATAAAATAATATGAGAGTTGGAGTAATAATTGGCGACCATTCTTGCGAAGTAGGGAGGAAATCACTTGAAAGCAGACATGTGCATGGATCCGAGAAAATGGATCTGGGATCTGATCCCAGGGATCCTGATCTCGGATCCGACGGGATCATAGATCCAGCTCTGTAATTTATCGAGAGATCCATATGGATCACAGATCCGAGTCTCATTTTTTGCTTGAGATCCAGTGAGATCACAGATCCTCAATTTTTTTGTTAACATATATCCCAAAAAAATCACTTGTTTCAACTCACAAACGTTCTGTTTTAGTGATTTTATGTGATCGCACGTCATAATCCATAGTTTTGTGTCACTTATTGGCATAGAAACCCCTTAAAACATGGTTTCAAATGTGGTGCATGGTGGGATCCACTCAGATCATAGATCCATGTTCTTAATTTATCGTCAGATCATATGAGATCATAGATCCAAGATGTATTTTTCACGCCGGATCCGGTGGGATCATATATCCCAACCTGTACTTTGCTTCAGGATCCACTGAGATCATAGATCCATCACTCGGATCCATGCACATGTCTGCTTGAAAGTCGAAGTGTGTGATGTAGGTAGGTGTGCTAAGTGTGCACTGCGGTAACATGGGTAGGCATAAGCTGAGAGCTGAGATCGATGTGCTCATATCAGATGTACCTCAGAATGATCTCGTCTTCTTCGGCAGGCTCACCAGCATACCATCTTGGCAAAACTTAGGACAGCTGCAAGCTCCAGCCTCC